>NW_024412395.1:69140165-69273092 GCF_014898765.1 Herpailurus yagouaroundi | reverse complement strand
AAAGAAAGAAAGAAAGAAAGAAAGAAAGAAAGAAAGAAAGAAAGAAAAGGAGAGGGAAGGAGGGAGGAAGGAAGAAAGGGAGAAAGAAAGAAAAAGAAAGAAAAGAAAAGAAAGAAAGAGAGAAAGAAAAGGGGAATAAGGGAGGAAGGAAGAGAAAGAAAGAGAAAAGAAAGAGAAAGAAAGAAAAGGGGTGTGAAGGATAAAGAGAGAGAGAAAGAAAGAAAGAAAGAGAAAGAAAGAAAGAAAGAAAAGAAAACCATGTGAAAAGAACACAACCTAAAATGCACATGTACTACTCAGGTGGAGGATATTGATAATGGCAGAGACTAGCATGTGTGGTGCAGAGGGTATATGGAAAATCTCTATCTTCTGCTCAATTTTGCTGTGAACCTAACACTGCTCTAAAAAGTAGTCTATTTAAAAAAGAAAGAAAGAAAATAAGCCTGGATTTAAGAATGTGGACTTTTCTTTTTTTTTTTTTTTAACGTTTATTTATTTTTGGGACAGAGAGAGACAGAGCATGAACAGGGGAGGGGCAGAGAGAGAGGGAGACACAGAATCGGAAACAGGCTCCAGGCTCTGAGCCATCAGCCCAGAGCCTGACGCGGGGCTTGAACTCACGGACCTGAGATCGTGACCTGGCTGAAGTCGGACGCTTAACCGACTGCGCCACTCAGGCGCCCCAAGAATGTGGACTTTTCACTAAGGAGACAGTAATGATGAAAATGCCAAAAAAAACAAAACAAAACAAAACAAAAAACTGGTATAGTGTATGAACGTAAACAGAAAAGTAATGATTCCAATTGACTAGGAAAACCTTAGAAATGTTTGGCTAAACTCTTTAGGTATCAAAGTTTAATTCATGAATTAAGTTCTCTTTCATTTACACAGAGATCAGTTTAATTCATGGACCAAATTGTTAGAGTCAGATGGCCACCCAAAAGAAAGAGAGGGGGATGTGTGTACATGGGTGTGTGCATGCATGGATATTTCAGATCCTACTTTTGACTATTTCTGCCTGGCCTCACACATACCTATCAGCCAGGGGTGGGGAGAAAAGCCACTACTTCTATCATGGAGGCAGAAGACTCTGCCATTGGCTAACTTGTCAAGAGGTGTGCCAGCTTTACTCCAGAATGTGGGCCGTTTGTTTTTGTTTGCAAAGAAAGTTTGAAAACAACAAGCTATGATTTCTTGGTTTTGTAAAAATATGTGTGTGTGGCGGTGGTTAAGGTTGGGAGTCAGGGAGGCTTGAGAATGATATGTATGTATGGGACAGACCCTTGTTCTCAGGGGTGCAGAGTTTGCTGAATAGGATTCAACATGGAACACACAAAATAATACTGATAATCTTTGGAAGCTTAAAGATATTTTAACAAGTAAAATAAGTTAGTTTTTCACCCCAGGAGAGCCATGAATACTTATAGAACCCCAGAGCACTAGTGTGTTTTAGCCATAAGTAGATCAGCTTCTTAAAAAGCTATGAAGGGACAATAGAATCAATATGTGTGTGTGTGTGTGTGTGTGTTTTGTGTGTGTATACACACATATATCTATCTATGTTCCATATATACATATTTACATGTACATTTGTATATATACACATTCTATGAGTTAAGTATTTTAAATAAATACTAGATAAAAATGACAAAATCAAATGCATATTTGATTTTGCTTTAGATTTCCATTAGCTAACATAGTAAACATCTTTCAAGCAGGTACTCCTTTAGAGAGATAGTTTTGTTTATTAAAAATAACTTCACATATCACTGGGGTTCTTGCGTGGCTCAGTCAGTTAAGTGTCCAACTCTTGATTTCAGCTCAGGTCATGATCCCCAGTCGTGAGATGGAGCCCCACATCAGGCTCTGTGCTGGGTGTGGAGCCTGCTTTAGATTTTCTCTCTCTCTTCCTCTGCTTCCTCCGCACCTGCGTGCGCACATGCACACATGTGCATGCTCTCTCTCAAAAAAACTTTTTACGTAACATTTTGTAAGTCTGCTCTGCCCAAGGAATTTATGTTAAAATGTTTAATCTGTCATTCCTGTTTTGAACTATTTAGAGTATTAAAAATACATATAGTAGGGGCGCCTGGGTGGCGCAGTCGGTTAAGCGTCCGACTTCAGCCAGGTCACGATCTCGCGGTCCGTGAGTTCGAGCCCCGCGTCGGGCTCTGGGCTGATGGCTCAGAGCCTGGAGCCTGTTTCCGATTCTGTGTCTCCCTCTCTCTCTGCCCTCCCCGTTCATGCTCTGTCTCTCTCTGTCCCAAAAATAAATAAACGTTGAAAAAAAAATTAAAAAAAAATACATATAGTAGAGGCCTTTATGCATCAGTTTATTTTTCTTACATAACTTACCTTAGCATTAAGTCCATACTAAAATAACTTAAAACTATTTAATTTGCTTGGGAAAACTGAGATACATAATAGATTTTTTGGTCTTAATACTTTGGCACAAAGTACCCATAGTTATTATGACTGCAGAATTAAGCATACTTTCAGAAAACTGACAAGGTATGATTGAAAAAATTCCAAAATTATCTGTTTAGGCATTGTTTGAGAGAATAAAACTAAAGCTCCCTCTAACACCAATTATCTAGTGTTCTTACTCTAAATAAATAACTAGGTTAATCACCCTCACCCTTAAATTAAATTTGGAGAGTTCTCATTTTTTACAAGAATATCTGGCTTTCATTAGCATCTTTTAATGAACTTGCCTATGCTGAGCAAAAATGTTTGAATCTAATAAACAGTTGGTCACAATGCATTCCCCTGCAATGGGATAGGATTCTTTTGTGTGTGGGTATTTAGTTTCATGTTTTAATCAGCAGCTTCGTCCTGGGCTGGTTAAGATCAGAGATCTGACCTACTGCTTTGACCTTAAGACTGCACAATCCTATAATTATGATGCCCATATATATGCAGAAGCTAAGAGCTCATTATTGTATTTATTTTTAGAATATATATAATAATCAGGTTTATGAAGGTTGCAATGAATCACTGGCTACCACTAGTTTCATTTATTAGTAAATAATAATTTATCATGATTAAATGGGATTGGATGTTTTTGTTTCCATTGTTTAAAAAAACAGTAAAGAAAGAAAACAAAATAAAGATAAAATAAACTTTAATAAATATAAGTTACTCAAACAACATTTAAAATACAATTTTGTGTGGAGTTTAAAATTGCAAAATGCTTCATTATTTATACCTTTTGGGGGAATTTTCCCCAAAATAGCAAAATCATTTGTTGTATTTATTGTATCATTTATTGTATCACATGTATTATTGGAAATGTGTTACTATTTGGTAGTAATAAATATATAAATCAGATATTTGCCTTAAATGAAACTGTAAGCAAAATGACTTTGTGAACAGATGGCTTAATAAAAGTAACAATAATTTGTACATTTTTCTCAGAGATTTTCCTGGTAGCACAATTATACCTAAAATTCACTCTACTTCCATATCCCAACCTTTCATGACCATCACAGATGACAAATCTTCCTCAGGGCCTTTCCTAATTCTTTCTACTTCATGTAATTTCCTTCTTTGGACTTCCATTGGTTGTGTACTTAAAAAATACTTTTAGAGTCAGTTGGTTAAGCATTTGGCTCTTGATTTTGTGTCAGAGCATGATCTCATGGTTTGTGAAATTGAGCCCCGCATCAGGCTCTGCACTGACAGCATGGAGTCTGCTTGGAATTCTCTCTTCCTCTCCCTCCCTCACTTGCTGTCTCTAAAAATAAATAAATAAGCAGTAAAAACATTTAAAAATGTTTTTATTAATTCTTTGTCAGTTACAAAGGCTTTTCAGTTTTAAGCAACAGAGACTCTGACAGTGGCTTAAAAAGATAAAGTTTAACTTTTTTTCACACGACACAAAATCTGGGAGGAGGTAGCTCGTATATGTCAGCAGCTTAGTGTTATCAGAACCAGCATCATTGTGATTCTCTTGTTCTTTCCCATTTGATTTCAAGATGGCAGCTCTATCTGATCTTGCTAAGTTTCTCCTTACTGCTTCCCTCCTTTGGGAAGCCGGGAAAAAAGAAGCAATCGTAAGAGGGGATGAAGCATCCATGTCTTTTTTTTTTCTGAATAAATGTATGTGTAACAAAAGTAAAATATTTTAATTCAGCAAAGTGCATTTTAATCCATTAATAATGAGCAGTATAAGGAAATATGCACTTCATTTGTAAATAAAAAATTACAAATGGTCTGTATTTTGGAATGATTTATCCTTTGGGGGGCTTTGTTAATTCTATTGTGTAAGATGAGAGAAAGAGGTTGATTTATAATTTTGTCAATTATACAATTTTCTACATTTTACAGCTGTTATGAAATGAAGATCTATATTTAACCTTTTTCAAATTTCCAACAAAAGTCCCTTCCAACTTTTCCAACGCAAGTCTTCATGTTATATGCTTTAAATATAAGTGTTTTAATTTCAAAATGATCATTGTTTTATGTTAAATACAGACACTGGAAAACAATACTAATATACTTCTATGTAAAGGGACTTGTTAGACACAACCATTTCTTAAAACTATCATTGGCTCCTGCCTTCGTTGTTTTTGTCTTAGCATTTTTTTCTCTTTTTGGCAGTGAAGATAGGTAGGTTTGCACCAGTTGTAGAACTGGACCACAGTGCACTATAGTCACAAATGGCCCTCAGAAGGATGTCTACAAATGCCTGAGGTCCTAGTAGCTAAGCCTGTCCTGGATTTAAGCAGCAGAAATGCAAGGGGTCCTTGAGGTGCCCTGTTGGTAGGCACCCCTGCCTTCTTTGGTGCTAGAAGAACTTAATGAGTGTCAGTGATTCCCGAGGACTCATGTTCCTTTCATGGAACGTGGCTGCTCCTTGGTGACTCTGGGCTACTTAAATCCCAGAGTTGACTTATGCCTCCAGCGCTGGTGATGATTCAGAGATTGTGGGTCTCTGGATAATGGCAAAAGATTTCTTCAGATTTATCTGAATCTGTCCACAGTGAACAGAGTTAAAGTCATATTGCCCTTGAACTAAATAGTGAGTCTAAGGGCCTACTAAATTATTTCTTTTTAGCTGGTAGCCCTTTCAATGTAAATATGTCATTAATTCTGAAAAATTTGAAAGACCAAAGAAAGCCTTTAAAAACTGTCATAACACTGAAGCCATCTGGGACTGAGTAAAGATAATAATTATAAATGAAAGCTATAGATATGTTTTCAGTCCTTAAAATGTGTTAAGGTTTTAGAAAAGTATTAGGAGTAATTTGCCATAATTGGAAGTGCTTTCAAGTATTTGGATGAAAGGCACTTCGGTAAATATAAAGGATGAGCTCTTTAGTTAATAATAATGGTAATTACTCGGCACTTTTATATGAGGAGTTCAATGCACATAAGATACATTAAACATTCCACCAGGCAGCCTCTTTCCTAGATGACCAAATAGACAGGAACTGACTCATAAAAGTTCATAGGACAAGTTACCAACATAATTTGAATTTCAGTCTGTGACTTCTTCCCAATCCAGGTAGCTACCTATGGTTTAAACCTATGAGGTGCACACTTATTAATCAACATTTATCCAATAGTGACTATGCACCAAGCACTGTAATAAGTGCCATGTCTAAAGATGAATAATACCTAGTTCTGCTTACCAGAAGCTCATAGCCATTCTGTGTTCACCTAATCATCCTGAAGCTTCCCACATGGTTATTCTGGAAGGGGCAGTAGCCTCTTGGGTTTTACCCTGCCTCCAGCCTGGGGATTTGTCATGAAATAAATATGAGAAATATGTTTTAGAAGTAGAGTTGCTTAAGCTGTTTTGTATCATACACTAAAAATACAATGTACATGGATATTTGGGGTGGGAACATGGCTTTTTTGATGTGAATGTGTAGAAATGTCCTTTTTGGAAATTTTCAAATATTAAATTATTAGCAAATAAAATATTATATCACTGTCCTTTTAAAGTTATTTTCTTCTTGAGGTGCCGGGTGGCTCAGTTGGTTAAGCATCTGAGTTTGACTCAGGTCGTAATCTCACGGTTTGTGGGTTCGAGCCCCACATTGGGCTCTGTACTGACAGCTCAGAGCCTGAAGCCTGCTTCACATTCTCTGTCTCCCTCTCTCTCTGCCCCTCCCCTGCTCATGCTCTTTTTCTCTCTCTCTCAAAAATAAATAAATAAAATTATTTTCTTCTTTTCAATGAAACAATAAATGTTACTCTGCTCTTGGGCCAGTTGGTTCTAAGCCAGTTGGTTCTTGCCACCTGGTATGCTCCCCACGTTGGTTTCCTGCCATAAATTTATTTTATGTTCATTTCTGACTTTGAAGATCAAAGTTTCTTAGAAAACTCTTCTTCTCTTTTCTATGTGATAGGTAATCCAGTGATCATCTGTTAACTTCCCTGTCTTCCAGACACAGATTCCTAAATGTTAGATAAGAAGAGACATATAAATGGATACTTCTCAACTTTCATATTCCTTCAGGCCCTAATTTATTCCTGGAGATGCATTATGACTCTTCAGTTTCCATCAACACTGGGCATAAACTCCTTGAAAGAATGAAATGGCTACCAACAACAATCTGCTACCAACAACAATGGTTACCAACAAGAATTAAGTAATTCTTAATGTTCATCAACTTTTCATAATACATGTTGATACTATAGTATATCCATAGCCCAGTTAAATGGTTTTTAAAAAGATATTGGGAACAGACTGGTGGTTGCCAGAGGTGGGGCTTGGGCAGTGGGCAAAGTTGATGAGAGGAGTCAAAAGGTCCAAACTTCCAGTTATAAAATAAGTAAGTCACAGAGATGTAATATACAGCATGGTGACTATAGTTAATAATACTGTATTGCATATTTGAAAGTTGCTAAGAAAGATGTTAAAAGTTCTCATCACAAGAAAGATAAATTCAGTAACTGTGTTTGGTGACAGGTTTTAACTAGACTTATGGTGGTGATCATTTCACAATATATATAAATATCAAAGCATTATGTTGTATGCCTAAAACTAAGGTATGTAAACTATACCTCAATAAAAAAATTTAAATGTGAAATGAAAAGGTGTCCAACCCCCCCCCCCAGATATTTGGGGTTATTTTTACCACTGTTCCATTTTTTTTAATGTTTATTTATTTTTGACAGAGAGAGAGAGAGAGAGAGAGAGAGAGACAGAGCATGAGCAGGGGAGGGGCAGAGAGAGAGGGAGACACAGAATCTGAAGCAGGCTACAGGCTCCGAGCTGTCAGCACAGAGCCTGATGCGGGCTCGAGCTCACAGACTGTGAGATCATGACCTGAGCCGAAGTTGGATGCTCAACCTCACCACTGTTCCCTTTTAGCAGGGATAATTAAGAGACGATTGTATGGTTGCATGTGTCTCAGGAACGAGCACAGGTATCTTAATGTGGGTGTGTCATGCTAGAAATTTCCAATAATTCTGCTAAAACAATGAAGCTTTACCACAAAGCTGAGGCTCTAAAAGACAGAAGCTGCCCAACTTTCCATCTCCTGGGTTTGCTTATCTCTTTGCTCTCTACCTCACGTTGGGAGTTAACCAGCATCTTCACTTGGTTTACAAAAGTATCAGCCTAAGCAGAGAGGATTTCCTCCACTCTCACCCAGATGACTTGATATTGGTTTTTCCCTTCCATGTTTGTTAGGAAGGTTAATTAAAATTTTTACTCTAGGGGCGCTTGGGTGGTTCTGCCGGTTAAGCGTCTAACTCCTGGTTTTGGCTTGGGTCATGATCACACAGTTGTGGGTTCAAACCTGGCATCAGGCTCTGCACTGATGGCATGGAGCCCACTTGGGACTCTCTCTCTCCCTCTCTCTCTGCCCTTCCCTTGCTCATTTGCTCAAAATAAGTGAATAAACTTTAAAAAAATAAAATAAAGAGGTAAGCATTAATTTTTTTTTTTTTACTCTAAATAGAAGTAATAAAATCTTTTCCCCCTCAGCTCTTGCTAGGCTCTAAGTGGACTGTTAAGGAAGCAGTTAAGCAGGAAGACAATATTGTAAGATATTGTACTGCTATTGATAATAGGAATGCACATTTATTCATATTCTTTAACTTGCCAAAAAATTATGTTATATTTGAGTATTCTTCATATTTGACAGAGAATTATGCAATTACATTTTTTAAAAATATTTTTTATTGTTTATTCATTTTTGAGAGGTGGGGAAGGGCAGAGAGAGAGGGACACAGAATCCAAAGCAGGCTCCAGGCTCTGAGCTGTCAACACAGAGCCTGACGTGGGGCTTGAACTCACGAACTGTGAGATCATGACCTGAGCTGAATGAAGTCGGACGTTTAACTGACTGAGCCACCCAGGGGCCCCTGCAATTGCATTTCTTTCCCTCAATATTGAATTTCTTCCAATGAAATTAGCCAATCAACAAATGGCATACTTAATCTGTTCAGAATGCAAATCCACTGGATGATTTCTCTTGTTTTCACTAAGCAAACTAAATGTTTCCCCTTTTTTTCTGCTCCTCAAAGTGTATGTCCTATGAGTTCAGAAAGGAGAACAATCTGCATTGTTTACTTTTCGGGTTCTCAACATCATTCGTTTTGAAGATAAGAGTCAGCCAGCCCCCCCTGGAATGCATGCTATAATAATATGGTGCTGCTCAGGTGGAGGACCTTTTGTGACTTGAAGTTGTTGGCTTGTTTGTAAAGAATTCTCATGGGTATAAGAAGTTGGAGTACTTGCCTAAAATAGCTCTTCATCCTATCTTAAATTCTCTAAGCATTTTCTTTATTTAGGCAATGTTCAGGCTATTTATTTAGGCAATGTTCCCTTTGAGAGGTTAAGACAAACACTTTTATAGTGTCAAATAACTTCATGTCATGCAATAAATTCTTGGGGTGCCTGGATAGCTCAGTCGGTTAAGCCTCTGACTCTTGATTTTCGCTCAGGTCACGCTCTCCCAGTTCATGAGATTGAGCCCCGCATCCAGGCTCTGTGCTGACAGAATGGAGCCTGCTTGTGATTCTCTCTCTCCCTCTGTCTCTGCCCCTTCCCACCCCCCAACACTCACTCTCTCTCTTTCTCTGTCTTTTTCAAAAATAAATAAGTAAACTCAAAAAAACAATAAATTCTTAAATAATGAAACTGATTTTTGACAGTTTTAAAAATTATTAATCATGCATTCATTCTAAAAATATTTATTAAGTGTCTTCCACGTGCCCACACTGTCCCAATTTGCGGATTCTAAGTATTTCTATGATTGCTATTTTTATAGACCACTGATTATGTAGTCCATAATGTAGTCTGGTCTATTTAGGATCTGAAGCAGGGAAGACATGAGGATTTTTCAGCAGCTCTTCAAGTCTTATGTGTTAGATCCACAAGTCAGCGGGGTACAAGAAGGTCCAGAGCCTTGTACAAAGTGAGCACTCAGTAGATGTCAGTTCTCTATCCACCCCTCCACAGCTTTTCTTCTCCTGTAGTATAAAGGAGTAATATGCCCAACCATGAGTTTGTCAAAGTGGATGTGAGCCTCACGGGGTAGACATCTTGTCTGTTCTGTTCACTTGCGTGTTTCTGCTTTTTTGGCGAGTGCCTGCCACCTCGTAGGAGTGTCTAGAGGCAGCAAAGATGTGCCCTCTTCCAGCTCTGCTGAGACTCTGTGAAAGGCACTTCTCTCCATACCCCCTTGGGGTAAGCACCACTTTCTCTCCTCTCTTCTCCCAGCCTCTCTGGTAATCTTGAAGTTAGTTAATGGGGGGCAGGAGGGAATTACTCTTTTTACAGAGATTGATAAGCCATACCTCATGTTTTTCCTCTGTTTACCTCTTCTTTCGTTGCTCTCTAATTTGATTAATATATGTTCATTTCTTTAATATTGATAATATAACTGAATACTTGAGGCCCAATTCCATAGTCTTAACTCCTAAAAAGTCTTATTCTTAGCAGAATAAGAAAATTTAAATGTCTTGTTGGTCCAAGGTAAAAGGTAATCGTAGGGAATCGCCTGTGCCTATACTTTATTGGTGTTTATTTCAGTTCATCAATTGAAGACCTGGAGAATTATTAAAGAAAAGCAGACAACTCAAACTGAAGTTTTGGCCATACATTTTTAAGGATTATAGTGGTTCCAAGGAATGCATGAAGTCTCTTACTACACGGTGTGGGTAAGGTTTCATTACTTGCAGTCTGAATATCTAGTACTTGCAAAAGAAATTCACCCTTACAAAACTGCCAAATGGGTTTACAGTACTACTTCTAGACCAGCAATGTAATAGTGTCCACACAAAATTGCAGCTAATCTGTACACCCAAAATATTCAAGCTGTTTCATACTATCTCTACAACTTGGAGAATCACTCAGCCATGATTGATCTGAGAAGATACAATAGATTTGTTTGGAATTCTTTACTGCTATCTTCATTCTCAAGAGGGAACTGAGCTATGTACAGAGTTGCTGAGATAGTGCAGGTACTACCTTGTATGGTAACATGATTGATGAAGCTGTCTACCTTAAGCTGGGTATAAGAAGGTAGAGTACATTAAGGGATCACTACTGGTTGAGGTTTTGTTTCTTAACTCTCAGATCTAGAGACTCAGTAAAACACTTCCCCAGAGGTCTAATCCTTAATTTCTTTGTCTGTAAAATGGGCTTAATAAATACACTTACTTCAAGGGTTTTCTGTGAGAATTAAATGAACAAGTAAAGTGCTTAAAGCTATGTGAGGCACAGGGGTGCCTGGGTGGCTTAGTTGGTTGAGTGTCTGACTTTGGCTCAGGTCATGATCTCGCTGTTCGTGGGTTCAAGCCCCACATTGGGGTCTGTGCTGACAGCTCAGAGCCTGGAGCCTGTTTTGCATTCTGTGTCTCCCTCTCTCTCTGCCCCTCCCTCACTCTCTCTCTGTGTCTCAAAAATAAATAAACTTTAAAAAAAATAAAAAAAAGATATGTCAGGCACATAGCAAATACTCCATAAGTGTTAGCCATTATTTTTCTTTCAGCTGTTACAGCTAGATTATATTTGCTAAAAGTAAGGATCTGATTTATACTACTATTTTAACTTGCAGAGGGGCATATTCCTTTCTAGGGAAAAGAATACTCCCTAACACTCCCTCTGTCCAGCACCATGGGGCCTGCAAAACTAAATGAATAAATACCAGATTACCTGGTGGAAATTAAATGGAAGAAAGTGAATTAGATGGCTTTAAAGGAGTTTTAAGTAAGTGTGGCAAAGCCAAATAAATGATCCTTCTGTTTACTATGAGTTTTCTAGGGCTACCTGTCAGGTAGTTCTGTTTTCCTTGGATGGTATTGACAACTTTCTCTCTGTCTCTGTTTCCCTCTCCCTTCCTCCCCTGATTCCTCCCTCCTCAATAGGAACCACCTTTTTCCAAGGTTTAATCTTGCTAGAGAGGCTTAACATACCTTAAGACAGCCACAGATATTTCTTGGCTCTGGGTCTAGATTTTAGAATATCACTACTTTAGGTCCGCTAGTTACCTGCCAAATGACCACATATTGTTCCATATTATATCCAAATCTTTTTTTTTTTTAATTTTTTTTTCAACGTTTATTTATTTTTGGGACAGAGAGAGACAGAGCATGAACGGGCGAGGGGCAGAGAGAGAGGGAGACACAGAATCGGAAACAGGCTCCAGGCTCTGAGCCATCAGCCCAGAGCCCAACGCGGGGCTCGAACTCACGGACCGCGAGATCGTGACCTGGCTGAAGTCGGACGCTTAACCGACTGCGCCACCCAGGCGCCCCTATATCCAAATCTTTAACTCAGAGGGCAGAAAAGAAAGTGTGAAATTTGCCCTTAATGACTTCATGAAAAGGGAAAGAAAAATACGTAAATTACTTTTCAACCACTTCTTTTTTTTTTTTTATTATTGAAGTTGAATCATACCTTTTTCATCTTAGATATGTCTTTAATGTTTTTGCATATGAAAATGTTTAACTCTCTAATTGTAATGCTGAAATGTATTTACATTTTTGGATGTTATAAACCTTTCCTTACGTACACTCTGTATCAGTGTCACATAATGCTCTGCTTCTGCTATATCTGACATTAAGTATACATACCGGATAACCAAAATTTAATCAGTTTCCAAAGAATTTTTATTATAAAGTATTGCCTATAAGGACAGTAGTGGAAATTAGAAGTTTGGTTTGCTTTAGCCATCACAACCACTTTTATTGTTTGATCCTGAAAAAAATCAATGCCTGGGAGGGGTCAAATGTTATTATTTTCTGATGAAAGAAGCTAAACTATGATTAATTATTAGTTTGTTAGGACTGCAGTAACAAAATACCACAAACTGGGTGGCTTAGAACAACAGCAATTCATTGTCCCACGGTTCTGGATGCTCAAAGTCCGAAATCAGTGTTGACCAGGTTGGTTCCTTCTGAAGGCTGTAAGGTCGAGTTTGTTCCAGGTTTTTCTCCTAGGTTCCGGTGTTTTGTTAGCAATATTGGTGGTCCTTGACTTACAGGATCTCTACTTTCATCTTCACATGGCATTCTTCTTGGGTGTGTGTCCATGTCCATACTTACCTTTACCAGTCATATTGAAATAAAGGCCTACCCTGCTCCAACATTACCTCATCTTAATTAATTAATTAATTAATTACATCTGTAAGGATCCTATTGCAAATAAGGTCAGTCCTGTGGTCCTGGGGGTTAGGATTCAACATATGATTTTTAGGGCAGGGGGACACAATTCAGCCTATAGTAATTATAATCCTCAAATCCTATTTTTAAATGCTCATGAGCCATGGGACCTATCCCTTGGGCTTGTATCTTACTTAAAATATATATAAATAAAATATTACAAAACAAAAACAAACAAATGAACCTCCCCCAGCCAACAACTCACTGCTGGCCAGAGATTTCATTGCTCAGTTGACCAGTTGATCAAGATAGGCTTCATTTCATAAGCACCCATTCAGAAATGATGTTCTCTTACATCCTCACAAGAATCTAACACACAATAAATTATAATGTGGAAAATAAATTCTAAAAAAGAAAAATAAAAAGTAAACAGATAAAATAGAAAATATCAAACTTGGAAATCTTCAGATTTTATATATAATCTACTTACTAGGAAACCGTAAGGCTGCCACCCCTCCTGCATTCTGTGGAATTGTTCCAATCTCACCAAGAAAATCTTATACCTCATTAACTTCACTTTCATATCTAATGCTTATTATTTACTAGAGTGATAAAACAAGTTATTGGTTGATGATGACTTATCACATTACCATCTCATTTTTGCCTGGCACATGCTGTTAAAAGTGTGGAAAACCTATCCATGGATAACTGAAGATATTTTTAGCAGTTACGTTTTACAGGATACAACATTTAAAAGGAAATGATTTTTATTTTTATTTTTTTAGAGAGAGAAAGAGAGAGAGAATCTTAAGCAGGGTTTGCACTGGGCACAGGGCTTGATCCCATGATCCTGGGATCATGATCTGACCTGAAATCAAAAGTCAGATATTCAACTGACTGAGCCACCGAGGCACCCCTAAAAGTAAACTTTTCATTTTAATGTATTCGCTATTTTTTAAAAGGTAGAGATGAGATAAGTGTTTTGGTTTGATAGCCAGGTTTACTCTGACAGGTCTTGTCTTTAGTAAAATATAAGTACAGATATGTTTGGAAGTTCATTTATAATGGGAAATGGAAAAATTGTGTTTTTATCTTTTTATCCAAATTATAGTCTTTAATAATCATTTAAAAATTACTGGAAATGGATGCTTTTTTTTTTGGAGGAGATATCTTACTATGATGTGGACAATTTTTAGTATTCTTGATGTTTGGTGACTATCACCTAAAAGAGTATATCTAAAAACTGTGCAAAGTTATTCTTACTAATAATAACAGTCTGGAGAATTTCCCAAAGCAGTTAAATCTCCCAAAGGAGAATTAACTCCCAAAGAGTTAATTTCCTATCAACTCATAGCCACCACACGAACAACTACTTCCTAAAACCTGTACTTCCTCATTTAAACTGAAAACAGTATTTTGAGACCAAGCTTGTGTTTTCATAAACAAGTAGTTTAAATTAAATTTCAGAAGTTTGGTTTCAACTTTTTGGAGGGCTTCTGTGATGTAGTATCTATGACTTCAATGATACTTGAAAGCAGTTTGAATTTTTCACTTTTTGATTCATTTTGTTCTTGTGAGTAATAGGACAAACACAAACTCAAAGTATTCTTTCATTTTAATGTTTATTTATTTTTGAGAGAGGGAGAGAGAGAGAGAGAGAGAGAAAGTGAGTGGAGGCGGCGCAGAGAGAGAGGGAGACAGAGGATCCGAAGTTGGCTCCGCGCTGACATCAAAGAGCCTGATGCGGAGCTCGAACCCATGAACCCTGAGAACCCAGGTTCCCCAAACTCAAAATATACTTATAGCCACAATAAAATACATGTTTTCAAAAACATTCCAGATCATAATCTATTTCTATTTGTTTGAATGGATTTTATTCTCTTTTTGAGGGTAAAACTTCATTCAAATACAGTTCTTCAGAAATGCTGGCAAAATCACAGGTGCTAACAAAAATTTAGAGATCATGACCTGGGCTGAAATCAAGAGTTTGATGCTTAACCAACTGAGCTACCCAGGCACACACCATTTTAATTAAACATTCAACCTTAGCAGTGGTACCTAAGAGTACCAATGTTGTGTCTAGTTATAGCCAAGGAGTATCAACAGAACACTGACTTTTAGCAAGCTTCCATGTTATTCTAATAACATAATAAGTTTGAGGGTAGCAAAAACCATTCTTATCCTGTTCCTTCTTCCTTGCTAACAGAATTCCTATTTAGATATTCATTGGAGATATTATGATCTCAGGGAAAGTGGCTCCAGTTTTTGGCCTAAGAGCAAGCATGTGACCCAGTTCTGACCAATGAAGTGTAAGAGGAAATCCTCTTTGGATATCCTAGGGAATATTTTCCTTTCTGATAAGAGACAGGGTACTAAGAGCTCTTGGCCCTGTACCACTAGCTATTTCTGTCTTTGAATATGGTTACAGAAGGACATGGTGTGTGGGACTCCTGCAATGATCTTGAAACCTGGAAATGTCCAAGAGACTTCTTTTTTTAATAAATATTTTAATGCCAATGTAGTTAACATACATTGTTATATTACTTTAGGATATACAATATAGTGATTCAACAGTTCCATATATTACTCAGTGCTCATCAAGACAAGTGAATTCTTAATCCCTTTCACTTATTTCATCCATCTCCCACCTCGTAATCCTCCCCTCCTCTGGTAACCACCAGTTTGTTTTTTATAGTCTGTTTTAATTTGTCTGTTTCTTTTTTTCCTTTTTTATTTCTTTTGTTTCTTAGATTCCACGAATGAGTGAAATCATATGGAATGATTTTCTCTGGCCTATTTCCCTTAGATTCTACTCTCTAGATCCATCCATGTTGTTGCAAATGGCAAGATTTCATTCCTTGTTAATAAATAAATAAATATTTATTTATTTTTGAGAGAGGGAGAGAGAATGAGTGGGGGAGGGGCAGAAAGATAGGCAAGCAGAGGATCCAAAGCAAGCTCTGTGCTGACAGCAGAGAGCCTGATGAGGGGCTCACACTCACAAACTGTGAGATCATGACCTGAGCCAAAGTTGGATGCTTAACCAACTGAGCCACCCAGGTGCCCCCATTCATTTATTGATGGACACTTGGGCTACTTCCATAATTTGGTTATTGTAAATAATGCTGCAATAAACATAGGGGTGCATATATCCCTTTGAATTAATGTTTTCATATTTTTTGGGTAAATACCTAGTAGTGCAATTACTGGATCACAGGTTAATTCTATTTTTAATTTTTTGAGGAGCCTCCATAGTGTCTTCCACAGTGGCTGTACTGGTTTGCATTCCCACCAACAGTACAAGAGGGTTCCTTTTTCTCCACGTCATCACCAACACTTCTTTCTTGTGTTTTTTATTTTAGCCATCTGACAGATATGAGGCAGTATCTCATTGTGGATTTGATTTACATTGCCCTGATGATGAATAATGTTGAAAATCTTTTCATGTGCCTGTTGACCATCTGTATGTCTTCCTTGGAGAATTGTCTGTTCGTGTCTTCTACCCATTTTTAATTGTATTATTTGTTTTTTTTGGTGTCAAGTTATATATGTTCATTATAGATTTTGGATACTAACCTTTTATTGGATATGTTGCTTCCAAATACCTTCTCCCATTCAGTAGTTTGTCTTTTAGTTTTGTTTATTGTTTCCTTTGCTGTGCAGAAAGTTTTTATTTTGATGTAGTCCCAATAGTTTATTTTTTCTTTTGTTTCCCTTGACTTGGGGAACATATCTAGAAAGATGTTGCTATTGCCAATGTCAAGGAAATTACTGTCTGTGCTCTCTTCTAAGATTTTTTATGGTTTCAGTTCTCATATATAGGTCCTTAATCCATTTTGAGTGTATTTTTGTGTATAGTGAGAGAAAGTGGTCCTGTTTCATTCTTTTGCATGTGGCTGTCCAGTTTTCCCAACACCATTTGTTGAAGAGACTTTTTCCCATTGCATATTCTTGCCTCCTTTCTGGAAGATTAACTGACCATATAATTATGGATTTATTTATTTTATTTATTGTGGGCTTTCTATTCTGTTCCATTGATCTGTGTGTCTATTTTTGTGTTAACGCCTCACTGTTTTGATTATTGCAGCTTTGTAATATAACTTGAAGCCTGGAATTGTGATGCCTCTGATTTTGTTTATTTTTTCAAGATTGCTTTGGCTATCTGGGGTCTTTTGTGGTTCCATACAAATTTTAGGATTGCTGGTTCTAGTACTGTGAGAAATGCTGTTGGTATTTTGATAGGGATTGCATTAAATCTATAGATTTCTTTGGATGTTATAAACATTTTAACAATATTTGTCCTTCTAATCCATTTGCATGGAATGTGTTTCCATTTCTTTGTGTCATCTTCAATTTCTTTTATCATTGTTTTATAGTTTTCAGAGTACAGGTCTTTCACCTTCTTGGTAAAGTTTATTCCTAGGTATTTAATTATTTTTAGTGCATTTGTAGATGGTATTGTTTTCTTAATTTCTCTTTCAGCCACTTCATTATTAGTGTATAGAAATGCAATGGACTTCTGTACATTGATTTTGTATCCTGCGACTTTACTGAATTCATGTATCATTTTCTAGTAGTTGTGTGTGTGTGTGTGTGTGTGTGTGTGTGTGTGTGTAGTCTTTAGGGTTTTCTCTATATAGTATCATGTCATCTACAAATAGTGAAAATTTTACTTCTTCCTTACCAGTTAGTATGCCTTTTATTCCTTTTTGTTGTCTGATTGCTGTGGCCCAGACTTCCTGTACTATGTTGAATAAAAGTGGTGAGAATGGGCATCCTTGTCTTATTCCTGATCTTAGGTAAAAAAAGAAACAAAACTCAGTTTTTCATCATTGAGTATGATGTTAGCTGTGGGTTTTTCATATAAGGCCTTTATTATGTAGAGTATGTTCTCTGTAAACCTATTTTGTTGAAGGCTTTTTATCATGAATGGATATTGTCCTTTGTCAAATGCTTTTTCTGCATCCAAGTGATCACGCAGTTGTTACCTTTTTTCTTATTGATGTGATGTGTCACAGTGATTGATTTATGAGCATTAAAGCACACTTGCATCATGGGAATAAAACCCACTCGTGGTGAATGTTTTCTTTAAATATATTGTTGGATTCGGTTTGCTAGTATTTTGTTGAGGATTTTTGCATTTATGATTTTCAGAGATATTGGCTTGTAGTTCTCCTTTTTTTTTTTTTTTAAGTTGTATTTTTATCTGGTTTTGGTATCAAGGCAATGCTGGCCTTACAGAATGAATTTGGAACTTTTCCTTCCTCTTCTATTTTTTGGAAAAGTTTGAGAAGAATGGATATTAACTGTCCATTTATATGTCTTCTTTAAGTAGGGGCACCTGGGTTAAGCGTCAGTCAGTTAAGCATCTGACTTCAGCTCAGGTCATGGTCTCATGGCTTGTGAGCCTGAGCCCTGTGTCAGGCTCTGTGCTGACAGTTCAGAGCCTGGAGCCTACTTTGGATTCTGTGTCTCCCTCTCTCTCTCTCTGCCCCTCCCCTGCTTGCACTTTGTCTCTCTCTCCCCCAAATAAATAAACATAAAAAAAAATGTCTTCTTTAAGTGATAGAATTCACCTATGAAGCCATCTGGTCCTGGACTTTTGTTTGTTGAGAGTTTTTTGGTTATTGATTCAATTTCATTGCTGGTAAATGCTGGTCAAATTTTCCTATTTCTACCTGCTTTACTTTTGCTATTTTATATGTTTCTAAGAATTTATCCATTTCTTCTAGGTTGTCCAATTTGTTGGCATATAGTTTTTCATGATATTCTCTGACAATCCTTTGCATTTCTGTGATGTCAATTGTTATTTATCCTCTTTCATTTCTGATTTTGTTTATTTGAGTCATCTCTCTTTTTTGTTTCATGAATCTGCCTAGAAGTTTATCATTTTTGTTAACTTTTTCAGAGAACCAGCTCCTGGTTTCATTGATCCATTCTATTGTTTTGTTTTTTTTTTTTTTTTGTTTGTTTGTTTCTATATCATTTATTTCTGCTCTAATATTTATTATTTCTTTCCTTCTGCTGGTTTGGGCTTGTTTGTTATGGGTTTTCTAGTTCTGATAGGTGTAAGGTTAGGTTGTTTATTTGAGATTTTTTTCTTGCTTCTTTTGGTATGCCTGTATTGCTATAAACTTCCCTCTTACAACAGATTTTGCTGCCTCTCAAAGATTTTGGACCACTGTGTTTTCATTTTCATTTGTCTCCATGCATTTTTTGATTTCTTCTTTGATTTCTTGGTTGCCCCATTCATCATGTAGTAGCATGTTATTTAACCTCCATGATCTGTACTCCTTCCAGATTTTTTTTCTTGTGGTTGATTTCTAGTTTCATAGTGTTATGGTCCAAAAAGATGCATGATATGATTTTGATCTTTTTTAATTTGTTGAGACTTGTTTTGTGACCTAATATGTGATCTGTTCTGGAGAATGTTACGTATGCACTTGAAAAGAATGTGCATTATGCTGTTTTAGGTTGGAATGTTCTGAATATATCTGTTAAATCCATCTGGTTTAGTGTGTCATTCAAAGGTACTCTTTCCTTGTTGATTTTCTGTTTAGATTATCTGTCCATTTGTGTAAGTGAGGTGTTAAAGTTCCCTACTATTATTGTATTACTATATTATTTCCTTAATGTTGGTTATTAACTGTTTTGTGTATATAGGTATTGCCATGTTGGATGCATAAATACTTACAATTGTTAGATCTTCTTGTTGAATTGGCTTCTTCATGATTATATTGTGTCCTTTGTTGTCTCCTGTTACTACAAGAGACTAACTTCTTAACAGCAGAACCAGCAAATAAACTTTAAGTTTAGAGAATCTAGACTAAATTGCAGGAGGATATTCTTCTACTTTTTAATTATAAAAAGGATTCCAGTAGATAAATTTTCTTTCCCTCGAAGAGGCAATTGTTATACGTGGATAATTTGAGTAATATTTACACAGTATTTACCTCCAGAGTTAACCTGGATATATATCAGAAAGATATTTTTACCAGTAGCCTTCTAAACACCTCAGAAATGCTTATCGACTCCTCTGTTGGTTGAGCCAACCGTTTACATACATGGATGGACTTTTAGGTTTAGTTGTGTGAGCTTAATTGTCTTTACAGACATGTTTGACAGAGAACTGAAAGCAGTTTGAACTGGAAATATCAAAACAACTGGAAGTTATTTTTTCTATATGATTTTTTCTACATTTTCTATATATTTTTTATAGTGTTGTTTGAGCTGGTCGACTGCTTTAAAAATAAGGCTTTTTTAGTAGACAGAAGAGATTCTTGTGACACAAATATGAATCTTTCCTAAACCATTTTATCATCAGCATTCAGCATTGGCTTCGAAGGCTCACCCTATGAAGAGCTGACACACAATCATTATTCTGCATCAGTCCACTTTACCTTAAAGGGCACTAATTGCATATATAAAGAAAAACAAAATAGACCTGTCTAAAGTAATTGGTACTAAGAAGAAGCAACCAAACTCATTTAATGATACCCTACATCCACATAAACTGATAATTGTAGTCGAGGTGTTTTTCATTTGCAGTTTTAAATTAGCCAAAACGTTTATGTTTTCTAATGTCACTTCCTAAGGATGGATTATTATTTTTTTCAAAGGATGGAGCCATCTTAATGCTGACGAGAACACAAAGTAGATTATACAAAAAGTACACACCTTGTGACCACAAGAAACAGGAGGCTGTGCTGGCTACAGCACAGTAATTGGTTAGTACTCTAGCAGAAGGAAAGGGTGGGGATGGGCAAGGAAAGACTCACAGCCAGTACAGATGGAGGGTGAGGTAAACGTCAGGTAAACCTAAGTAAGCAACCCAAAGGCAGCCTAAGCTGGGCTTCCCAAATCAAATGAAACCTAGAAGTTGAAGGACACGTTCTCTGAGACTGATAGCCTTGAAAATACTTTTGCCAATCAGTTCTAGCATCATAGTTTATGTATCTTTGGAAACTCTATAGAAATGTATTAAAAATCAATCTCACACGTAAAAAGGCAGTGTTCTTCAGGAAGCACAGCTTCAAATATCCTTTGTTACATTTCAGATAACAGATGGACTAAACAATTCAATTCAAAAAATTATTTAAGTATAGAAGCACCAAAATAGTTAGCAAACCAATGTCCTTTATTTGTTGATACTATTTTTTCAGGTTATGAATATTTGGATCCAGTAGACAGTCTAAAAATAAGCCAGGATTCTATGTTGCCTTAAAGAATAACTCAAAATTCCTTAGAGGGGTAATAATGGAATCAATTCAAGTGCAAAATCAAGTATAGAACACAATGACCCATTCTCCTCTTAAAGGAAATAAAACCCATATATGTAGTAGAAATGTTTATTGAGATTTCTTTCAAAACTATTATTGCAACTCAGATTTTTAAAAAGTTTAGTTTACTTAGTATTTTAGGGATCCATGTTTTTTTTAATCTTATTTGTCGGGGCGGGACAGAGAGAGAGAGGGAGAGAGAGAATCTCTGGCAGGCTTTGCACTGTCTATGCACAGCCCTACATGGGGCTTGATCTCACAAACCATGCGATCATGACCTGAGCCGAAATCAAGAGTTGGCCACCTAACCGACTGAGCCACCCAGGTGCCCCTTAGGGATCCATGTTTTTGAAGAGAATTTGCAGTTAGCAAATACCAAGGCTCAGTCTTTTTATATGTACAATGGGCACAGTAACAGTATTACTTCACAGAGGTGTTGTGAAGATGAATTGAGATAATATCTGACAAGCACCTTGTGTAACATCTGCCACTTATATCGTGCTCCAAATATATGGTGCCATTTGTTACATCCATGGCTCAATGCAGATAACAGTGTAACAAAACGTTTCTGACAGACAGCCTTCCTTGGGAGGGACCTTCTTACTGTGTTTTTAACTATCCTTAAATGTTGAAATAATCACTCTAGTCAATACTTTATAACTGCATCAGAGAGGAAGGCTTTGTCCAGGAAACATGATGAGGGGTCTTCTTTATTGTATTAGGATCTTCCTTATTACACTGTTAGTCTGTGTGAGTGGCAATTCAGGGACCCAGGATGAAGAATATCATCTAATCAGGATTTTATGGCTGTGAGACACAATTATCTTCCACTCGGCTGCAGTTGTAATTGACATGTTAATTAGGCATTTTATAAGACATGAGGGACAAATCAGCAGTATGGAAATAATATTTCTAAAAACAAACAAAATAAAAGAGCAGACACAATGACCACATCACTAAGATGTTGGGGTCAGGAGGGAACTGGAAAACAGGGACTCTTGCACTGGACATGTGAACTGTGTCCCAAAGGGAACATTAAGGAACTCTGAAAGTTTTGCCAAGAGCCCAGAATGCAAACTTCATGCATAAGTGCATGTCCAACTTGGTGGGACTCAGCTTCAAGATGCTGCTTAGAAACAGGTATTCCGTGTGGGGCGTTTGAGACAGAAGATTGAGGCTATCAGAATGTATAACACAGGAGCTCTTTGCTTAGATGGGTGAGGCCCTCTGTGCTGTCTTCTGTGAGGGGCTTGCAGGCAAACGGTGCTACTGGAAAAAAGGGTGCCAAGAAGACCAACTAAAATAACTGAATGCTGAGAAAGCCATTCCTATTCATGTAGCCTGTGGAAGGTAAGGCCGAGCAAGCTGTTGAGAATGTGAATATTGTGATGATGCTGTGACCGTCTTCTGTTACTTTAGACTACAAGAGAGTGTATGTTACCTTGTAACATGAGAGAGTTAGGTTAGGCAACAAAAGAAACTACCTGTGGCCAAAGTTGAGTGATTGAAACATTTATTAAATGAAATTTGTATGTGTTTTCTGGCTGCACATGGAGAAAACTAAGCAGTTAACTCAGTTCCCTGTTTTATTTCCAGGATGATGGGCAAGGTGTCCCTTTTCCTCCTTCCAAATTCTTTTTTAAGATCTCTTAAGACAACATCTGGCTTACATTTATACCAATGGACACTATTACTGAAAAACGGCAAAATTCCCATATTAAAACAGATTTTGTGAGAGAGAGAGAAAGAGAGAGCAAGTGAGTGAGGGGCAGAGAGAGAGGGGAGGAAGAGAGAGAGAGAGAGGGCAGCAGCAGCAGGGCTCACCCGATGTGGGGCTTGACCTCACCCAAAGTGGGGTCCTTGCTCACCTGATGCAGGGCACAAGCTCAGCAGCAGTGGGCACGAGCTCACCCAAGGTGGGGCTCAAACTCACAAACCTTGAGATCACGTCCTGAGCCGAAATCAGATGCTTAACAACTGAGCCACCCAGGTGCCCAAGAATAGATTTTTTTTTTTTGAGGTAAACTTCACATAACGTACATTTCACCATTTTAACCATTTTAAAGTATACATTTCAGTGACTTTTAGTAAATTCACAATGTTGCACAACCATGATCATTGTCTTGTTTCAGAACATTTTCATCACCCCCAAAGGAAACCCTGTAACAGTAAGCAGTCCTTACCCATCCTTCCCTCCTCCCAGTCCCAGCCCCTGACAACATCTAACATGCTTTCTGTCTCTATGGATTTGCCTTAGTAATGTATTTCTTTTGGGATCTTCTGAATTCTGCATTTACTTTTCCAACTAGAAACTGTAGACTACAGAGTGTACGTATGTGTGTGTATGTGAGTGAGAGTGAGAGAGACAGAGAGAGAGAGGAACAAGAGTCAGCATTCACGAGAAGTTTTGCAAGGTCAAGTCTATTTAAAATAACTGAACAAAGTGAAAACCTGGGAGGATACTTATTTTTCATCTAGGTGTCTGTAACTTAAATTAGGTGTCTAAACTTAAATTTCCCAAGGGTTCAGGCAGTTATAGGTTATAGAAACGTCACAGTTCTTGAAATATGTCTGTAACATTGAAAAAGCCTTTTGAATGGCAATGTGGCCTTAAAGCTCCTAAGTTAGGCTAAAAAGTTTCACACCCATCAGAAGCTCTGTTCTGGATCTGAGTTCTTCCTGTAATAGTTGATGATAACCCTATTACTTTTCTTTAGAGCAGTGTAGTGGTGACCATTCTTTATCCTGCATTTGTCTTGGGAAGCACATCAGATACAGCAGAGGAAACAGGATGCTGGCGGTAAGTGAAAAAGCAACTTAAAAATAATTAAACTCCTTTATTTCCCCAAAATAAATACTTATCAATTTTAAATTAAAATATACTTTTTATTCTGGCTGGAATTGATTAAAAGTTAGTTAACCTATTCATAAACTTAAAAACTTTGAAAATGAACTAGAAAATCGTTCTCAGGGCATCTTTTGTTTTGTAAATCGATTTAAAATTCGCATGACTTTCTTAGTTATGATTACATTTATAAAGAAGTTATGTTTTCTGCGTTCTGGGGAAAAAAAAGCCTATTTTTAAAAGAAATCTTAATTTTCAGCCAGTCAAGTAATTCCTCGGAAGGAAGAATAACCAGTTGGGTCTTGTGATTTAAGCTGTGCTTTACAAACTCCAATGTCAATGTCAGGAGATCACTGTTATTTGCAGTTTGCACACATTTTGAGGATTTTCCTTCCATTTTTATTTTCAATTCCTTTTCATTTCATGAGCTCCAACTAATATATCTTGACTATTTCCATTAATAATTTCCTAATAATCCATTAGGATTCCCCTGCCAAAGCTCAAACACCTCACTGGTTTTGATGTTATGGATCTTTCTTGTTTTCTTTCCAGAGGATCTTTCTTATGTGCTTCACTTCCATAGGTAGTCTCCCACCTTTTTGTTTTGTTTTGTTTTGTTCTCTCAGTTTTGGCTTCTGGGGACTCCTTGATGACAATGGAAAAGTCTCCATGTCACATTTTGAGCTCTACACTGACTTACCTACTGTTCCCACAAACATTTCTCA
Source organism: Herpailurus yagouaroundi (assembly GCF_014898765.1). Taxonomy (NCBI): domain Eukaryota; kingdom Metazoa; phylum Chordata; class Mammalia; order Carnivora; family Felidae; genus Herpailurus; species Herpailurus yagouaroundi. The sequence continues at coordinate 69,248,673 of NW_024412395.1, read as the reverse complement.
GGCAGTGTCAACCGGAAGTAATTTTTTAAAAAGCAACTGAACCGGGGCTGAGTGCCAACTTCCGCTCAGGCTGTGATCTCCCGGTTCCTGAGGTCCAGTCCCGTGTGGGGCTCTGTGCTGACAGCTCAGAGCCTGGAGCCTGCTTCGGATTCTGTCTCTCCCTCTCTCAAAAATAAGTAAACATAAAAAAAGAACAGAAACAATGTTTAAAAACAATAAAAGCAACTGAACCTCCTTTAAGCCACCTGGAAGTTGAGGACAGCACAGCACTTCTCACGCATGTAAAAATTAACATAATGCACTTGGAGGTCCTCGTTGCTGAGAAACCCTGTGGCAAAATGTGCAAAGTATCATTATCTTTTCTTTTCCTTGCTTGAGGATCTATCAACACAATTCGTCTCCAGTTAAGAGCTCTCCACAACGTGGAGGGCTTCATTGGCGAGTCCCCTTCTTCTTCAGGTCCCTCATATTGTGTGTCTACATGAACTTACGCTCCAACTTAAGAAGACAAACGAAAACTTCTCTTGAAGTTAAGTCAAAGGACTTGAAAGTACTGAGGGAAAGGGGCTTGAAAAGGGGAAAAACAGTTAGCAGCAGTAGCTAAACTGCAAATCCCCTATCTCTGCCCTCCAGACCACATCCCAACGAATCCAGCTGTGCCCCACCCGCCAGTAGACCTGTGAGGCTCCTGATTGATAGTCCAGATACAGGGCATATATTTATCCGAGTCTCCCTTCACTGCTGGGTGTCAGTCTGGCCTGTGCTCAGGGTGTGGAATTTGGTTGGAGTTTCAGTGTGTAGGATCCCCTCCCGGGGTTTTGGCAAGATTGAGAAACGTAAGGTAACTCTCTGGCAGTAGGGGTTGGTATGCACCGGGGCTTCAGCCCAGAAGGGGAAAAAAGTGTAAAATTCATGGAAGCCTGGTGTTCTCTAGAGTCCTTCATCTGCTACTTCAGGAGGCCACCGAATGGCTTTATCTGGACAGGTTCAGACCCAGGGACGCAACTGGGATAACCGGTATTCCTGGTAACTGCTTGTCAGATACTGGGGCATTTGGAGGAGAGGTGGGGAAGGGACGGGGCGGGAGGGCGGGGGTTGGAGTGGGGGTTGGGAAGTGGTGATAAAGAAGGAAGGATGGTGAAGGGAAACGGTTGGGCTGGTTCCTCCTTGCTGCATCTCCAGGAAGGATTTGGAGACCTAAGTTCTGGGCTGGGGGTGGGTCCCTAACACGCTGCGGGTCTTGACCTTTACAAGCCTCCCCTTACTCCTCTGGAGAGGGCTCAACTCTGGTCTTTGTGCCCTTTCCTGCCTTTTGATTCTTGTTCTTTGAGAGAAGCCCGGTTCCGTAGTCCCGGGAAGAAAAGGTACTCTCTGCCACAGGTGGGCCGGAATGGAAAGGCCAGGAAAGTGGCCTCCGTGGTATGAATTATGTTTATTTAGTTCCTATATTAAAAATGATTTTCTTTTTAAAAAGTAATAACCCCCCACTCCCAAGCCCGGGTTGGGGCTTTGCACAGGGAAGGTCCGGCGGCTTCCCTCTCCCCCAAACTGCAGGCACCGGGTGCTTTCCTCCGGCACCGGCCGGCTCGCTTGGCGCTGGGCCTCTCTCCGTCGGCCCCGCGGGGTCCACGATCCTCTTCCCCTTCGCCGCCGCCCTGCGGCCTTCCCGACCCCCTCCCGCGGCCTCCCGGACGGCGGACACCCCGGCCCGAGCAGTTCGTGGGGCGAGGGTCCTCGCAGGCCGCGCGGGTTGTTTGTGGCCAGGTGGCCACTCGCGCCCAGGGCTGGCGACTCCTCCTGGGAAGGGCGTGGAGGGCGGCACGGCGCGTGAGGGCGGCGGGCGCCTGGCCCCGAGCCGCGCCGCGGGGACGCCCGGCTGGCCCAGAGCGAGAGGGGGCGGCCCCGAGCCTGCGGCCGAAGGGAGCTCCGCCCCGGCCCCGTATAAGTGTGCAGGGCTGCGCCGCGCGGGCTGTGGCGGCGGCGGCGGCGGCGCGGGGTGCCGGATCCGGCTCGCACGGCCTGTGAAGCCTCCCACCCGCTTGCATAAGGCTTTGCCTTTCCAACTTCAGCTACAGTGTTAGCTAAGTTTGGAAAGAAGACTAAAAGAAGACCCCGGGGCCGTTTCTCTTTTGTTCTTTGCCCTAGTAGACGTCGGGGTCTTTTTGCGTAAGGCTGTGGTGTTTTTAGCGGTGCTCTCCTCGGTTCCTTGCACTCCTGTTAACAAGCACCTCATCGAGGGCAGCTGCAGCAGCAGAAGAGCAAGCGGGGGGCGCCTGGGGTCATGACCAAGGCAAGAGAGCAAAACCACCAGGGAGGATGCTGCGGTGAGTTGACCTAACGCGGGTGGTGGGCGGTGGAGGCCAGGAGCTCTGCGCAGTTTTGGAGGAATGTGGCTCAGCTGTTGATCGGAGTGCTCGGGACTCCTTTTGGTGAGGGTCGAGGAAGAAGGGAATTGCAAGATGCGGGGAAAGGGCTTACACGCCGACAAGGAGGAGTAGACCTGGAAGTTTGGATTGTCTTGTTTAAAAAAAAAAAAAAAAAAAAAAAGGCGGAGTTAAAGAATGTTGAAACAAGAGCTTTCTTAACCGTAGGTGAGGTTTTGCAGTTATTGACCAATAGGTCGTGGTGATTTGAAGCGAGTGGTATTAAGCAAACTGGACACATCGATTCCTCGGTGACTTGATAAAATGTATGTGGTTTGTCCCACAAATTAGGTTTTAATGATCGTGTTTATTAGGAGAAAACGGGCAAGTATTCCAACCTCAGCTCACTTAAGTGACCTAAATACGCTTTTTATCCACCGCCCCTCCTGTGTCTTTGCAGGATCCTTAGCAAACTACCTGACCTCGGCAAAATTCCTTCTCTACCTTGGTCATTCTCTGTCTACTTGGGTAAGTGACAATGTACAGTAATTCTTACGACATACTTGCATAATTTCTTGTTTCCTTTCATTTGGACCAATTTTATTAAGTCACCTTCCAGGTTTTCCGTGCAGCTAAATAAACCATCCAAACACACATGTTCTAACCAAAAAGTTATTTTCACCCAAGATATTTTCCCATAGGTGTTAGTAAATGTTATTTAATTATCATACTTTATGTAGATGAACAACTATCCAAAGATAGAAGGACAGGAATATTTGCATTGCTAATAAATTGTATTTTGTGCTACTAGGCTTATGGTAATATTTGCTACTAAAAACGGATGAATGTCTCATGTATCTTCTATTTCACATTTAAGCTATTTCTCCCTTTTCCTCTTTTGTTAAAATGATAAATTCCAGCATACTGCACTATGAAAATACAGTAGAATAGTGGAGTGACTGATTCAGGCTAAAAATAGCATTCTGTGATTAATTTAAATATAAATTGGCATCCAAAACAAATATCTGGGTGATAAAAATTCTTGGCTTTAAAATGTTCTCTGCTGGGGGTACCTGGGTGGCTCAGTTGGTTAAGTGTCCAGTTTTGGCTCAGGTCGGGATCTCAGGGTTAGTAAGTTCAAGCCTCCCATGGGACTTTCTGCTGTCAGCATAGAGCTTGCTTCAGATCCTCTGTCTTCCTCTCTCTCTGCCCCTCCCTCACTCTTGTGTGTGCACTCCCTCTCTCTGTCTCTCAAAAATAAATAAACTTTAAAAAAATGTTATCTGGAGTGCCCGGGTGGCTCAGTTGGTTGAGCTCAGGTCAGGATCTCGCAGTTTGTTGGGCTCTGTGCTGACAGCTCAGAGCCTGGAGCCTGTTTTGGATTCTGTGTCTCCCTCTCTCTGCCCCTTCCCTGCTCATGCTCTGTCTCTCCTTGTCTCTCAAAAATGAATAAACATTAAAAAAATTTTTAAAAAATGTTATCTGTTGGTAGATATTTGTTGAGCATCTCAAGCTGTCTTAAAAACCATCATCCATTGAAAATCAGCAAATGATTCATAATTCTCTCTCCAAATTCCTATGCGGTCCTAGAAGAGGGCCAGTGTTTCTGTTGGCCTGGCTAGCTTCATCAACGTCCCAAAAAAGAATAATCCCAAAAGGATGCTGTATGTGTGTGTTTGATTAATGATTAGAATCTTTCGAATTAAACAATTCTTCTTAGTGTTTAAAAGCAGTATTTGAGTAAATTCTATGTATGCCTCCTATGATTTTTAATTTTAAAAAATCAAAAGGAGAGAGAATTTTTAAGGTAAATTTTGTGAATAGTATTTTCTTTTTAAATTGGAAACTTCTGTTGGATCATCCTTAAGACATGAATGCAAACTATTGTAAGAGGAAATGTGGACCCATGCCCTTGGGAAATTATTAAGCTAGGTTATCAGCTCTTTAAGAAATAGCAGTTCAAAGATGGCTTTTTAGAAAGGCTAGCTCTTATCTTCCCAGAGGCTTAGACAAGGATGACTCTGCAAATACATGTAAACAAAGTTGAATTGGTGTGATTTTGTTTTCAATAGCTGATGATTCTAAGTAGAAATCTAGTGAAACTACTCTTAATTATACCTAAACCTATAGTTTTCCTTCCATTTAATTCAGTACTTTTTAAAAATACTTTTAAGTATTTAAATTTTTTTTTTTTAATGTTTTCATTTTTGAGAGGACAGAGACAGAATGCGAGTGGGTTAGGGGCAGAGAGAGAGGGAGACACAGATACGAGGCAGGCTCCAGGCTCTGAGCTGTCAGCACAGAGCCCAACGCAGGGCTCGAACTCACCAGCTGTGAGATCATGACCTGAGCCGAAGTCGGACACTGAACCCACTGAGCCACCCAGGTGCCCCTACTTTTAAGTATTTTAAAAACCAATAACAAGGAATAGAGGTAGCATCTGATATTCCCATCCTGTGGTCTGGACCTATGTCTTAGGAGAATGAGGTATCTCACTTCTAAATACTCATTACCTTTAATGTTTATGTGACCTTTTGTTGTTAGGTTGTGAGGTCAGATTTGCCAAAAGGGTGTAACTATAGTTGTTCCAGGAGGATTTTTTTGTCATGTTAATTAAAAGTCCCATATGAAAAGTGGCAGACACTTACCCCAGTAAGTTGAGTTAAGGGAGTTCTTGTGGAAAGTTGGATTAAAACAAAACAAAACAAAATCCCCCCAAACCAGGATCTACAACCATATAAGGTTTAGTGGAGTTTTACTCCTTATTGCAAAAGAGTACAAAAGAGGAATGCTCAGTAACTCTAGATAAGTCTGCCTTTGAGTTTTGTCTCCTGTTTGACACTGCCTAATTTTATTAGCACAAAATAAATGTGTTTGTGTGTGTGTGTGTATCCGTTTATATATATGTATACACACACACACACGCACACATCTATCCATTCCCCTGAAAACTCTGCCAAACCATGGTTTCCTGTACACTGAAAATAGAAGTATTAGGGTAGAAGGTTATATCTGTGTGGGGTTGGATGCTTTTTATTTCTGGCTTTATTTCTATCTGCCAGTACATCAGTACATTTTACTCTATGCTATCAGAATGCAAAGTACTGTAAGAAATGGGTCTTGTTGTCAAGGAGCTTATAATTTGATTTAGTATGGGCTTTAAAAAATGTGTCTAGTCACAAAAAGATAACCAACAGTGGAAAAGGGTGGCCAGTTGCTTGTATCTTGTGTCATTATCCTCTGGATTGTCTTCATTCATATCCCAGATGTGTGTATGACTCCAGCCCTTACTTCCTTTAGGTCTCTGCTCAGAGAGGTCTCTGACTACTTAATGCAAAATGCCACCTTCCTGCTCACGCTGCTTCATTTTTCCTTGTAGCATTTATACTATTTGACCTGTTCTAGGTTTGTGTTTGGTCTCTGCTCACTGAGATGCAAGCTGTGGGAAAGTATGGACTTTGATTTTTGTGTACCGTGGAGTTTCTAGTGCCTGCCGTAGGATTGGGTTTATAGTAGCTTCCCAATAAGAAGTAAGTGGATTAATGACTGTGATCATTCATTCACAGATACTCAGTTGTCCCTCAGCTCTCAGCCCACTGGGGGTAGATGGACATGTAAACAAATCATCAAAGTACAGTGAGAGCACATGGGAGGGCAGGAAATGGATGTAAGGAAGGAATGGGTGGGCTCAAGATTGTACTACTTTGGGCTTCATGAGTGTGGAATCTGTTGCCTCTTAAAGCTTAAAGCCTTTAGAAATTGGGATAATCGGAGCAGTTTTATTCCTCTCCATCAAGGAGGCGTCAGGGATACAAGGATAAGCAAGAAAGAAAATTTTCATTTGTTAGCACTTGTTTTGATGGCCTGCTGTAGAAGAGTCTAAAATTCGTTTGGGTAAAAAGTAGGAGTTAAAAAAAAAAAAAAAAAAAGGAAAGAAAGAAGCCACAGTCATGGAGTATTATTTTTTATTCCTTATGGTAAGAAAAAGGAAATTCACTCCTGGAGGCCACCTATCATTTAGGGCATTTATGTGTTTCTTGTCTTTTCCTTGGGAGCTATTCAGAGGGATGGAGAGGAAGATAAAGTGCCTCTCCTCACCCCCTCCCATTGTATGCTAATCCAATCTACACTTGCTTCTCCTGTTAAAGATTAAGGAAGCAGTTTGTTATTCTTATTGATCTCTTTATCTTAATATAAATTTGTCTTTTTATGGGTTTCAAACAAATTGTGTGTTATCATACAGTTTTAATCATTTAGTACATTGGTATTTGAAACTTAATTCCTACTTAATTTAAGTGGAAAAACTTTCCATTATCAATGCAAACAAAAGCTGTGTCAGACGTGTGAATTATGGTACTGATTAATCCTCAAACTTTTGAACAGTCACGGAACAAATCTAATGTACCAGAACAATGTTATTGATAAATCAGTATAGGTTTTTGCCACTTATTCTATATTGACTCATTCACAACTGGGATTCACTGCAGATCCACTCCTTTGTTGATTCCATAGTTATTTGTTGTGTATGTAACCTGGGCCATGCAGTGGGCTGAGCTTTGAGAACACAGAATGTTCTAGAGCTCACATTCCAGACCATCAGGTTAGAATCAGTCTTACAGACATAGTGCTTCCACTGTTTGTTTTAAGATTTACTTGACCATATTCACCCCATTTGACAAGGCCCTAATCTGATGTTAATTTTGAATTGCCTTCCTAAATTATGTTCACAATCCTCTACTCCATGGTAGAGGTTTCTCTTAACTTGGCACTGTTGCCATCTTGGGCTGGATACTTTGTTGTAGGGGACGGCGCTATGCATTGTAGACGCCAGTAGTACTCCTACCCCTGCCCCAGAGTTGTGGCAATCCAAAACAGTTCCAGATATTGCCAGGTGATCCCTGGAGGATAAAATCATTCCTGCAGAGAAATACTGGTCTACATGAAGTTTATTGTAAAGGATTGCTATTGTGTATGTGCATCAATTTAAAATTTTGTTTTTTTAAAATTTTTTTTAACGTTTATTTATTTTTGAGACAGAGAGAGACAGAGCATGAACGGGGGAGGGTCAGAGAGAGGGAGACACAGAATCTGAAACAGGCTCCAGGCTCTGAGCTGTCAGCACAGAGCCCGATGCAGGGCTCGAACTCACGGACCGCGAGATCATGACCTGAGCCGAAGTCGGCCGCTCAACTGACTGAGCCACCCAGGCGCCCTGACTCAATTTAAAATTTTGAATGCATAGAATTGTTGTCTTGGCTTTATAAAATTTTAAAAAAATCATTTGATATACCAGGATAATACTTTGGTCCTAATACGTTGAATTTATCAAGCAGGTGTTAAGAAACTTTGGAAAGAATTAGGACTCTAGTACTTCCAGATAGTGTCAAATGCATAAGGAGCCTAGACTGGGAATTTAGTTTCCTGTAGTGATTTCCAGGGATAGGTTATGATAAAACATTGTTGTCCTGTTTTATGTTAACTCAGGTCAGAGGTCAGGGATGGAGCCAAAAATCTCATGATAAGGTCCATTATAGATTTCTTATGCATTAATTTACCTGACTCATTTAAAAATTTTCATTATTCTACATTCTGCCATAATGAATTCGTTTCCTGTATACTCTACAGTGAAAAAATAAGTAGTCTTTACACCCTTTCCAAACCCATCCATATTAAAATGTTCAAATAAAAAGCTGCTTATGCATTTATTTCTGACATTTTTATAAATGTGGTACCAGAATTTGCCCATATTAATTTTTTCCCCATATTAATTTCATTTTTCTGAGCCTGCCTTTTTTTGACTTTGAAATTTATTGGTGAAATAGAGCATATATTTTAGAATGTTTAGGTGAAAGAAACTTTAAAGATCATATAGTTCATTCTTATCAGTTTACAAATTGGGAAACTGGCTTTGTCTTGACATTCAAAGCATATGAATGTTTGTAAACTATACTGTAGTTTCATTCTGGTTCAGTAGCACACTACTTTGTGCCTCTCAAATCACGATAGGTAAATTCCAGGCCCAGGTAGAAACCTGACACAAAGGGAAGAAGTTTTGTCTCAAAAAACCTTCTTCAGTGTTGAAACTACATTTTTTTTTTCTAGAATGATAAGGAGTATGTGTGTTTCATTAATATCATGCTTTTTTTGGGTTTACTTAGTAAATGGCCCAGAATATTTTCCATTGGACCAGGATGGATGATTTTAACACTTGACCAATATTCAATTCAAAGAGTAATTGTTGACTTGGAAAAATCTCATGGTGTAGCCAGAAAGTACATTTTGATAAGGGAGCAACTTCCTGAGTGTAATTGCCTGGGAAATAAAAATAATCTCATCAAAACATTTCTCTTTTCTTATTCAAGGGAGATCGGATGTGGCACTTTGCAGTGTCTGTGTTTTTGGTAGAGCTCTATGGAAACAGCCTCCTCTTGACTGCAGTCTACGGGCTGGTGGTGGCAGGGTCTGTTCTGGTCCTAGGAGCCATCATTGGTGATTGGGTGGATAAGAATCCCAGACTTAAAGGTGAGAAGTGGTAAACTAAGGCTTTGTATTCATGGGACCTAGGCTTGAGCTAAAGAGAAACCACTGTGACTGACCCACTGTGTGTCTGCTTGCCATACTTGAGCAATGGGATGATCAGCGTCAGCACTTCTACATGGAAGGTCCTGGGGCTTCTGCACAAAATTGGAATGCCAAGATATTAAGCTTATAGATTTTTTTGGATCTTTGGCTAGTCATAAATATCAGATGGTAATAATTAACACCATAGTTCTTTTCTGGGAGCCATCTTAAACATTAAAAGTTTGCTTAACTCTGGCATTCTTTCTAACCATGAGTCGCACTGGAGTCAGTCAGTGTGATGTTCCTGGGACAGCTTTAACATCTGTCCTCTGGGTTACAGTGTTTTCTATAGAGGCAGGTGTAGGGTAATTGAAAACTATAGATTGAAGAGAGAATATCTGAGTCAGGATCATGGAGAGCTGATTATAAATTTTTTGAGTGGAAAAGAAGAAATGGTAATATATTGACATTTATTCTAGAGCATTAGTACTGAAATCATTGCAGTTTTATGTGTAGGAAAGAGAGAAAGTGATGGAACAGTTCAGCTATGCAGAATATAAGCGCAATCCAGATAATAAGCCAGGTCACAATTTTCCTGGGTTGTGCAGTTGATGATGCCAAGACCTGGCCAAGTCTATTTTAGACATTGAAAAAAGATTGAAATATGTTTCTTTCAGTGAAGGATGACTGCCCCTGGATAGAGAGCAATTTGGATTATCAAATTCTAGGACTTGATTCTATTAGTGAAATGGTCAAGGTGGACATTTGTCTGTTTTGAGAATGGATATACCAGAACACATATAGAACTAAGTTTTGTATACAAGAAAACAAAAAACATTCCTGGTTGTTCACATCGTTATTTGTAGGAACACAGGGATATTATATATCTTGGAGACCTTTTAACCTTATGATTGTTGAGCATTGGAATCCTAGGTTGGGAAAGAATGTTGAGTTAGATGAAAAAGTGTGTGGTAGGATAGCAATCTCCCATTTATCCCATGAAATCAGCTCACATGTCACTTTCTGTGAAAATGTCCGATGTCTCTGGGCTGATTTAATCATTTCTTCCTCTGCTCTCAGGAGTCTTTGTCAACACCTCTGCTATTGTACTTCTACTCTTACAATTATCTGTTCCCATATCTTTCCTTCCTCTGGTTGGTGGGGTTCTAAAAGTTAGAAACTTCACGCAGTTGGTATTTAATCCTTGTGCAATAGAAGAATGAGTTGTATGTTGGGATTTTACTACAAACTAATTTCAGAAAGCAGTTTGTTTGAGGCTTTTATATGACCTTCTAAGCCAGAATGAGCTTTACTGCCCTTAAAGACCAGGGCTATAATTATGCCTTACGCATACAACTCCCTGTATTTTTCAGGGTACTTTTCATGAGTATTTTATTTGAGCATCATACTGACCTTGTAAAGAAGGCACATATGTATCATCATCCTCACCTTATAGACACAGACATAAGAGACATTACGTATCCTGTCCTAGATCACCTACCCTGGTGAGTGGCAGGGAAAAGATTACAAATAAGACTGTGGGTGTCCTTACTTGGTGTACTTAGTCCTTACTCCAATACATTATCTACATGGGTGCCGGACTGCAAGGAAGCTGGCATTTTCTGTGAGGGAAGGTGTTACTTAGAATTTCATAGCAGCAGCATACAGCATTAGAATGCCCAGTGGAACACACTGCTGCTTTATTCTTGGTGAATTTTACATATCTTTCCTATGTATTCATACTATCTTATCAGATTCAGCCTATTCCGTAGGGGCTTATGGATTCCATGACTTCTTAACCTCTTCTCTAACTTCCTGTATGTTATGATTTTAGCTTCAGCAACAAAGAGCTGAAAGATGGATCTTGTCTATGTAATATAGTTCTGTTTATGACAGTAAACTTTCAAGAGAATAAACTAAATGAAAATGTGGTCATTATGAATGGCTTTAATTAATAGGAAAATGGTGAATACTTCACTCTTCCTGTAAGTTTTACTGGTCTGGTGTTATCTGGTGGGTCCTACTGGAAATAGTTGATTCAGGATTTACTTCAGGAATTTTTTTTTCATATAGTAATTTGCGTATGCATTAATGTGTGGACAAAAATGGGGCCATTGTGATATTTTGGTGTAGTGAACACTTTGCTTCCTCCCTCTGTACAGTGGCTCAGACTTCGCTGGTGGTACAGAATGTTTCAGTCATCTTGTGTGGAATCATTCTGATGATGGTTTTCTTACATAAAAACGAGCTTCTGACCATGTATCATGGATGGGTTCTTGTAAGTTCTCAGTGATATTCTTGATGGCAGAAAATAGAACATCTGGTAGCGGTAAAAAATGAAAGCCCTTTGAGACTAGGGGGTATCTTTTCACAAAGACACTGTTGACCCTCTGTGTCCATTTAATATCCTCTACCGTTTGTATTATATTTTGTTTTTGCTTGTTTGCCCATAGTGGGCACTCATTAAATATTGTTTGAATTTTAATTTTGTCCTATTTTTTTTCCTTATTTGTTTTTAGTGGTATTTCTAAAAGTTTATTGTATACTTCAGTTGTCAATTAGTTTTCAGCTACTAACCTGTAATTTGTTCACATTACATAAGAAATGTAATCCATATATTTATTAATTTGTCATAATTGTATTCCTCCAATAGTAATTGGTATGTATGGGGTCATGGACTACATAACTTCTCACACTATGGTCTCATGATAGCTTGATGGAAAAGGGGAAAGATGGGGTGGTGGCAAATAATGGATTTGATGTAACTATTGAATCTTCTTATCTATTTAGACACATACTGTAGGGTTTCAAAGCCAGGGAGAACATTAGAAATCTTCTAGTATATTCCCTTTATTTTGTTAATGAAAAAATTAGACAAAGTGATGTTATCTGATTGACCATTGTCGTGCAACTAGGAAGTATCATAATTCTGACTTAAATGCAGGTCTTCTCACTTCCCCTTTATTGTTTTTTCCAAAAGAGGTATTTTGGGAAGAAATTAAGAACTACTGCTATGTTAACACTTTATGATAACTATGTCACATAAATGTGCACATGATTTTTATAATTTTTGTACTATGTGTATTGCAGATGATGTGGATTAGGAAGATATTATGCCCTTTAACTTGACTACTGGTATTTATGGTTTCATGTCTACAAAGTAAAATTATTTCTTACAATTTTGTGAAATGAACTTAAAATTTTATTATTATGCCACCAAAGACCATTTCAAACTACACTGTACAGTGAGGTGTAGGTCCTGTGAGGTAAAACTGACATTTTTAACTCAACTTTTTCCTATAATTCCTTAGACTTCCTGTTACATCTTGATCATCACTATTGCAAATATTGCAAATTTGGCCAGTACTGCTACTGCAATCACGATCCAAAGGGACTGGATTGTCGTTGTTGCAGGAGGAGACAGAAGCAAATTAGCAGGTAATTTGGCTTTCTCTTTTAATGTAAGGGGTTACATGAGGATTCACTTTATGTCAGAGGTAGTAAATGAGGGTTAAACCTTTTCTTCTGGGTATTTAATTGAAAATTATTTTCCATAAATTGAAAATATAGTCTTTGTCTTATCACATTGTCAGTTTCAGTGCAATGATTTATCTCACTGTTATGAAATTAATTTATAAGATAGTGAACTTTTATTGTATGCAAACCTGGCAAATGGAAGAACGTTTCTTTTGAACTCTTTCTTTTAAATTCTGTTCATGGTCTCTGTATGTTTACTTAATACTTAGAGCAGTGAAAATCTGACATGAGATTGATTCATTCATACCATGGTAGTATGACTAGTATTTACTGCTTTTTATTTTTCTCCAAACCAAGTGGAAACACTTTATTTCCAAAAGGGACTCTAGTAGTTAATTCCTTCAAGTTTAAAGTTATAATCTATAACTTTTATTATATTATATGCAATGCAATAGAATTGCTGTTACAAATACTAGAGAAATTGAGGACAGAATATGGTTTTCAAGAAGCTTATAATCTTAGTTGTCCATTGGAAACATATATAAGAGGCCAGAGACAGACTAAAGAATGCTTACAAAGCAACATGTCCTATTACATTAGCATCACTTGTACTCAGAATAACTCACCTCACTCAATATTCCCTACCTGCCCCCTGACACAGACACACATCAGATTCATAGCTACACAGGGTTAAGGAGGAAGGGTACACCTATCCACTGATTAGATCAGGTCAATCAGTTGTGCTGGTCATTGAGATAATGGGTATCACAAACCTATTGCCCAACCATCCTGACAGACCAGAAAACTATTGCTGATGATTTAAATGGCTTATTCTAGTTCACAGAAGGCAAGATTAGTGTTGGGGATAGCAGGCAACTTTGTTTGGGCCATGTGGCTAAAAAAAGGAAAGGAGGTGGTGAGAGAAAGAAAATGTGTGAAAGGTCTAAAGGAAGAAAGAGAAGAATTTGCTTAAATCATCACTTTGTTGTAGCAATGTTATTTATAGTTGAGACAAATACCACAGTGATTTTAGAGAATGGTGTCCATATAGGATGAATTTATAGCACATGTGAATATACCACAGGATATTCTTTCTAGAGGTAAAGTAGTGATTCTCGTTGATTTTTTTCTTCCTGTAATCATTTACCAATAGGAAATAATTCCATGTCTCTTCTTGTCACATTGAACTATATGATTAGGCTTTGTCCTTTTTTGTATGTTTTTTCCTTATTTACTTTCTCTAATATGCTATTTTAAGTATGTAATACATATCCATGTTTTAAAATTCAAAAGGTACAAAAAGACCTGTTTTGAAAATAGAGCACATATGTATCTGGTAGAATATATTTGGGGGGAAAGTTGTCTTTTAAAATGATTTTCTTTCTCTTAATATGAATTTTATTTTATTTTATTTTTTTAACGTTTATTTATTTTTGAGACAGAGAGAGACAGAGCATGAACGGGGGAGGGTCAGAGAGAGAGAGGGAGACACAGAATCTGAAACAGGCTTCAGGCTCTGAGCTGTCAGCACAGAGCCTGACGCGGGGCTCGAACTCATGAACCGTGAGATCATGACCTGAGCTGAAGTTGGACGCTTAACCGACTGAGCCACCCAGGCTCCCTTCTTAATATGAATTTTAAACTCATTTTGACTCTTGTGAAGTCTGTACAGTCTGGGGGGAAGAAAGCCCTGTGTAAAGTGAAAATTCCTCAGAATTTATCATTTATTCTAAATACAAATATAAATAAATAAGAAAAACCAAAGATTCCATATAACTTTGTGGGCTTTTGACGTCCCAGAACAACAAGAAGAATATGAATGACTGTTTCTCAGCTGCCTTTCTTTATTATCAGGAATAATTGCAGAGGAATAATTGCAGTCTATTTTCTAACTTTCTGGAATTTCTCAAGTTTAGGAAGGGAAGTAAGCTGCCTATTGAAGTTTCATCCACTGTGAATTAGCTTTTAGCAAGTGGTGCTTTTTAGCAAGTGAAGTCGAATTTCTCAAGTTTAGGAAAGGAAGCAAGCTGCTTATTGAAGTTTCATCCACTGTGAATTAGCTTTTAGCAAGTGGTGCTTTTCTGCATTCAACTAGTATTGCAGGTTAGTAGCCTAGTGAGGGAAAACCTCCGTGTTGTCTTTCTTCAGCATTTGTTAAAAGATTAACTAAAACCATGCTTCAAAATAGGATAGAAACTTTCTTAGTTCAGAAGGTCAGCAAGGGTCTATCTAACCATTGATTTTTTGGTGCTATTTCTGCTATAAGGCAGAATTATAGAACAGGTAGAGAGGAGGAGAGAGGAAAATTGGAGAAGTGTATGTCAAGAAGTACACCTTAGTCACCTCTGAGGTTGAGTCTCTGCACACAGACGCACGTCCTCCAGTCAGGAATTGTGTGTGTTTGTGCAGGGCGCGTTTTGAAGTCGAAACGAAAACTTTAGAAACCCAGCGAAAACTGTTAGAAACCCGAGCAGGGGACTGGACAGGGATGCTGAACCTGTGTGCGCCTTGTATGTGTGTGCCTGTGAAGGGCAAAAGCTGTATGCACTGGGAGGAGAGGTGGTGAGCCAGATGGTAATTGCTCCCCTTCCCTTAATGCAGTGTTTCTTGATTTCAGAATAGGTTTCAAAACTGGAAGTTGTATCACTGAGGGTAAAAAAATAGAGACATTTTCCCTGGAAGGTTAAAAAATTTTAGAATTTCAGTGGCATCAGACCAAAATACAGCTGTTACCATCTAGTTTGGAGATCACCAGAAAAGGAATTGCTTTTCTACATAAATACTGGTAATTAATCTGTCGGCTAATTTGCCTAGGTACTTGGTTTAGTGTTTTATTAAAGTAGTCTGTTGTGCTATGACCCTTAGCCTGTCAAACCTGTTTGAAGCTCACTTCCTTTTCCCAGACTTTTTATCCCTTCTGTTTTATTTCCTTCCCTATTTTCTTTGTTAACCACTCTATTTATAGCTTCTGAGGTGTTTTGTTTTGTTTTGTTTTGTTTTGTTTTGTTTTGATCCTCCTTCCTAAAGACACATCTGCTGGTTACTGTGATCAAGATGACCAATAAATTTCTTATTTGAACTCTATTGACTAAAAATTGATTTCATATTTAAGGTAGACAAACCTGTTGCCTGCTATTTGCTCAGCAGGTCTGCTTATTATTATTATCCTATGAGATTTAATATACCCTTTATAATAGCAAGTCTTTATTTAATGTCATGGTCTGTGCCTCAGCTGCAGCTGAAAATAGTTCAATTGCAATTAAATGAGCACATATATGTGTGTTTACATAAGAATAAATAGAAATTTGTGCAAAGGATGGGTTTGCATATTCAGAGGACAGATTCTTCTCTAGCCTGTTACCAGTGAAATGATGAGGTCTTTTCCCCAAATCATTATATAGTTCATTCTGCTTCCAAAACATAAAAGCCGGTTACTGATACTGCATCACACACAAACATTATTAGCTTCCTAAGTATAATAAAGATTGAAATTGGTGGCATTAGGAAGCTTCAGGAGCACTTAAAAACTGAGGAAGTGAAAATACAACAAATCATTTTAACTAAATTAATTTTTCTCTTGTTGTGGGGCTTTCAGAACATGTGTATATTTTCACTCGTACTCAATTTTGGGAATCAAAATATTGAGTTACTTGAATCTATTCTATACTTCTCTGTTAGCACCTGAGTTGGAAACTTTTTGAGGGTGGGATGAAAGCGAAGCCTCTGCAAAAAAGGGTCATGTGTGAGATCAATGAAAACTGCCTTTGCCTCTCAAGTGAAAGGTGAAACGTGTCAAAGTTCTCCTGTTATCATGTAAGCATTATACACTCATGGGACTAATTGGAAGGCAGTTGAGGACCAGGAAGAATTAGAGAAGGAATAAAGGCAATTTTCTGCTAATGCACTTATTAGTCACCTATTGCTTTTGTCTTAAGGTGCCCCACATGATTGATAAGGATTTGTCTCATTGGTTCCACTCTACTCTGTGAGATAGAGAATAAGAAAATTGGTCATTTTCTTGACTTCCTCTCTTTTATTCATGTTGTCCTCTGCTCTGATTTTGCTATGTTCCCATGGTCATGTCCTAGACTTGGTCATCACCACTAAATCCTCCCCTTCCATAATCTTAATCTTAGGCATTCATGTCTTGAATTGGCACCTCCTGTCTTTCCAGCTCATTCCTTCTCATACCCTAGCCACAACAGTCTTCCAGTCTGGTTGTCACCTACAGGCCATTTTCACTGTCTGTGACCGCTCTTGTCTCCCTTCCTTACTCAGCTGAAATTACAGGTCAGACATTCTGATCACATATGTTCACCTCCTAGCTTATACTCTCAGCTCACTTGGCCTCCTCTCCTTCTGTTACTCTCCAGTAGAACATGCCTGGAGAAAAATGCAGCTTTGCTCTCTGTTTTCACTGTTTTACAGTTCGTGACCATTGGGTTCATGTTCGCCCTTTTGTGCTGCCAGGTGATCGTACTAATTTCTGTGGCCCTTTCCTCCTTCCTGTTTCCTTAGAGGAGTAGGTTTCACGTTCTCCTTTCTCCTCATACATTCCATACCTCCTCTCCCATCCTCACTTTCACTGATGACCTTGCTTTGTGCTTTACTGAGAGAGTAGAAGAAATGAGAAGTTACACATGCTGTCCCCATTACATCCACCTGCAGCTGCGTATGTGGTCTGCACTCTTGTGCATGTTGATGGTTTTGCTCCCGTCTAAGAGTAGCTCTCCCATTTGTGTGTTGGTTCAGATTCCATCCCTTCTCATCTATGGTGTCATCCCCAACAGCATATAAATGTGCAATAATATTTCTCTTAAACATTTTTACCTCTTTTTACCCTTCTACCACCTCATTTCTTTGTTTCTGTTTTCAGAAAATCTTAAAAAAAAAGATGTCTATGCTGTTTCTAGTTCCTGTCCCTGGTCAGGACTTTGCTTTTCATGATGCCAGGGGGGCAACATTTACATTGTGAATCCAGGGAGTGCCACTCACTTAAAAATATAATATAAATGGTATATCTCCTGGAGTTGACACCAATCTCTTAAACCAGCTTCAGTCAGGCATTTTCCCTTTCTGGTCTACCAGAACTACTCTCTTTGAAGCCCCCAATACCTTCTGTGTGACCAATCTAGAGCTTCCTCTTAGTACTCATCTTCCTTGACCTATCAGCAGCACTTCCCAGTTGATTACCCCTCCTCTTAGAAACAGTGTTGCCCCATGGCTTCTAGGATGCCACACTCCTCTGGGTTTTCTCCTCTTTCACTAGTTCTTCTTCATCTTCCTGACCTCTAAACATTGACATGCCCAGGACTGGGTCCTCAGATCTTGCCTCTTCTGGATCTACACTCAGTCCCTTGGTTGACCTCATCCAGTCTGACTGCTTTAAAACTCAACTGGCTGATGACTACCAAATCTGGCACAGACTTCTTTCCTAAACTGCAGACATATTTAACTGTCCACTTGATACACCCTTGTGCTTGTCAGTAGCCTATCAAAATCAGCATCTCTAAACTAAATACTCGTTCTTTTGCTGCAAATCTGATTCTTTTGAATTCTTTCCTTTCTCAGTAAATGGCCACTCTTTCCTTCTAATAGTTGCTTAGAAAACAGCAACAGTGAACTTCAGAGTCCTCCTTAATTCTTCTCTTTCTCTCACACCCCATATCTAATCTATTTGCAAATCTTTCTGATTCTGCCTTTGAAGTGTATCCAACATCTGTTTCCCCATTTCCATTATTACTGTCCTGGTTTATGCTACATCATCTTCTACCTGTCTTCTTGCCTCTGCTCTTATCTACCAACTCCCTCATCCTCATGCTACAGTCTTCACAACACAGCAGCCAAAATGAACCTTTAAAAACATAAGTTAGACTGTGTCACCTCTCTGTTCAGAAGCTCCAAAAGGCTTCCTCACCCATTCATTGACGAAGTTGGCATCCATATAATGTTCACAAGACCCTAGGTGATTAGACCAGTCTACCCTCCCTCTCTGACCTCTTCCCTTCCTCCCTCTGCTCTAGCCCTGCCAGCCTCCTTGTTGTTCCTCTAACACTGTAGGTGTGCTCCTCCTGCCCCAGGACATTTTTACATCCCTTGGTCTGGAATTCTCTTTTCACTGATATCTACAGGACTGACTCTTTTTCCTCCTACTCCTTTCTCTCTCTCTCTCTTTTTTTTTTTTTTTTTTCAGGGAGTCCTTTCCTGACCTTGCCATATTGAAAACAAATCTTTTGGGGCACCTGGGTGGCTCAGTCAGTTAAGCATCTGACTTCAGCTCAGGTCATGATCTCATGGTTTGTGGGTTCAAGCCCCATGTCGGGCTCTGTGCTGACAGCTCAGAGCCTGGATCCTGCTTGGGATTCTGTGTCTCCCTCTCTCTCTGCCTCTCCCCTGCTTGTGCTCTCTTTCAAAAATAAACATAAAAAAAAAAAAAGAAAACTGAAATTTCTCTTTTCCCAGCACCCTTTTTCTGCTTTATTTTTCACCGTAATATTTAATTAACATATGACATTCTGTGTGTGTGTGTATATATATACACATATACATATACATACATATATATATATATATATATATATATATATATATATATATATATTTATTGATTGATTTACTCTTTCTTTTCCCATGGGAAGGTAAACTCCCTGAAGACAGGGCAGGATATTCTTTATTTTTTTTTATAGTGATAGAATAATGCCTAGCCCATAATAGGCATTTAATAAATTTTTGTTGAAAACATGTTTGTAGGGTCACTCACTATTGTATTCATCTTAAAAGCTAATATTAGACTTATTTATACAACCCCAGGGAATCATGATTTTTGAGGCAGATTTAATATGACTTGTTCCAAATGACAAATTATTTCCTAACAAAATGGTTTGTTCACAGAATGCTTTTAGAAATTTATATTCTAGGAATCTATACTCTTGGATTATGAGTTTGTATTATGTAAGTGGGCAGTCTCTCTTTGATAGATTTGCACACTTATCTTCCTCCTTTACCTACCTTTATAGATATGAATGCTACAGTACGAAGGATTGACCAGTTAACCAACATCTTGGCCCCTATGGCTGTTGGTCAGATTATGACGTTTGGCTCTGCAGTCATTGGCTGTGGTTTCATTTCGGGGTGGAATTTCGTGTCCATGTGTGTGGAGTACTTTCTGCTCTGGAAGGTTTACCAAAAAACACCTGCTCTGGCTGTGAAAGCTCCTCCTAAAGTAGAGGAAGCTGAATTGAAACAGCTGAATTTACATAAAGGTAAGCTCAATACAGCGATCAATCCTTTTATTCTGATGTTCAGACCTTAAAAGTTGGTGAAGACGAAAGTTCATCCAGTTTATTACTGCTGAAGGCGTGCATGAGGTTAAATATGTCACTTTGGTATGGATGAGTCAATACCCAGGCTTTTGACAGCCTGAGGAACAACTTGGGATTGGACCTCAGGGAGCTGGAATGAGGCCTCGGGCCCTTTTCCTTAACGTAAGCAGCAGACATGGAGGGGAAATCAACTGAGGGATGGCTGGGAAAAATTGAGCCATAAGAATGGGAAAAACAAGGGGGGGAAAAAGAATAAGAGAATTCCTGAGTCTATGAAGAGAAGAGTTACATAGCTATTTGTACAACAGTGGAAGGGAATGAGGACTGAAGGTGGGCATTTCCCAAGAAGAGAGAGCAAGTTGGACTTTTGGGCTAATGGAATCCTAACAGGGCCCCAGAAAAGAAGATGCTGTGTTTTTCCAGACAATTATTATATTTTTACTTGATGAGTTTTCCTGTTATTTACTTTTACTTTGGTGGGAGTATACTTTTCTTTCTTTCTTTCTTTCTTTCTTTCTTTCTTTCTTTCTTTCTTTCTTCCTTCCTTCCTTCCTTCCTTCCTTCCTTCCTTCCTTCCTTCCTTCCTTCCTTCATTTCTGGAGTATAATTTCTAAGGGGGGCAATGGAGAGAGGGAGACAGACCATGTGAGAGACAGCGATATCCATAGTATTTTGTTTATTTGACATAAATGCTACTTGGAGATTGTTTCTTAGCTGAAATTCTTAGGTTAGTAAAAGAAAATACATATTATACTGATACATATAATAATATCTTTTATTAACAGAAACTGAGCCAAAATCCTTGGAGGGAACTCATCTAATGGGTGAGAAAGACCCTAACATCCATGAGCTTGAACATGAGCAAGAGCCAAGCTGTGCCTCCCAGATGGCTGAGCCCTTCCGCACCTTCCGAGATGGATGGGTCTCCTATTACAACCAGCCAGTGTTTCTGGCGGGCATGGGTCTTGCTTTCCTCTATATGACTGTCCTGGGCTTTGACTGTATCACCACAGGGTACGCCTACACTCAGGGGCTGAGCGGGTCCATCCTCAGTATTCTGATGGGAGCATCAGCCATAACTGGAATAATGGGAACCATGGCTTTTACTTGGCTACGTAGAAAATGTGGCCTGGTTCGGACTGGTCTGATCTCAGGATTTGCACAGCTTTCCTGTTTGATCTTGTGTGTGATCTCCGTGTTCATGCCTGGAAGCCCCTTGGACTTGTCTGTTTCTCCTTTTGAAGATATCCATTCTAGGTTGATTCAAGGAGAGCCGCTGTCCACAATTAGACCTACAGATATACCTGAAATCATTTTTACACCTGAAATGCACATGTCAAATGTGTCTGACCCTGCTACTATTGTCCCAGAGATGAGTCCTAAATCTGTGCCCATAGTGTCTGTCAGTCTGCTGTTTGCAGGCGTCATTGCTGCTAGAATTGGTAAGTCATCTCTCTGAATGTTAATGAGCTAAAGTGTCTTTTTTGCAGTGTGGGTTCAGAAGATTCAATGATAAATGATCTGAAATCTTCCCTTAATTTAAGCAAAACCCACTCTGTATCCTTACATACATATGAAATTTCTATTTTATAGTTTAAAATACAGTTTGTATATATGCACATATGCTTAAAATATGATTAGGGCTTGAAACTTTTTAAATTTTTTTTTTTAACGTTTATTTATTTTTGAGACAGAGAGAGACAGAGCATGAACAGGGGAGGGGCAGAGAGAGAGGGAGACACAGAATCTGAAACAGGCTCCAGGCTCTGAGCTGTCAGCACAGAGCCTGACGCGGGGCTCGAACTCACGGATCGTGAGATCATGACCTGAGCCGAAGTTGGACGCTTAACCGACCAAGCCACCCAGGCGCCCCTAAACTTTTTAATAAATGAGTATCTTAAGTGTTACTCTTGATGCAATTTATTATTTTTTTTAGTTAATTTATTTTTTTTTTAATTTTTAACATTTATTTATTTTTGAGAGACAAAGCACAGGCAGGCGAGGGGCAGAGAGAGAGAGAGGGAGACACAGAATCCAAAACAGGCTCCAGGCTCCAAGTTGTCAGCACAGAGCCCAATGCGGGGCTCGAACTCAGTCCATGAGATCATGACCTGAGCCGAAGTCAGATGCTCAACTGACTGAGCCACCCAGGCACCCTGATGCAACTTATTTTTTGAAAATATATTAGTTATAATGATGCCAGTTAGTGATTTAGTGTCTTTATATTGCTATAACTCTACTAAAAGGACTATGAGTTAGAAAATATTTGTATAGGACAAGGTAAAAAAGGTAGTGTTTTTGTTTTCAAAAAAAAAAAAATCCTTCAAAAGTCCTCTCTAGCTTATGTGTATTTACAGTATACTTTGCCAAACAAGTGGATTTTATAGCTCTGGAAGGAAACACAATGTAATGACTTCTTACAAAGTAAAATTTAAGTAATTATTAATAGAGTACTGATGAATTATCTCTGCCTGAATTTTTTTCTTTAAATGAAACCATATTTATCTTGTGATACAAAGCAATTCATTAATTTATCAAAGACAATTAATATTCAAGCAAGACAGCTTTATTACAGGGGCTTTAGAAACCAAGCAGTAAATGTAATAATCACTTAAAGTCCTTAAACTTTAACCACAACAGTATATTAGTACATTCACTGTAGGCTTTAAAAACACTAGTACTTACAGTAAGATTTATTGTCTCTGATTTCAGAGTTTTGCTTTTGTAGTATAAATAATCACAAAAAATAGAATTAAGAAGTTTGTAGATTAGACTTACTTTAGTATGGTGGCTATAAAAAATCATTTCTTGAAGCCACTAGCAACCCAGTATTTTATTTATTTTATTTTATTTTATTTTATTTTATTTTATTTATTGTATTTTTATTTTTCAA
The DNA here is from genome assembly GCF_014898765.1 of Herpailurus yagouaroundi. Lineage (NCBI taxonomy): Eukaryota > Metazoa > Chordata > Mammalia > Carnivora > Felidae > Herpailurus > Herpailurus yagouaroundi. Next base: position 69,226,057 of record NW_024412395.1, on the reverse strand, counting down.
GTTTTTATTTAAATTCCAGTTAATTAACATGCAGTGTAATATTAGTTTGAGGTCTAGAATTTATTGATTCAACACTTATATACAACACCAAGTATTTATTAATGAAAAAGAATTCTGCAAGGCAAGGCTCTGATGAATATATGCATGGTGACTTCAAGATAATAGGGATGAATATATATTTTGTCCACGTCAACAGATTTTTAAAATGTAAATGTGAAATGTAAAGCTGTAAATTAAAATTCAGTGTTTAACAGATATCTTCTATTAATAGGTCTTTGGTCCTTTGATTTAACTGTGACACAGTTGCTGCAAGAAAATGTAATTGAATCTGAAAGAGGCATTATAAATGGTGTTCAGAACTCCATGAACTATCTTCTTGATCTTCTGCATTTCATCATGGTTATCCTGGCTCCGAATCCTGAAGCTTTTGGCTTGCTTGTACTGATTTCAGTCTCCTTTGTGGCAATGGGCCACATCATGTATTTTCGATTTGCCCAGAAAACTCTGGGCAGCAAGATGTTTGCCTGTTGTCCTGAGGAAAAAGAAGTTACGAATGAAAATCAAACTAATATATCTGTTGTGTGAGACCATTTAACTGTTGCTATCCCTGTTACTAGATTACACAGAGCACATATGCTTATTTTGTACTTCAGAATTCCAATAAACAGCTAGGTGTTTCTCTCTGGTTTTACCCCAGTTGTACCCTGAGGGCTAGAAGCTATTTACAAGACTTAAGTCAGAGGAAATGAACTGGTTAATTTCCCTTACACTTAAGGATGGGGAAAAAAATCAAAAAAGGAAAAGAAAAACTCAGTTTAAATGTGGAGAAAGGTAACACTGATTTTTCCCTATTTCTCAGGAGTAGATAAAATTTTACACGAAGAGCAGTTAGTCACGTGATTTAAGTTATTCTTTGGGAGATATTTATTATCTGTGCAAGAATTCAGATATGTCATTTTTCCTTAAAACTCATTCTTGTCCAAGTCTAGCTAATTTATTTTCTTTTAGCATGTTCTTCACATTATAAAAAAAACAAATTCTGCTTCAAGTATGAAGAGGAGAGTTTGATAACCAGTGTTATTCTTATTGATCCTGTCGATCATAAGGGATTTACATATATGTGGAAAATGAAATACTTAACTAGAATTCTCAAATAGGATTTACGGTATAACTTGAGAGAGCACCTTTGTATCTTTATTATCATGGTGAAATACTGTAGTAAGCATATATAACACTTCAGAAAATGGCTCTCCTGTAAGCTGCAGATAGAAACAAAGCTGTAGATATATAACAGTAAATGCATAAGGACTTCAAATACGCTGATAGTTTGGCCATAGAAACTAGAAGCTCAAAGTCACCCAGGAGAGCAAGATCTGAATTCAACTCCGCTATCATTAATGATCTCTGTCTTGGAACAGGAGGGAGCATGCTTTTAGCCTGGTAGATTAAATGTAGAAAGCAAGCTCACACTTGGAAAGGTTTTGTTTTAAAATCATCAGATTGACTTTTGAATGTGCTCAGCTAGAGCATTTTTACTTTCACTGTTTTGTACCCAAGGAGTTATTTTTACACAGTTGTAGAGCAAGACCGTTTATAAATGTATCCCGTTCAAATGTCTTTGAGAAGAATGGAAGAAAAGAAATACTTTTGTATGTATTTTAAAAAACTGTTTTCCGAGTCCTTTTGCAACATGTCAGTACCAACATGGTACTTTGCCTTAACCGTTTATGCACTTTCATGGAGACTGCAATCCGTTACTATGAGCACTTTCTTCTTTTTTCTTAAGGTTTCATCTTCTTTCTATGGTATGACATAATGATTTACTATGTTGTAAAATCTTTGTAACATATTTCTATATAAAAAACATTTTTAAAATCTTGAGTCCTTTTTCCTGAGTTGCGTTCCCCAGTTATTTAATATTAGTTTTGTTATAGAACATCTGTTTTGGATAAGGTATTTTCTTCCTCTGCAGTTTCATAATAATTCATAATTTTTAGTGTTATCCCACTGTTCATATGTACAGTTTATGGTGGTTTGGATACAAATATAGTAAACATGAACTCATTACTCATTCCTTGACCTTGAAGAAGTCACATGAAGCCCTCTGAATTCTATCTCATCTTCTGTAAATTGGAGATGATACTATAAAGCCAACTCCACCCACCTCACAGCTTTTCCTGACCAAGTCAAATAAGAGAAGTCATGTGGAAGTGCTTTGTGGACTATCGGATGAGGTGGTATCAGTACTAGGAATTGGGCCTAACGACAGAGTTCTAGGTTCCTGCTGTAGTCCAAAAAAAAAGCCGCATTCTGTACTTGACAAATGTTAATGAAGACTTGATCTGTACCCCAGACAGCTTCTTCCTGGGATGCAGATTTGACTCTGACATGGTTAATCAGAGGCTCCTTTTCTTTCCCCTAAAATTGGGGCCTTGAGAACCTTTGCCTGCACCCCGAAGCTCCAGACCTGCTTGTGGCCTATGGACAGACGGCAGATGCCTCCGTAAGGTTTGGCTGCTGTCTTGAACAGGCCCTCTGCTCCCTCCCACAGGGGTCAGCTGTGGTCTGAATTCTGCCCTGAGTTTGGCAGCCTTAATGGAAGGCCTGTGACCTTGTAAGATGAATAGAACCATATTAACAAAGGAAGTTCGCGGCTCTTCATGTGGGCATTTTGACAAATTGAGGGTCTGGAGAGAGAGGGGCCTGTGTAGGAGGAAGGAGCCTGGAGTTGGAGAGCCGAAAGGAATTTTTACAGCCACCTTGCTTATCTTTGCAGAGTGCTGTGGAGAGCAGGAAGAGGAGGGGAGGGGAGGGGAGGGGTGTCACCGCTGGCCTGGCAGCCTTTGCTGTTTACAGCCCCAGGCATAGAAGTAGGGCAGGGGTGGGCAGATGAACAGAGCCTGTGTCTGGGTGTATTTCTAAATAGGGGGACAAACTCAAATATCTACAGGGACAATCAGGTGATACCAATGAGTGAAGCGGATTAGAGACACGAGAATTGTCCTTCGCTTAGCTTGTAATTACATTTCCTAAAAGAGTCACTTATTTTGCTCCCAGTTAAAAACAAATTATTACATTTTTTTATGCCTTATTCCATGCAGGTTTCCTACCGTGGTTTTTAAGTTCCTTTTTTCAACATAGGCATTCTTTGCTTACTAAATGCAGAAAGCCATCTTCATTACCTTAAGGAACTATGCCTTTCCCCATTTTTTTTTCTTGAAACAGGTGGCTTGCTTGATATACCTTTCATTTCTCCCCACCTCCAACCCCCCAAAAAGAAAGATAAGGTATAAGAAATTTTTTTCCTGTTTATCAGAAGACAGAAAAACAGTGCAGGAGGCGTGCTAAATGGAGCATTGGCCCTGGAAGGACTATTGGGAAGTAATGGTGTGGTCCGGCTATGGGGGGCTGGGGCAAGAGGGGCAGCTGGAAGCAATGCCGTTGCCATGCAGGTACGTGGGCCCTGTGTTATGTCCTTTGATCTTTCAAGAGAAGCTGGGATTCTGAAATTTTGTGTGGACTCTCCAAATTCTTAAATACCGGCAACTAATTTGAAAATGCTAGAACATCTTTCTAGTCAAACAATATACACCCACAAGCTACCTCTGAGCCCCTTTGGGAGATTTTCTCTAAGAGGATAGCTTGCAAACAGGAGAATGTACTTGAATAACGTGTAAGAGGAGAGGAGCTGCATATAAAAAAACGTGTAGAGTACAGGGAGCAAGAAAACAGGGCAAACACTTTTTTGTGATAAAAAATATTAAGCTTTTAGACATCCTTTTTTGGAGATCATTTAAGGTCAAGTCATCTATGCATTTATTTCCTGACATATTGATGTCAATGAGCATTCTGCCCCAAAGCTCTTTATTCCATGTGTTGTTTACACTGTTGGGTTAAAGGATAATAATGATTAAAAAAAAAAAAAAAGCTTTTAAAGTTTTTCTGAATTATAAATATAGTGTGCTTCTGTTTTGAAAAAGAAACAGCAAGCACAGAATTTTATATTGACAAAGTCCTCTTTTCCCATCACACTCCGTAAATCCTCAAGAGTGCCAGCTGAAAAGAATTCAGGGTGTATCCTTTCAATGTCTTTGTAATGAAGTTTAAAAAATAACTCTTCATATCATCAGTTGGTTTGTTCACCAAGATTATGTCGATATCTATATCTGTTCATTTTTAAGTGTATATTTCCCCCCCCCAAATTCTGAGTTAAAGTCATGTCTGCATTAAGATTGTTGATAGAGTAATTAAAAAATTTCAACACATAGAACAGAGTAATTAAAAACTTCAATAACATAGAAGTAGTCTAATACCTAGTCTAATATATTTATTATGATTGAGAAATAAATTTACTCTCAGATTCCTTTCAGCCAAGACAAAAGGCCACTGAGCTTTACCTTTTATCCCTAAATGATACTTATTTGAAACTCGTCATTAACTTCAGTTAAACATTGCTGCTTCTTTTATGTCTCCTTTTTTCTCCTCTTAATCCACCTTTCAGAACAATCTTTGCTATCAGAACATTTTTGTTTTACAACATAGCAATTCAAGAGTAGAGTTGAAATGTTGGAATAACCTTCTGACAACACGTACACATTTGTCACAAACAAGTCTGAACCGGCCACATGTAAGTCACACTTTAGAACTTAAGTGACTATTTTCCTTATATGGATACTTGTTTACATTTTCCAAGTCCAAAAGGGAGCAAATATTTTATCTAAAGGATGGACAAATGAGAGATCAAAGTACAAGTAAGTACTTTCTTCCACGTTCTTCACTCTGGCCTTTATGTGAATTGGTATATATTTTTCCATTTGAACATTTTCCTTATTGCATTTTACTGGGAGAAAAGTGCACCACAAAGTTCCTGGTTATGTTCCAAGTGTCTTAGAAAATGGTTGTCTTTAGTTATAGTGACCATAATGCAAATGTTAATCTAATTAAATTAACCGAAGATGCAGGAGGATAAATATGTTAAATTGAAACACTTCAGGAGAAATATATATTTTGAAGAACTGATTTTCAAAGACCTTACAATAAATGATCCTATTAAGCAGTATACAGTCACATAGTAAATCATACCTAAAGGAATATTTGAACTTAACATATACATATATATTCTAGAAAGAATGCTTATTCAATGATAGGGTTTTTATTTACTACTATGTATATGACCAAATATCTTACCTGTAAATTATAAGGTATTTAAATAAAAGACACTACAGTGGAAGGGAACTACCATTTAAACATCTATTATTTACCAGCACTTTGTTCATTTCATTTAATCTTCACCATAACTCAGTGAAGAAGATATTATCATCTCCATTTTAGAGATGAGAGCACTGAGTCTTGGAAATAAATGTCATGCACTTAGGCAGCTAGGAAGTGGCAAAAGAATCGAAAACCATTTCTGTCTGTCTCCCAAGGCCATTTCTGTCTGTTCTTCCAAGAACTCCCAAGGTTCTTCTCTCCACACCACACACCTCTAGCTTGAGCTTTTTCTATGGGAAGTGTTGGAAAATCCTTACCATCCTTAAGGGGTCTATTTGTTTGTGGCAAACACATTTTAACTTACACAGTGAAAATGGGTGTAACTTAATTAACTGACTCATTGAACACAAGGATTTCGAATTGCATTTCCAGGGAGCTGAAGTTTTTCTAATTCATAGCTGCCACACCCATTTTAAATGTCTTGGTTGGTCCTCGGGCAGCATTTACAAAACTGTGGGATATATGAATAAGGTATATAAGGGTATATTTCTTAATACGTCTAACGTATAATAGGAAAATGATTAGGAACAGCACAGAGATCTGGGTTTAAATTTTGGCTTTGTCATTTACTAGCTTCTGTGTTCCTGGGTAAATTGTTTAACTTCCCTGCATTTTTATTTGCACAATAGGAATATTAATACCTATCTCATAGGGGATTAGCATTTCTAGCCCAATATCTGATATATCACTCAGTAAAGTATTTCTTAAATTCATGTGAGAAAGAATTAAGGATATTCTTTGTTTCAATATAATTTTTATCTGAATTATTCTTATGCCAGTGTGGCATGTTCAATGAACTATTCAGTTAAATATACCAATTAATTGTACCTGTCCATTTTTTTTCTTCAAATATACATATTCATGTTCACAGTAGAAATCTACAAACAGATTTGTCTAGAAGAAAAGTACACTGAATTTACATTTAGTTTTAGGTCTCTGGAAAACAAATAGCTGATATTTCTTTTGTGGACATTATAAAGAACCTCTATTTTTTAAAAAAGGAAAATTCTCATCACTGTTTTTAATTCTAATGTTTCCTTAACTTCTAGGCACTTCTCTGTAAATGAAAAGGAGAGAGGAACAGAAGAATAGAAGGATGAAGAGAGGAAGGGCGAAAGGAAAGAAGGTAAGATATTGGGCAGAGGGGGAAGGGAATTCACAACGCAAGTTTTTAGACAAGGATAGTTGGGGCACCAGGGTGGCTCAGTCAGTTAAGCGTCTGACTCTTTATTTCCACTCATGATCTCACAGTTGTGAGATTGAGCCCCACATCCGGTTCTGTGCTGAGTGTGGAGACTGCTCTCTCCCTCTCTCTGCCCCTCCCCTCTTCTCTCTCTCTCTCTCTCTCTCTCAATAAAAAGATAGTCCCCAGAGTACATATGTTTTTCCACTGTTCCTCTTCAGATGCCACTGAAATAACAGTAAAAGAATACCTAAAACCTTCAGCTTATTTTGGCTTGTACATATAAGCCCTAGCATAAAAGGCTATAGGATAAAAGGTGTGAACCACCTTTCCTGCAGTAGCTTGAGTTGACAGGTATAGAGAACCAGTGAGGGAAGTGGGCAGTTTGTACACAAAACAGTTGCTTCTTCCCACCTAAGGAAAGCATGTATGCAGTACTACTGACATGATGATACTTGCAGAGTGAACAATTAGTCTGGAGAGGGTTAGTATTTCTAGTGAAGGTGTGGACCCCAGAGAGGAGCCCTCCTGTTCTGATACTGGAAGTGAAACCCTGATGGTCTTTGTGCTCTCTACCTACATATCTTAAAGAAGCCTACCCATTGACATGACTTGCCCACTTACTCAGAAATCTTCCCAGAGTTGCATCTGTTGAGAAAAAACAACCTACTCAACAGTAGAGGAAATTCACATAAGCTACTTGCAATTCATCAACCTAGGCTTTCTTTCATATATATGAACAGATAACCTGGGGAAAACCAAAAGCTCCAAATAATGGGACTAAGATGAATAAAGAAAGTATGAACCAAAAAATCCAGAGATAATTTAGGGGAGAAAACAGATTTTTTCAATTCTAGTTAATATCCTCAGAGAGTTTCAAAAAGGAATGATATCTATCAGGTAAGTTATACTTAATGTTTTATGCAAAAGAGAACAGGAGGAAATTACTGGAAATTAAAAACATGATTCTCCCCCAAATTCAATAAAAATGAATTCAAAAGTAGAACAAAGAGACAGAAATAATGTATAAAGAAAAATAAGTGACCTTAAAGATGGATGTCAAGGATGCCAAATATCTGGAGCACCTGGGTGGCTTAGTCAGTTGAATATCAACTTAGGCTCGGGTCATGATCTTGAGGTTTGTGAGTTTGAGCCCCATGGCTTGCTGCCATTAGCCTGTCAGTGTAGAGTCTGTGTTAGATCCTCTGTCCCCCATCTCTCTCTGTCCCTCTCCTACTTGCACTTTCTCTCTCAAAAATCAATCAATAAATCAATCATTGAAAAAAAGGATGTCAAATATCTTTCTATTGACAAAATCAGGTAAAAAGAAACAAAAAGATGGAGGAGATGAATGGATGGGGAGGGAATTAGAAGTAGCTGGGTTACCTAATGATATGATGAAGTGTTAATATGTTTCTTGTCCAGTAGAAAAAAAAATGTAACTAGAAACTTCAGAAAAAAACCTAAAACTTGTACAAGAAAATTATTTCCGTATATGACACAAAGTAAACTGTGGCCTGATTCTGAGGAATTGTTTGAGTAAAAGAAAAGAGAATGAATTTTATGTTGATTCTTAGATCATTTTCTTTGAGCAGAGATATAATAATATGTCATTTTTCTTTAATTTTTAAAGTTGACTGTGGAGGCAACTGGGTGACTCGGTCAGTGAAGCACCCCACTTTGGCTCAGGTGACGATATCACAGTTTGTGAGTTCAAGCCCCATGTTGGGCTCTGTGCTGACAGCTCAGAGCCTGGAGCCTGCTTCAGAGTCTGTATCTCCCTCTGTCTCTGCACCTCCACAGCTTGCAGTCTGTCTCTCTCTGCCTCATAAAAAAATTAAAAATTAAATTAAATTAACCACTAAGTGAAGATCAGAAGCTTTTAAGTAAAGCTATAAGACAAGGACAACATGGTTGTAAATGTAAATGTTACAAATACTTATAAATTAAAAGTCCTGGTGTAGTTGACAAAAGCTGGGAGTTGGGGATAGAAAAGAGGTGAAGGATCATGTAGGGTTGTTATGTCCTCATTTTATAGAGAGGGAATTAATAGTATCTAAAAATGATGAAACAATAAAGGGAATTTAAGCATTTTATATGAAATTATATAAATTATATCATTTGAAAGCAGGAGACAGCAAGATGTAATGTGACATGAAGTGTCTGTCACAGTATGTCACTGAGAGAGTGTCTCAGGCTGCTAAATCAAGAAATAGTTATCAGTAGTATTGAAAATTAGATGTAGCTGGCTTACTGTGAGCTACTCTAGTAGATTCTATTAGTTACATAAGTCTTTTATCTGTATATTTTTATTCTGTACCTAAGTCTTTTATCTATATCTTTTTATTCTATATATTTATTAACAGCTCATTCTTCTCCAATACAATTCTTAATGAGTCCAATGATTGAATTATCAAAAGAACTACTTGTCCTGCTTATTTGGAAATTCAAGTTTAGGGAGGCATGAACAGACTTTTTCAAAAAAGAAGTCTAAATGGTCATTGACTTGATTGAATATATAACAGGTTGCCTTACTTTGAAAGTGAATACTATATTTGTGTAAAGTGGGAAAAAAAAGACTGTGTGGTCCTAGAACTGTATCTAAGTTAACTACAGTGTTTATCATATAAAAATGTTATAATGTTCTATGTTATACGATTTATGTGCAGTTGTTTTGATGACAGCTTGTAAGTTATTTGCATCTGGTTCTAATTTTTTTTTAAGTTTTTAAATTTATTTTGGGAAAGAATAAGCACGAGTGGGGGAGGGGTAGAGGAGAGGGAAAGAGAAAATCCCAAGCAGGCTCTGCACTGACAGCGAGGAGCCTGATGTGGGGCTTGACCTCACAAATGGTGAGATCATGACCTGAGCTGAAATGAAGAGTCAGATGCTGACTTAACTGACTGAGCCACCCAGGTGCCCATCACTCTTCTAGTTTCTAATCACCCTTTAATTCTTCCTCTATCCTTCTTTTCCTGGTAGTATTTCATTCATATGCTCCAACATTTTACATTTCTTAAAAATTTTGGTCCATTGATTTTAAATAAACAAATGCTTAGCCATGCACTACAGGTCTTACAAACAGTCTTATGTAATATGGCAAGTTCAAAATGATGACACGTGCTTAAAGTAACATGTTGTGGAAATGCTAAACTTCACTGACAAAAGATTAAGTAAATAAACACTCCGAAAGACACTGACTGACCTAGCAGTGTCAATATTTATAAAATAAGAGTCACAGCTTTCACATGATCACTAAAGGCTGGTGCTTTCACAGGCTGGAGGAGCGTGTGAAAATCACACCCGCCTAAACATAGGCAAACAAGCATAATGATGAAGTAACTACCTGAAAAACCCAAGAATAATAAGAAGGCATTCTCTCTAGTTGGTGTAATGAGGGGTAAAGCTGTAACTTTTCATTTACTGCCATTGTATCATGTTTGAATTTAAGCAGTAATAGCACCACTAACATCACAAAACCAACACCGTCTTCGGGCAGATGTTTATACATACATTAACAGTTTGGATATTGGGTACAGGTCTTTAGGTTTTTAACTAATTTCACTCAGAGGGCTCCTTTTTACTCTTGGGGTATCTGATATGTTACCTACTCCCCTTTTCATGTATTGTATATTTCATGTGACTATCTAATAATAGCTACTAATTAGAGACCATTTCTCTTATTTTTAATTTTTTTTTAATATTCATTTATTCTTGAGAGAGAGAGAGAGCACGAGTGGGAGTGGACAGAGGGAGAGGGAGACACAGAATCTGAAGCAGGCTCCAGGCTCTGAGCTGTCAGTACAGAGCCCAACATGGGGCTTGAACCCATGAACCATGAGATCATGATCTGAGTCATGGTCGGACGCTTAACTGACTGAGCCACCCAGGCACTCCTTTTAGAGACCATTTCTACCTGCAATTCGTATCTGTTTTTATAATTCAAAAGCACTATCCCTGGAATATAATTTGTAATCTGGCTAAAGGCAAACCTCACATGATGAAGTCAACAAACAGATAAGAGGAGTTTATTGTGAAACATTTTTGAGTGTCCCTCAGTGCTGAAACATTGTTTTCAATGTCAAAATAGAGACAGAGTTCACTGGAAAATTTGGAGCTGAAATAAAGCATGCCAAAAGCAGGGCCCTAGAGCAAATACTCTTAGCTATTCCTCATCACCAGTCATTGAAGGTTAAATGGCTGTTGCTGGGTGAAACATTCCCATTTCCAGTCTGCAGATCCAGAAAGTGAGAGTTCCAGAAAAAGTAGACATGTTCCCTGTAATAAGACAGTGTCCGTCATTGTCAAGATTTAAACCGTAGTACTCAAAAGATTTTGAAGAATGTTAATTCGTTGAGACCCTGTATCTTGCTTGAAGGCAGACAGAGCCATAAAAAAAGGCCATTACTTTGCCTTTTCCCATGTTTTATTTATCTCATTGAAACTCTTGAAAAAAATCACATCCTAATCTCATAAAATTTGACACCTATGGTCTCTTAGAATATATCACTTTATAGGATGTTGTTTGAGTTCCCAGACAGTTTGAGTCATGGACTGCCTGCTACGTGCCTGTCCCTGAGCTTCGCACAGGAAAAACAAAATAAATAGGATAGTAGGGTATTCAAAGCTTGTGAGTTAATGGCAAGTGATGTCTTTACATTATAATACGGTTTTGCTGTGGTTGAGATGTGCACAGGGTGCTATGGGAGGTCAGAGAGCAACACTTAGACCAGCCTAGAGTTAGGGAAGGCTTCCTGAAAAGGCAATGCTTCAGCTGGATCTCTTATGTTTCTTTGTTTAGTTGTATTTATTTGCTTATTTAAAAATTCCAAATAATACATGAAAATATAAACAAGAGAGTAAAATTCACCCCAAGTCTCTTCACCCAGAGATGATCACAGGTTGATATTTTGGTGACAAAAGATTAAGTAAATCTTCTGGGCGTGTGTGTGTGTGTGTGTGTGTGTGTGTGTGTGTAGCTATAATTTTATATAAATGTGGCTGTGCTCCACGTGTTCTTCTGTATCTTGATTTTCTTCATTCAACAATATATCCTGGATTATTCCATATCAATAAATTTGAAATTATATCACTTTTCACAGGTATATAGTTTCCTCCTATATTTTGGGCCTTTATTTAGCTAGTCTCTTATCAAACTACAGTTAGGTTGTTTCCCCTATCAAGTGATAGGGGAAATTTAAATAATTTTAAATAATTCTATACTTAATATTCTTGTATATATATCTGTGGATACTCAGGCAGTGATCTTTACAGATAAGTCTCTGGATGAATTGCTAGACCATAAGTTACACACATAAGAAATTTGATTTACAAATGTGAATTGCTCTCCAGAAAAGTTGCACAAATTCAAGTTTCCATGTTTTCCTGTGCCTTTGTCAACATTGAATTTTATCTATCAAGTCTTTTCCAATCTGATAAATGAAAATTCTTTTTATTCTAATGTGCATTTCTTTAATAATTAATAAATTTAAGCATCTTTTCACATTTTTTTCTATTTTTAAAATTTTTATGAGTTATTTATGTATGTATTCATTGGCATGCTTATCACCACCTGGTTGGTTTGTAAAAGATCTTTTGATGCTAGGAATGTTAATGTTTGCCTGTCGTATGTACTGCAATTATTATTTCACTTATTCGTTTGACTTTATGTTTTTAAAATGTTCGAGTCAGATCTATCAGTGTTTTCTATTTTGATTTTGACTTTTGTATGGGCTGTAAAAAGGCCTCTCTACATCAAGATTTCTAAAAGCCCATATTTTCTTCAGTTATATTTATTTTATAAGTTTATTTATTTATTTTGAGAGAGAGAGAGAGAGAGCATGTGCATGAGTCTGGACGGGGCAGAGAGAGAGAGGGAGAGAGAGAGAATCCCAAGCAGGCTCTGCACTGTCAGCACAGAGCCCAGTGCAGTGCTCGATCCCATGAACCATGAGATCATGACCTGAGCTGACAGGCACTTAACCCACTGAGCCACCCGGATGCCCCTTCGGTTACTTTTATGGTTTTATTTTTATATTTAAACATTTAAGCCATCTAGAATAAGCTGTGATATAAAAAGTGAGGTAGGGTTTCAGTGAGCCACCTATCTGGAGTGATATTTTCTCCTTGTTGATTTAAAATACTATATAGAGTAGTGATTAAGAGAGTGGGTCTTGGAGGTAGGCTGTGTGGGTCCAACTTCTGGCTCCACTGCTTACACACTGGACCTGATTTCTTACATATAAAACAGAGATGCGTATCTATCTCTTGGAGTTGTCAGGACTGCATATATGACTGTATGTAAAGGGCTTAGAAGATTACAGGGCACGTTATCAGGGCTCACAAAATCGTAACTATTATTGAGTGCCGATTTCATGTATCATGTGGGATTATTTATAGGCCCTATTCTGTTGCACTCACTGGAGTCTAGGAGTTCATGGGTCAGTACAGATTCTAGCTTTATAACATGTGTAGACAAGTTCTCTCATTGTTTTTCAGAATTTTCCTAATTTTCTAGCATTAAAAAAACTGCTAATTTATTTATTTTTGAGAGAGAGAGAAACATAGAGACAGAGACAGAGAGAGAGAAGAGAGAGAATCTCTAGCAGGCTCTGCACTGACAGTGCAGAGCCCAATGCAGGGCTCTAACTCACAAACCTGTGAGATCATGACCTGCGCTGATACCAAGAGTTAGACACTTGAGCAACTGAACCACCCAGCCTCCCCCTAGCATTTAAATTTTTCTAGATAAACTTCAGAGTCATTTTGTCAACTCCTAACAAGCTCATTGAGATTTTGACTGTTATTATAGAGAATAAATACTATTAGGAAAAATTGATTTCTTCGTAATTTTGAATTTTTCTTTCCATTAAATAGATACATCTTCCCATTTATTTGAGTGTTTCTTTCTGTTACTTACTAAAGGTTTAGAGTTTTATTGTTTGATCCTTATCATTACTTGATACTGAATGTTCTAAGCTAAGTCTTGAAGGATGAATAGGAATAAACCAGACGGAGAAAGAGAAAAATTGGTAGTGTCTGTTTAGCTTCCAGTAGTTACGCCTGGAACACTCCTAGTTTTAGAAATAATGTTCTTCAAGTCAATCTGCACAAGATACAAGTAGTAAACTGAACTGGCAAAAAAAAAAAATCTTTCTGCAAAGCTCTTTCCTACAAAGAAGTGGAGTAAGGCAGGCAGCCAATGTAAGAAATATTTATGCAGCTGTTGCCTGAACTAATCCAGGAAACTTCTGGGACTGGCAGCAATAGACTTGCTCGGTTTTTTCTGAACCTACTGTCTTGTTTGCAAAAACCAGTCTGTGTGTCTGAACCAAGGGATTTCAGTGCAGATTGATGTGTGTTGGGTGTTTTGAACACAGTTGGACAAGGTGAGTTTGTGAAGTGGTTCCAGTTTTTCTTCATTGGTTATTTGACCTCATTTTCAGCCCATCCCACCTCAACTTCAGAACCATGGCTCTGGAATACCATCGTTGGGGTTAATTTCCTGTACAGGTACTTACATTCTATGCCCTGTTCAAGCTGACACTGAACAGGCCCTGTCCTTCAGATGCCCAGTCATATATTGCTGGCCCTAGTCCATCTGGGCTTAGCCAAGTGATGAAATAAGCAATATACTCCTCTCCCCCCCTCAGAATGTACCTATCCAGCCCATGATATAACGTTTTATTACTACTATCTATACCACTTAGAAGTATAGGATTGCATTTTCCCCTTCCCCAGACCCTTAAAAATTACAATGTATACTTGGATAAGGGAATTCCTTTCATTCTCAGGGCATGAGTTCAACCTCCAATCCCACTGTTGAAAAAAATAATTAGGCCATTGCTTTTTTTCCTCTGTACTACCAGCCTAATTTTAGGAACTTAGACCTTTTGTGAGACAGCCAGGAAAATAGAGTTCATCCAGTACTATCCTCACATTAATTAAAAATTGTGTCCCTCCCCAACTTAAAAAAACTTAATTTGTGTACCTCCTCCATTAATAAAGTGGTTTCTTCTATTATTCAACATAGCCTGTACAGAGACTGTAGGAAGAATTCTAAAAAGGCAATTAGAATACAGCAAATGAAAAAAAAAAAAAAAAAAAAAGAGTTGGTAATTTATTATGCAAAAAACACAGATCAAAAATGTCCTAAAATTAGATTATGGTGATGGTTGCACCATTCTGTGACTATACTAAAACCTATTTTATTGTATACTTTAAATGGGTGAAATGTATGGTATATGAATTACATCTCAATAAAGCCATTTTTAAAAAGCCATAGATATCCAAATGCCTTAGAGCCAAAAGGGAGGGAGGGAGGGAGGGAGGGAGGAAGGAAAGAAGGAAGGAAGGAAGGGAGAGAGAGAGAAAGAAAGAAAGAAAGAAAGAAAGAAAGAAAGAAAGAAAGTTATCAGCTTAATTTGATATAGTAACTGATTAGTGTAAATAATCATAGCATAACAGATGCAGTCAGTAGGATGGAGACCAGGCATCTTTCTCCGGAGCTCAGCCTCTGAAACACTAACCTCACCCAAACACCTCAGACTAGCTTGCTTTTCACTGTCCTTTGCTGGAAACAGCAATTTTCCTGAATGCTAATACCATCTCCACAAGACTTGGACAAGTTATTTCATCTAAGCGGTTCTAGTGACTTGATTTTATGCAATAGACTGTATAAAATTTATTTAAGTATAGTAAATTCTCTATAACCTTTAATAGACATTTTCTGAAAAAAAAAGTCTATTATATTTTTCAATTTGAATTATATTTTAAGGTATTCAAGACTAGACTAACTTTCTGTGGAGAGGGATCTGTATTTGTCTTATATAAACAAAAATAGCAAATAGTTTCCGTATCTGTAAACCCGTAGTTTTAGACTGCATTTGTTTCATCATGGTGTCAAATTTCTCTGCATTTTCAGAAATTCCAGCATCACTATCACTCAATATGTATCCACAAGCTCAGGGAAACCAAGGTTATTGTGTTAGAGGAGAAAGCAGACTCTCATTCTTCTTATGGAGAACTCAGCCTCCAAGATAAATCAAAAATAGACTTGGATGGTTTACTGTGAGCTTGTGAGAAAGTACAGGGAAGGACAACTATTATTATTATTATTATTATTATTATTATTATTATTGAATGTTCAGTGTAAGTAATTAGGAGGCAAAACTAAAGTTCTGTCTTTTGCAGGAAATCTTACACTAAAGCACAATAGGAAGAGCTGCATATGAAAATGTTGTCATGGGGACACTCTTGAGATTAAGATTTGGGGTCATTTCTTTCCCATCACTTTCACTAGCGCTCATGGGTGCATGAAGTTTCCTTCTGCTGTTCCTCACCCCACTCCTTCAAGTATCCAACCATTAGCAGCCCATGGGATATTCATAAGAGGGTTGTTATGATGTTTCAAAGATAAGGTTACATAATCTAGTGAATGATGTACATTTAACAAAATATTTAGATCAAATAATAATTTTGACCTTCTTGTCCATTGGCTGGGAAGTTTATAACATTTTTTTTGGTGTGTCATGTTGATTGTCTAATATCATTTTTGGCTTAAATCAGTAGTTTTGATTAGTTGTCTATCAAAGGCCCAGAATAAAATGATTGGAAGAGCATTTAGGGCTATAAAGAGATAAATGAAATAGAATCCTTCCTTTCTGGGATCCTTCCTAGAATCCTTACTTTCTTTGCAATCTAGTAGACAAGGTAAGACAAGAATGTCAGTAACTCTAAAGCAAGGCATCCTGGGAAAGGTAGTCAGTTAAGACATTTGTTGAGCATATACCATGGGCCTATCATTCTGTTAAGGCTTGTGTTAAGTGGAATGAAACACAAACAAAATGCTAAACATCAGAGATATTGTTTGGTTATCAGAAATGACTTAATGGAGAACATGGAATAAATAAGTCTTTAGCCTTAAAGAATACACTATTTGGAAAAATCCATTTCTTTCAAATCCATTGGAAGAAAAAAAGCAAGCAGTCTACTCTGGCCAAAGAAGGGGGTACCTGTATAGAACTGGAAGGAGATAAGGAAAACCAGAAGAATATATCCATATCATAGAGGTCAGAAATGCCAGTTTAAAACTGGTGTCTCAGTTTAAAATTTACAGAAAATGGAGAATCAGTTATGTTTTCCAGCTGAACTCTTGGAAGTGGGAGAAGCAGGGTATAATTTAGAATGGAGCAGAGAGAGGCTGAGATAACAGGAAGCAATTTAGACTCTGGTGAAAAATAATAAGGGCTTTGGACTAAGATAACTTAAAGACAGATCACATACATATCAGAGACAGAGACAACAGAATTTCTAGAATGACTGAATAATGGAAACAATAAGAAACACATATGTGATGATTGCAAGGTTCTGAGCCTGGTGGAGTGGAAGAATAATAAATTAACAGAAACAACATAATAGAGAGGAGAAAATAGCAGAGGGAGTGGAGGATATGATGCTCTCAGTTTTAGTTTTATTGAGTTTCAGGTGCAAACAACTGGAAATATGAGTCTGTAGCTAGAGAAGTCAAAGATAGAATATCAACTTAGGAATCAGGTGCCTAAAAATGATAATTGGATCCAGGAAGTAACTACAATCACAGGATAGAGCAGGGAAAGAGGATAGGATTGGAGTATAATTTGGAGGAAATTCTACATTTAGCAGTTGGAAGGCGGCGTGTGATACCCTGAAGTGGCAAAGAGTGAGAATAAGGCAGGAAAAGAATAAAAAATGAAGAGCTAGGCATAAGAGCCAACATAGTTTAAGGAAGAAGGCCAACAATGGCAAAGTTTGCATGGTGATGAGGGGAAGGTCTCTTGGTTTCTTGTAAAAACAAACAAACAAACAAACAAACAAACAAACACAAAAAACAAACCTACCCCGAGCCAAGTGATTTCCAACTTAAGAAATAAATTTAGCTATCATACTTAAAATGCTCCCATTATTTTACTTTTAGCTCTTAAAATTTTTAAATGTTTTATTTATTTTTGAGAGAGAGCGCACACACAAGTGGGGGAAGGGCAGAGAGAGAGGGAGACACAGCATCTGAAGCAGGCTCCAAGCTGTCAGCACAGAGCCTGACACAGGGCTCGAACTCACAAACTATGAGATCATGTCCTGAGCCAAAGTCAGCTGCTTAACTGACTGAGCCACCCAGGCACCCCTACTTCTAGCTCTTAAAATAAAGCCTAACAATATTACTTTACTCATTTCCAGTCTTGGAAATTAGTCTCTGGTAAAATTTAATTCTAATGTCTAAGTATGGATCAAAACTTTCCACAGCTTTTACCCTGATAAAAGCCTATCATTCATAAATATGCATCCCTCCTTCAAAAGCCAAGAGCAGAGAGGTGGCATATAAGAGAAAAGTGAAAGGAAAGCATTAGTTTACAACTGAATTCTTTTTCTTTTAGGATGATTTTCTGGAAGTTGGTCCAATAGATACTGAACATGGATTTGGTTCTGTTATGAGTTGAATTGTGCCCCCTTGAAATTCATATGTTGAAGTCTTAACCCCAGTAGCTCAGAATGTGAGCTTATTTGGAAACAGAGTTGTTGCAGATGTAATTAGTTAAGATGTGGTCCCATTGAAATAGAGTGGGATCCTAATCCAATATGACTGGGGTCCTTATAAAAAGGGGAGATTGGTGGGGTGCCTGGGTGGTGCAGTCGGTTAAGCGTCCGACTTCAGCCAGGTCACGATCTCGCGGTCCGTGAGTTCGAGCCCCGCGTCAGGCTCTGGGCTGATGGCTCAGAGCCTGGAGCCTGTTTCCGATTCTGTGTCTCCCTCTCTCTCTGCCCCTCCCCCGTTCATGCTCTGTCTCTCTCTGTCCCAAAAATAAATAAACGTTGAAAAAAATTTTTTTTTAAAAAGGGGAAATTGGGACACAGATACACAGAGGAAGAATACCATGTGACGGTAAAGGCAGAGATTGGGGTGATGTAGCCGAACCTAAGGAATGACAAAAATTGCCAGCAAACCACCAGAAGCTAAGACAGAGGCATGGAATGGATTCTCTTTCACAGCCTTCGGAAGGAACTAACCATGTCAACAACTTGATGTTGAACTTCTTGCTTCTAGAACTGTGAGATAATAAGTTTCTTTTTAAGTGACCCAGGTTTTGGTACTTTGTCACCCTAGGCCTAGTAAACTACAGGTCCATAAACAAGTAAGCCAACAATGTGTTTCCTCAGTGGTACAGACTGAAATCTCTTGTACTACGGAGAGAACAGTGACTTAGTCAACTCTTAAAAAATGTATTCACATAAGCAGTTTAACACTGCCTTATTTTCCAAATCCGCTTCATTTCCCAGAGACAGAAGTTCTTTGACTAGAGTTTATATTGTGAGGGAACAGCCAGTTTTGGAGAATAAATCTCTTCACTCTTTGGGATTATAGACTCTTCTAAACCAATCTAATAATAGAACTGGCCTGTTTACAACGGCTGGCCCATTGCACAGTTGAACCATTAGAAGTGTTATAAAAATAAAGCCAGATGAAGTTGCTCGTCACAAGGGAAGGCTCTGAGTAGATGTTTTTAATGGAGGAAGTGATTATGATTTCTGGAAATGTACTGTTGGTGCTGTCTTTTGATATTCAGTGTTATTGGAAAAATATCCAACCACTATTTTATAAAGAGGCTTTTTGTACAACTTTAGACATTTACAGTTTGTCATGGTTGCACCTGGCTTGGCACAAGATTCTCTCTACAGTGGAAATATTTTTTGATAGTCAAATTGCTGAGTGGGTGGCTTCCATGGCAGAGATACTTTACTTTGGGTACCTTTAAGAAAATTCAGCATTATATATCTCTATTTACGAGACTCTTTAGCAGCTGTTCTGTGCCCGAAGTTTTTCTTCCCAGATTCTGGCTGACATTTACTGGATTTAAAACATGATTTTGTAAAACATGATATAAATCCATCCATCCAAATATTGTTATAATCTAATTTAGGCTCTTCTTCTCTCAACCTAAAAATAAGCCAGACCTTTCAAGTGATCATAATTTGAAGAATTGATGTGTGTATGTGATTACTACAAATCACCCAGAGAATAGCATTATCAAAACAAACCTGTCTGAACTCAAGAGGATATGGTGCATCACTGGTGACACTTACCATACTGATCCTGTCCCTCCTTTCAACTTGCCTGTGGACACATTACCCTATTTCCTTAGTTCATTCCAATTCTCTGTCCAGTGCTTTCTAAAGATGAAGATAGAGATCACCACAAGAAAGGTGGAGACGGCAACGGGCTGAGGGTTTTATGGGAGGGTGGTGCAGGTAGGCACTGCTGCCCAGGCTTAAACATGTTGGCTGCTTTGCCCCTGTACTATTTCTACTGAACTAAATTATTCCTTTCTTGGCCCAGTTCTTTGGCCAAGTTACCTCAGCCATTTGGTAAAGGCTCTTATATCATACAGCTTTTTGGAGTGATACTGTGGAAAACAAATGGTTTGAGCAGAGGAAACAATGGCCTGTCTTGTCTGCTGGTCCCATGTGAAGGAGTGGCAACTTCCCCCAAAGGGGACTATGATTGCAAGTTCTAGAGGATTCCCAGCTGCAAAATGAGCCATGCCAGATGCCAGATCTCAAAGGACTAGGGAGGAGTAACTCCTGGGTGAATAATAGTTCAGGAGATAAATAGGGGACAAAGCCTAAATATACCAGAGGGAAGCCTTTCAGTGCGGAGAGAAGGATGGGTGCAGGAGGTGGAGGGAGGCAGGGGAGGGGCAGACTGCTGACACAGGCTATGGCCATTTGTAACATTTTGCATGCCTGCAGGGATAACTCTCCAGTAACCAGACCCCTAACTTTGTCTTTGGCCAACAGTTTGACAGTTTTATATAATGACATTCTGACAATGTTTCAGTATAATTTAGGGGACATCAGAGTGAATAATATTTCATGTCACTCTATTCCATTTCAGCTATCAGCAGATACTTTTTCATTCACTTCTAGCTGTGGTCACGTTGAACCTTTTTCAGGTCACGGTTTCTTCTTAGTTACTGCAACTTCCAGACTTGCCCCTACTTTTTCCTAGGGAGTAACCTGGGCACCGATGCAGCCTGGCACAATGAATGTGACATTAATGGCTTTCATAACAATGATCTGATAAATCAGGTTGCTTTTCAGCTTTTAGGCAACTTGTATGAATCTCAGCAAAGACCAAATCGGCACAATGACTGAGCAATCTTTTCACATGATTTATGACCTACCCAGGTCAAAGCTGAAACAGGGCAGATAGACTCAACTGGAATGGTGCCTGGCTTGGGTTTTCTTGTCTATTAGCAAAAAGACTGCCTTCTCGCTCATTCCAGGAGGCATTAGACATGTTACTGAGAATATGTGTACACACACTGCAAACACATTGTAAAGAAAGACACTGTCTTACTCATTGTTTTTGCCCCAGCACCTCACTTAGTATGGACACCAGGATTGTCCTCAATGAAGGAGTAATATATAGAGTTGGCTTTGATCACATAGCACCTGTGTCACCTCAGGCAAGTTACTCAACTTGGTAAATAAGAGAATAACATCTACCTCACATTAATCTTATAGGGACTAAATGAAGTAATAGATGTGAAGGTACTCTATAATTCTAAAGTGTCACACAAATGTACTGAGTTATTATTTGTGTAATTTGAATTAGATTTTACCTTTTCTGCATACTGTATTCTTTGGGAGAAAACACCAATAATCTCACTGATTATCTGGCCAAGGTACCTTCTAAATATTTATAATACTTATCTAAGGGTATCTCAGCTAACTAAGCTGCCTGGGGCCCAGCCCAAACGCTGTTGGTTTAAAAAAATTGTTTTTGAACTTATTTTCCTGGGGGAAAAAAAAGGCAGAACTAACCCAGAACATACATATCAAACAAAGTGTGCCACACGAAGTAGGAAAGCTCATAAATAGCTTCTGGAGTCTCAGATGATGGAGGTTTTGAATCCTTTTATACATTGATCATTGTATGGAAGGATTGATCTTATTAATCTCTGATCTGGCAAACTTCTCTTTATGAGATCAGAGTTAATTGGTTTGAAGGTAACATGTTGGAAGGAGAAGCAGATTTGGTCATTGACAAAATATTTCCCATGCACAAAGGCACTGGTTTACTGGTTGCTGAAAACAATTGGAAGACTTCAAGCTTCACCTTATTACGAGCTAGAACAATGGAGGTGTATAAAATTCCAACTGATTATGAAGCTGGTAACCCATGGCGGCCTGGGCCATGGACTGTCTCTGAGTTTGGCAGAGCTTAGACCATTGTTTCTTAACTCAAGTTTGGCTTCTTTTTCAATCTTCCACAAGTAACTCATGTTCTTCAGGTCACACATCTCTACCTGTTATTAAACTGATCATTTGATTCAACTGAATGGTTTGTATTTGCTCATCTTATACTGCTGCTTGTCAGGAGGGAGTTAGCTTTATATCCTCCTACGGATAAAGAAGAGATAAGCCTCCTTGTTGACAGGTTGACCTTCACAGGGTCCTTAAACTGCCTAGGGCACAGTCTGCTGCTGGGAGAGGTGCACTCTTCCTTATGGGGCCTCAGATTCAGTGAGGATAAAAATCATTGCTGCAGTTCTATCCCCAGCATTAGAAGGAATCTCAGTGGGTGAACTAAGGACGAACAGGAATTTTTGAGTCTAGAAAAATGGTCTTGAATCCTAGTTTGCTATTTTTTTTCCTGGGTCAGCATTGCTACATTATATTATGTCTTTCATAAGAGACCCTTGAAATAATCAAGGGGTACTCTTGAGACATGAAATCCTTAGATCCAAGAATGATGCTGGAGCTACAAAAGATGGGAGCTGAGAGAGATGAGAAAATCAAGTTGAAACAGAGATGCTCACCAATAAATCTTTTCTCATTCACTGCTTAATCACTTGTTCCCCTATTTCAACCTTCAGTGGGCCTCAGATTCAAGTGAAAACTTTAGAAAAATTACAAGTCCTCTACTTTGGCGGTTACTGGAAAATAGTGAAAACCTCCAATGTTAAATCTTTAAATGACAAGAGTCTAATGTAGTATCTACTTCTTAAGTTTGCTGTGACCATGAAAAAAAAAATGTAACATAGGTGAAAGAGTTAGAAAATGATAGGATCAATATCATTTGATGATATTTAATCATCATTTAATGAGACTCCTTTCTTCCCAAATATGTGCTAGTTGAGTGAATGAATTTGGTAAGAGAATTGTTTCTCTTTAGGTAAAGGTGTGATAAATGTAGATAGTCTTTGGATATTTTTTCCTAGAATTCTCCAGGACCAATCCCTTTTAGACAATGTTGGCTGGTTTAATACATTGGCTCTGTGGCCCTACAACAGGGAAGTCAGGTCACAGTTGCTCATTCACCTTCCCCCACCCCGTCCTTCCTCAACTTCATTGTCTATGAGGTAGGATTTTGCTCATCCACAGTGTGTGTGTGGGAAGGGAGGGGGTGTTGCTTTTCAAATATATATATATTTTTTGTTTTAGCTGCATTTTGTAAAAAGAAAGAAAAGATTTTAATGTGGCTTAAAAGATGTATCACAGAATTAACATAAATCTCAGACTGAAATTAAAAACAAGAAAAACTAAGAGAATCAGCAATCACTTATTGACTATATTATGGTTCATATGGGAAGTCAAACTCAGCAGGAAAAGCAAAAGGAAGTTGTCCATAACAAATCATGTGTGTCTCTTGATTCCTTCACATACACACACATATTAAACAAAGTATTAAAAATATTATTTTGAACACCTGTGCTTTAAGATGGCAAATGAGGTATGAGGTGTCATTTTAACATCTACTGAAATAAAAGTAGAGAAGCACAAAAAGAAAGAAATCAATAACGTTAAAGAAAATGAGGATGGGAATGGATTAACAAACAAATGATTTTAACACATTCCTGGGAGATTGGGACCGACTGGGAGTGGCTTGTGAATCAACATGCTGAAGGAGCCTAAGTTTTATAGATCACAGGAGCTTCAGGGAGACAAGAGCCAATCTGTTCGGCAGATTCCCAGAAAGTCTCTGGCCCGAGTCAAGAGCAAGCTAATGGGAACTGGTGTTAAAATCAAGGGATTCACTTGATGTCTGAGTAAAGCTGCTGCCACCAGTGGGCACCTCCAGCCCCCTTCCCCAAACCAACATGCAGGCAGATGGCATGCAGGGCTGTGTCTAAATAAACTACACAACATTTGGGGAAAGCAAAGACAACTAGCCTTGAGTGACCTATGGACGAAACACAGCAAGTTTTTCCTGTGCTTACGGAACAACAGGCAAATATTAACAACCTTATAATGTGTAAAAGTAAAAATGTAGCTGATAGGGGGAGAAAAGGGACACGTAGAAGGAAGTAAGAATGCTGATACACTGATATCACCAGTGTAGTCACTCATTCATTGACTTGCCAAATATTTACTCTGAATCCACTGGGTGCAGGTGCTGTTCCCAGGCACTTGGCATATAGAGAAAGGGAAAAATCACACAAAACTCGTTACCTGCATGGAGCTTACATTACATTATGCCATTGTTACTAGTGCATGTTTTATATTGATTAATATATATATTTAAAATTAAGTACTCTAAGAACTGTTATAAGCAAAGAATGAGACTCATTTTTCATCCACTAAATGTCATGGGATTAAGCACAGATCATTAGAAATGGATTTTCCTTTATCTTTTAGCAAGTGTTTAACAATTGATACCATTTCGTTATCTTTCTTGGCTGTGATAAATGGTGGGGTCCCAATGACAAGCTTGTGAAGGTAAGTGCTGGAAATGAAAGATAGTTTGGGTACAGTTCATTTGAACAAAATCATGCTTTCATTTCCCCATTGTTTGCCTGTGCGTAGCCAGCAGTATTTAGGAAAGTGGTGCTAGCATTTATTGAATGCTTATTTTGTATAAAGCACTTTGCATATGATAAATCACTTAACACACTCAGCAACCTTATGGTATTGACATTAATTTTCACATCTGAGAGTTGAGGAAATTGAAGATGAGACAAACAGGGAAGCTTGCTAACGGCAGTTCACGGGGTAGGTGAAGAGTTAGATTTCCATCCTAGGTATGTCTGACTCCAAAAGCTGTGCTCTTTCTTCCCCAACCCTTGGTTTTGCCAGCGCAGACTTTTTTAGAAAAAGGCCAGATTTCAGTAAAATTAGTAAAGTTAGACTTCCCATGATAAGTCAATGTTTGGTAGGATGTAAATTTCTGTAGGTAGCCTATTTTTCTGGGTACCTAAGACATTTAGCTAATGTGGTAAATATTTCAGCATCAAATTGATAGTAAAAGTACACATCTATTAGTTGCCTAACATTTGAATAAAAAGAAATTGCAAAGTTTTATTTTCAAGCTCAACCAATAGTATCCTATCTAGTCCCTATGCTGTCTTTTAAAATATCCTTAAATGGTAGTTTATTCTTGGACAACTCTTTTGCTCCATTTTATAACCAATTTTGCGTACATGATTTCTTGTGTTGCTATTATCTGCTGGAATGAGGCAATGGTCCTCCCATGAACCTACCAGGTTATCAAAAAAGAGATATGCTCCAGTACCAAGTTAGATGCACATAAATTGGGGGGCAATAGTGGTAATAATAACACAAAAATAAACTAGCTCCTTTTTTGTGTACATATTGGGTGCCAGATGCTTTGCACGCATCACCTCATGTAATCCTCTCTGCAGGTCTGTGGGGAAGATACTGTGACCAATAGTCTACAAATGGAAACCATAAGCCAGAGAGTTTAAGCAATGTGTTCAAACTTGTCACAAACCAAGGAACTGATAGAGTAGGGACTTGAACGGTAGGTTTAGGAGTACTCTTGTCATATTTCTAAAGTTACCTGATATATAAATAATTTTACACATTCTGTCATGCTGTCCTTGGGAGACAAGACGGGCTGTTGAATAGTAAAGTTGGATGCTGTGGTTGATCTGAAGTGGATTTGCCTCTACCAATGCAACTGGAGGGAAGTCCCAAGTGGGATACATTCTCTATCTTGTTTGGTTCCACGCTGTTCTTGATGAACATCTAGAGATGACTTGCCATGCTGTTGCTGCTGCTGCTGCTGATTATTATTATTATTATTACAGAATATAAAAAACTGAAAAGAGGAGAGGGAAAATAAGTGAGGATGAGAATCTTAAAAAGTTATAACAGGTTATAGCAAGATGAAACTAAATAAGGATAAATTATAATCGTGCTTTTGTCTAAAAAGTTATTTTTTCCATTACAGAGAAGAAAAGATGCAGCTTAGTAAGAACTCATGCAAAAATTTGGCCATCTTATCAATCTCAAGGCTTCATTAAGCATCTTTACAATGATTGCTCCCAAATACTTGTTTCCAGTCCAGACCTCTACATGGCCCCAGTCCGCTATGTCCAAAAGCTCTACCAATTCCTCCTTTTGGTGTGAAAAAGGCTGCTCAGACTCAGGATGTCCAAGAATAAACTCTTAAGCCATCCTCTCCAAGTCAAGTCCTCTTCCAATACGCCAAATCAGTGAATATTACCACCACCTGTTATGTTAGTAAATTCAAGCATCATTGCTGGTATCTCTTTCTCCCTCATCCTCTCTTCCCCATCTTTAATTCCTCTCCAGACCCTGTCCATTTTCACTCCTAGAATCTCAGAATTTGTCACTCTTTCATCTCCACCATTATTTTATTGTCCATGGAACTATCATTTCTTGCCTATAGTATGCTGTGGTCCATCTGGTCTCAGTATTTCTACTCGAGCCCTCTTCATCCCACTTAACATACCAGCATGAGTGATATTTGCATTACGAAAATGGGATCAGGACATACACACATCTACTCCCAAGATTAAGTTCCTCTAATGCCTTTTTATTTCTCTCCAATACAGACAGAAATCATGCCCTTATATACATCCTCAATCTCATCTCAGCAATCTCCTCTTGCTCTCTGTACTCCAGTAGCACAGGTTGTTTTTAAGTTCCTTGATCACACTGTAGAATCTCTAGCCATAAAGCCTTTGCATACCTTCTTCCTTCTGTTTGATATATTCCTTTGTCCTCTTTATTTGTCAATGCCTACTCACCCTTCAGATCCCTCTGTTCAGGTGGCATTTAGAAAATTCTCCCTACTCTCTAGGTTGAGATTCTTTTGTTACATGTTCTTATAGTTACATGTTCTGTTCCTGCCCTTTGGAGTTCTTATCTCAATTTATAATTCATTCATTGGTTTACATAACACATACTTATTGAATATTTATTGTATAGCAAGCTCTTTTAAATGCTGGGGATATAGTGATAAATAAAATAGTTCCCTCTTAAAGATCTTCATTTGGTGGTAGAGGAGATATACAATAATCAAATCAACAATAAAATATAAATTGTGTCCTTTGGTGAACATGCTACAGAGAAAAATACATCACACAAAGAGGATAGGAAGTGTATATGTGTGTGCACAAATACATACTATTTTAAATAGGGAAAACTGATGAGGTAACATTTAAACCAGATGAGAGAGTGAACCTTGAATATATCAGGTAGAGGGAGGAGTAAGGGCAGAAGCCTTCTGATAAAAGTATGTTTGCCATGTCTAACGAGCAACAGGAAGGAAGGCCAGTATGTTTGAAGCAGATTAATAGGAATGAAAATAGCAGGAGATGATGACAGAGATAGGGGTCAGGTGAGGAAGGACCTAGAAGGTTGATATAAGAACTTTGGCTTTGAGTCTGAGTAAGTGGGAAATAATTATGAAATTTAAGCAAAGGATGTGATCTGACATATGTTTCTTTTTAAAGGATTGCATGAGCTGCTGTGTGGAGAATAAAATCTGTGTGTGGATAGGGTTGAGGAAAGGTAGAAGAAGGGATATCAGTTATGAACTTGTCTGCACTGATTCAGGTAAGATATTATGGTGGCTTAGTTGGGGTGGTAACAGTAGAAGTAGGGGAACTGGTCAGATTTTGGATATTTTGGAAAGAAAGCCAACAGAATATGTTGACAGATTGGGTGTGTGTTACAGAAGAAATAAAAAAAATCATGGGTTCCATCAAGGTTTATGGCATAAGCCACTAGAAAGAAAGATGGAGTCATGATATACTGAGATGGGCAAGTCCGTGAGAGAAGCAGATTTAAGGAGAAAGATCAGGAGTCTGTCTGGACATATTAACTTTAGGATGCCCATTACATATTCAAGTGGAATTAGAGAGTAGTCAGATTTATAAGTCTAGAGGTTGGGAAAGAAGTCTGGTTAGGGTGATTAATGATCATGGTTTGCCTGGGACTGAGGAGGTTCATGGAACATGGAATTTCTGGTTCTAAAACCAAGAAAATCCCGGGGCAAACTGGTGTGAATTTTTATCCTAGGTCTGGGGTATAGATGTGAATGTGTGAGTCTTTTTGGCATATAGAAGATCCCACTTACATGAAGTATCTAGAGTCAAATTTATAGAATCACAAGTTGAAATGGTGATTGCCAGGGGCTGGAAAGAGGAGAAATGGGGATTTGCTAATCAATAGGAAAAAAATTTCAGCAAAGCAAGATGAATTAAGTTCTAGAGATCTGCTATACAACATTGTACCTATAATCAACACTACCGTGTTTAGCACTTAACAATGGATCTCACCTTTCGTGTTCTCACCACAATAAAAATAAATAAATAAAAATTTAAAAAGAAGTTCATACTGATTTCCCCTTCATGCCTTTCCAGGTTTCTACTTCAGCTAATTTTACCACCACCTGGCCAGGAACAAAAGCCCCAAATCTGGTGTCCATCTTCCATTACTTCTACCTAGCCCTCACTCTACACATTTAATCAGTTGGCTAATATAAAACATTTCTCAAATATACCTCCTCCACTCCATTCCCATTGCCATTTCTTCAGTTTAGGTTCCTACCATCACACATGAACCAATATAGTAACTTTCTTACTAGAAATCCTACTTGACTCTCCTCTTATGCCAGGGATGCCTGGGTGGCTCAGTTGGTTAAGTGTCCGACTTGGGCTCAGGTCATGATCTTGTGGTCCGTGAGTTCAAGACCCGTGTTGGTCTCTGTGCTAACAGCTCAGAGCCTGGAGCCTGCTTTGGATTCTGTGTCTCCCTCTCTCTCTGCCTCTCCCCTACCCCTGCTTGGCGCTCTCTCTCTCTCTCTGTCTCAAAAATAAAGAAACATTAAAAAAAAAAAACAACCAAACCTCTTATGACATATAAAATCCTTCATAATTTAGCCCCTCCTCCTATTCTGGCTTCATCTCCCCAGTCCTAATCCATTCCATTACACCCTTATTGTATCAATAACAAACTATTAGCAGATACCCAGATTTGCCAGGCCCTTTCATACCTCCCTGTGTTTGTCATGTTGTTACATCTGCCATTATGCTATTCTCTGTGGCAAAGTCCTGTTCCTCTATCTTGACTCAACTAAAAATGGCTCTTTTTTTTTAAATTTATTTTTGAGACAGAGAGAGACAGAGTGTGAGTAGGGGAGGGGCAGAGAGAGAGGGAGACACAGAATCCAAAGCAGGCTCCAGGCTCTGAGCTGTCAGCACAGAGCCCGGCGTGGGGCTTGAACTCACAAACTGCGAGATCATGACCTGAGCCGAAGTTGAAGGCTCAACTGACTGAGTCGCCCAGGTGCCCCTAAAAATAGCTCTTATTCATGAATGTTTTCTTGATCTGTCTATTGGTAGAATGAGACCTTTTAATCCACGCTTACTGTTTTCATAGCACTTGTTACAGTGCAGTACAAAGACTAGTTTTCATGTCTACTCCCCATTAGACTGAACATATCTGAGGGCAGGATCTATGTTTTATTATCCTTGTGTCTCATGTACCTAACACAGCACCTGACCCATTGTAGGTATTCCGTGAATGGTTGCAAAGTGAATGAAACTCATCTATATTTCCTAACTTCTTCTCATCAAAATTTCTTAAACAGAAAAAAAGGAGGGAGAATTACAGAGATTCACTTTTGTCCTCACCTAGCCTGTGATATGAGGGTTTAAAGGACTGTGGAATCCAAAAGGTGAAGAGAGATGGTATGTGGTATGCTTTTGGCAAATTAAAATATTTGTGAGGCTCAAGATTAAAAGGATGTAGAGAGCTTAGTTTGGCCTTTGTTTTTGCCTTGCTTTTTCAACAGGAAGTATGTAAGTTGCCAAATGCTGAAGAAGAGAAGTTAGCAAATTACAGGGAAGGAAAGAAGAGGCAATGAAACATGGTTCAAAATCCTCATGTGCACCCTGCTCCTGGCTTGTTCTATCAGGATCCCTGCTTTTTTTCATCAGATAGTTGGAGTGTACCGAGTCATGTGAAGATTACAGAACCAGTTTCATGGCCACTTCACACAAATCTTTATACTTTCTTCCTTAAAGTCCATGCAGTTAAAGAAAAGTGCTTACTCTTCCTGTCTTACTATTCACATTGGAATGAACTCAAAAATAATTTCCAGGCGACAGCTGTTAATAATTACAGAGAAAGCATTTTATGACTGCACAGCCAGAGCATGTTTTGTGTCTCAGACAATGACGTGGTAGCTAACAGCTTCTTTCCCTACTTTACCCATTTTAATTTTCTTACCTTCAGTTGCATTTCTTTCTATGACAGACACCACACCTATCCCACTAACCATCACATGTTCCTTTCTTGTTAGCTAAAGTCTCCACCAAGTCCAATTCAGCCTCTGATCTTTGGTCTCTGAGCTGTTGACTAGTTTGTCATTAGCTGTCTAGGACTTAGCAGGTCAGTCTGAAATTCAGAAGATAGACAATTGTCTATAAAATTGTCTATTGTGCCCCCTCGATTCTGTGGGGTGTCTTGAAAATAAGTTATCTGGGTATATGTCATTAAATATACTTGAATTGTGCCTCTGGTGGTCTGTCCTGTATTTTTGTTTGAAGGAATAAATAAAACAAATATTTAGTTGTCTCCTTTGTGTCAGGCAATATGTTAAGCATGTCCATATATCCTAACTTATCAGGCTTCATAAAAAAGGCATTATTGTCAGATTGTACAGATACAGAAAACAGCACAGATACAGAAACACAACTAGACAGAAAGACAACTAAGGGCTAAGAACCTGGCCTGGCTGCTGTCAAAACCCATGCCTCTTATAACATACATATCAAGCTGTAAGCTCATGGTGATTTGCCAGGAAGGAAGAAATGGCTGGAGATGTGACTGCCTCATCCTACCCCTTGTCCCTGTCTTCATTCTCAACCTTCAGTTTTGTGGCCACCAGAGTATGGCATCTCTACTGACACTTTGGCATTTGATGACCTGTGCCTGCTCTTTTACTCTTTGGTTGCTTCAGTTTTTAAATCCTGGAAGAGAAGAATGTTCAATAGTGTCATAGTATCAGAAAACAGAACTTAGATTGGCTCTAAGCTCTGCTGCTTCTTCAAGGCATGAACTTTAATAAGTTCTCAATCTCCTTGGGACTCAGTTTCTTTATATGTAGAATGAGTAGATTGAATTAGATGGCTTAAGGCTACTTCATCCTCTGTTAATAATTTTTTCTGAAAAAAATTTTTAACCCTAATTGAGAGTTCATGAATTTTTCATATTAGGATGCAGAAATTATTTAAGCTTTCATGAAGGAAATTAAAAATACATACTTTCACTGAGGAAATTGAGGCTCCAGAAGTTTATGTAACTTATCCAAAGTCATGGAACTAACAGGTGATTGATCTTAGATTTGAACCAAGATAGTTACTGGAATATATGGTAAAACCTTAAAACAGCCCCCAAGTTCTTCATGAACATGATGTGTCTTCCTCTCCAAACTTAACTCTTCCGCTCCAATTTTGTATTCTAGTAGCTGAAGTGTTTGTCGTTTCTCCATGGGCAGGTGTATACAGGGTTTTAATGTTTTCCAGCAATCTGGGCCTTTGTTTACGTTCATAAGTTCCTTCTGTGGTATCTCTATACTTCCTTTTACCACCCAGCTAGTTCCTATTTGTTCCTTCACAGCTTAGTTCAAATTTCCCAGTTGGGGTAAATGGTCCTCTTCCTTTCTGCCATAGCACATTGTGCATATTTTCATCTTCAAATGTACTGCATTTTCTTAAATGTATATGCTTTGTCTGTCTTCTCCATTAAATCCTTAGCTGTTGGCAAGAATGCGCCTTGTTCTATTCATCTTTGTTCTTTGTCCCAGGTTCTATCATGTGCTCAAGAAATATTATTTGAACCAAACTGAATGGAATGATCCCAAACACGGGGCTTTACCCTTGTATTTCTCAAGATATTTTCTGAGTGTGATTATATTCACATCATCATTTCACAAATAGGGAAATGCAGGCTCAAAATTCTGCCCATGATCAGTCTTCTGGGAAGAGTTATCTATGCACATTTTCCTAATGCCTTATTTGCCTTTCACAGTTAACTTCTCTTCAACCTCCCGTACCACGCCAGCTGTTCTGGCTTAGATTTCAATGGTGGCCATATTGTAAAATCTGAAATATGGCTCCAGTCTTCCCCTAACTTGCATTCCTTGACTGATCACTTTCTCCACTTGAAAGTCTCTCTTTCCTTGGCTTCTGTAATATACAACACAGTGTAATACACACTCTAGTGTTCTTCCTGTCCCACGTGGCTAACCCTCTCTTTCCCCTTTGGTGGTGCCTCCTCCTCTACTTAGCAGTTAGAGTTTTCTCAAAAATCAGTCTTGGATCCTTGTTTCTTTCTTAGTCTACATCCTTTCCTATGATGGCTCATCCACTCCCACAATGTATAAAGAAATACTATGTATACACCAGCAACTCAGAGATTGGTTTCTCCAACATTGATTTCCCTTCTCAGCTACCAAATCATATATACATTTATTTGCTGTCCCCTCTTGGTCGCCTCTCATGCATCTTGATTTAAACATATCAAAATCCAAACTCATTTTCTTATCCTTCAAACATACTCTTTATCTAGTATTCTCAGTCTCTCATCCTCATCTTCCCAATTGTTCATGACAGAAATGCTGATGTTACCCTTGACTATTGTACTTTTTGTAAGCATGTGTTGATGCCACCTTGTAGGTGAATCTTGAGTCTGTACATTTCTCAACCTTGAATCTGCCACTCTTCAGGCTCAACTGCCACTATCTCTTGGCTGGACTACAGCAATAGCTTCCCAACTGGACCTTTACTCCTATCCACTCCTGCCATCATCTTGTTTTTTCATTTCCTCCAATCCTTTCTACTCATAAATCACTAGAGTGTTCTTTTCAAAATGAAATTGTAATCATGTTGTAGCCCTCCTTTACACTTTAAAATGTTCCACATTTCGTGGCGCCTGGGTGGCGCAGTCGGTTAAGCGTCCGACTTCAGCCAGGTCACGATCTCGTGGTCTGTGAGTTCGAGCCCCACGTCAGGCTCTGGGCTGATGGCTCGGAGCCTGGAGCCTGTTTCTGATTCTGTGTCTTCCTCTCTCTCTGCCCCTCCCCCGTTCATGCTCTGTCTCTCTCTGTCCCAAAAATAAATAAACGTTGAAAATAAAAAAATAAAATGTTCCACATTTCTCTCAAGGTAAAACAGAAAATTCTAACATGGCCTATAATGGCTCTGCATAATCAGCTCTCACTTTTCCATTTCTCCAAACTCTTCCCATTTGGACCCTAATCACAATCATAGCTATACCATTATTTGTTTGCTCCTTTTTAATTTTTTAAAAAATATCTTTCCCCCTAAAATGTAAATTCTATGAGACCAGTGTCCAAGCCTGTTCTGTTGATCCCTGAATCATAGAAACCTAGGACAATAGGTGTGCAAAAGATAGTCAATAAATATTTGTTGAATAAATGAATGGATCCATTAATTAACAATAACTTCTTTTGGTACATAAAAATAGGCCATTGGCGCACCTGGGTGGCCCAGTCAGTTAAACATCTGACTTCAGCTCAGGTCATGATCTTGTGGTTCCTGGGTTTGAGCTCTGCATCTGGCCCTGTGCTGACAGTGCAGAGCCAGGAGCCTGCTTCAGATTCTGTGTCTCCCTCCTTCTCTGTTTCTCTCCCACTTATGTGCACGCACACGTGTACACACACACACACACACACTCTCTCTCTCTCTCTCGGAAATAATAAATAAACATTAAAAATTAAAAAAAAACCCAGATCAACCTTGAGGGATCCCATTCTGGGCAGTTCTCCCAAGTCAAGCATTCTTAAGAATTCTTATTTTAAGAATTAGATTCAGCCATATTATATTCCATATTATTAACTTTTCTTTCTATCATTTGTTTATTAGTGCATAGCATTCAACTATATGCCAAACACAAGGCTAACAGAAGTAAAAGTATAACAAGTACAGTCAGCAAAAAAGAACTGTAAGTATATAGGAAACTGTTTTTAATGTTTTAGAACAAAATTTACTAGTCTGAGTATCAGTGTTCTGGGATGTCCTTCTGAGGTTTGAAAGATTATTGCTGTGCCTACCGCTTGGGAGGAGGTGAGTCTGCCCAATTTTTTCTGCTGTGTCATGATGTTTGGACTACAATCAGGCTGCATATGCCCTAAGTGGCTCTGCTGAGTGTTAGTCCATTTTTATTGTGACGATGCTAAGAAACTAGTCCAATACTTTTAGGAAAGCATTGTTATTTTGATTATTGTCTTCAGCTTGGCTGTCTTGGCTGTCTCCCATAGATTTTTTGTTATACTGTAAGTCCCAGTTTAATATTGTAAGGAATCTGACCTGTATTTTTGTGAAGCCAATTATTTCCTCATGCCTGAGGCAGTATAAGTTTACAGAACTCAGCTCAAGAAAGAGTGAAAGGTAGCCAATAGTAGTCATGGACTAAATTCCTTCTTGGTCATTACTTAGCTCACCACTATTGAGCTTTCTTCATTAGGTAATCCTAAACAGGAGATGGAACAAATGCCTCACATGACTGTGACTCAGCATTTTCAGTGAGTGTGCACCACTACCCTATTGAAAGGAAGTGGGAGTATTATGCTAAGTGAAATAAGTCAGGCAGAGAAAGACAGATACCGTATGTTTTCACTCATGTGGATCCTGAGAAACTTAACAGAAGACCATGGGGGAGGGGAAGGGGGAAAAAGTTACAGAGAGGGAAGGAGTCAAACCATAAGAGACTCTTAAATACTGAGAACAAACTGAGGGTTGATGGGGGGGAGAGAGGGGAAAGTGGGTGATGGGCATTGAGGAGGGCACCTGTTGGGATGAGCACTGGGTGTTGTATGGAAACCAATGTGACAATGAATTATATATTTAAAAAAAGAAAAAAGAAAAGAAAAGAGAAAAGAAAGGAAGTGAATGGCCAGGGTTGTCTTGATGGGTAGGAGAGTATCAGGGTTATATATATATATATTATATGTGTATATAATACACATATAATATATATGTAGTATATATATATGTAGTAGACTATCTCAGTCTCATATATATATATATAGTAGACTCTACTATATATATATATAGTAGACTCTGATATATATATATATATATATATACATATATATATATATAGTAGACTATCTCAGTCTCTAATATATACATTAGAGAGAGAGGGCACAAGTGAGCAAGGCTCAGAGAGAGAGAGAGAGAGAGAGAGAGAGGGAAAAGAAGAGAGAGAGAGAAAAGTGGGGCTCACCTGAAGCGGGACTCAAACTCATGAACTGTGAGATTATGACCTGAGCTAAAGTCAGATGCTTAACCAACTGAGCCACTCAGGTACCCATCAGGGCATATATATTTAACTAAAAGTGATTATATGTCAAAATTTTTAGAACTGTCAGGAATTCACAGGATTCGGTTATTATTTGTACACTGTTTTTGTTTTTTTTTTCTTCCCAGAGATATATACCAGTACCCTGGTGCTAAATTATTACTGAGGAGCTAGCAAATGGCAGGCATGAAAAATATCTAAGGTTATATGTTTATCTATATTTTTATTTATTTTAATTACTAAATCTTTTACATGCAGGAAATCACTACAGTTTGCTTCTGAATATATGAAAACTTGTGATGTTAGCACAGCATTAATGTTTTATTATACTAAGAATATTTACTGGGAAGTTGGCTCTCCTAGGTTTCCATAAACATTGTGGGTTTTTGTAGGTTGAACAAAATATGTAGCATTAAAGTACTGCAAATTCCTAGACTGAAATCTAAGGCAAAGTTCAAATTGTTTATTCTTTTTTCTTGGCAGACTGTGTGTATTTCTATTCAACTACAATGTTGATCCTGTCCAGGACTCTCCTTTAAATGCTGCTTTACTAAAATCTTTATTTAAATCTGATTTGAATTGTTAGAAGGTTTTCTGGGGGGAAAATTAAGAGACCATACCATGCTAACTTTTTAGAAACATTTTCCAGAATCACCAGTTAATATTACTTAATTGAGAAAAAGCTTGATAACTAAAATATTCAATGACTGAGATAGTCTACTTAATTATGCCTTCTAGATAAACTTCTAAGTATTGTAGTTCTCCGAGCTTACGCCCACATTATTGAAATCTTGGTAAAATAAACATTTGCCCTTTTCTATATTGTGTGGGTAGTTTAGAGCTGACACAGTGGAATCTTTAACTCATGGCTGAACTCCTGAAATCAGCCCTGACTAATTAACAAACACTTCTGACCCAGGCTGTACGGTTGTGTGCATGTGTATAATGTAGACCTTGGGTGACATTATTGCGCTTTCTGCATAGCTCAGCCTGATGTTAGAACTCCAGGTGCACTAAACCACATGTAGTGAAAAGAGAAACCATGGTTCTGGTGGTGGTGCTTGTTGTTTTTGTTTTGTTTTGTTTTTTTAACATTTTCCGGTGTCTATTTTGGCCACATCTCCGGTGGGAAAAGCACTGCTTGCAAGGTTAGTCCAGGAACCATTGCCACAAATCTTCCCTTTCTTCCTTTTGGGGCACTCATGCCAAAAAGGCTCAAGAGAAAAGAGGTTTTCAGTATTTCGTGTGTGTGTGTGTGTGGGTGTGTGTGTGTGTTTCTTCTTCCTTTGGTCAAGGAATGGAAATTTATGAGAGAGAGACTACTAAATGAGACCATAACTGTGGCAAGTGCTGAGTGTGCTCATGGGCGGCAGGAAGGGGTCTGAGGAGCAGGAGAAGGATGGGTGGTTGAAATGAGAGAGGAGGCTGGGAGAGTTCCAGAGTTCTCCAAGGTTAAGAACCTTCTCCATGGTTGAGGAAAAGGAGGAAAATTGTAGGGGAAAGAACATTTTGAGAGAAAAGGAATAGCTGGAAAATTTTACCTGATAAACTGTGTGACCCTTGGAATAACGACACGGTCATCAGAAATGAAGGAGAAGGCTGTGGAGAGATGGCAAGGAACAGCTGAAACTGAAAGGCTGAGTGTTGATGAAAGAGTTTTAAAAGACAACCAGGAAGGATACCAAAGGCCTTGCAGTGGTTAGCAGGACACTAGGACTTAGTAATAATGAGCCAGAGGCAGGAGGGGACACATATTCCATACTTAAGGTAAAGATTATAAAATTACCGATACAGAGTCCATACAAAAGTAAATATTCAGAATGAACAGGAAAATTACAACAAATAACAATAATTTACATTTGGTATTTGACAAAAACATATGATCAAGGGAACTGATTGCCCGCATTCCTCTTAAGGCTTGGAAAGAAACTTTACAAGAGAAAGGCTTAAGGCTTTAAGCTTCATTAGCCTCATGGCCATAAGGCTATAAATGCCACTAAAGTAAATACAGCACAGCATTGCATTTCAAATAGTATCTCAAAGGAGATATGTGGAAGATGATGGATGCCTGTACCATACTGACTTCAAAATGTTCAGAATGTACTCAGAACAGCTCTAACTTCTTGTAACTTATAATGTTTTATAAAATTTAAATAAGACCATGCATAAGAAGATGCTTTAAAAATTTGTAAACTTCTTTCCCAATTTAGGTATTTATTTTTTTTTACTTTCTGAAAAACCCATTATATCTCAATTATTTATCGAATTTATCTAGGACATCAATGAGCCTGTTTATTTTTACCCTGCACAAGCTCCTTAGAATTTTGTTTTATAATTATTCTGCAATAGTAACTCTCATTTATTTCTAAAACTGTTCTTTCAGCTTCTATGTTTCATGTTTGAGAAAATAACAGTGTTTTAGTCACCATTTAAAAATGATTTATGCTTTCATCTTTCCAGACTAAAGTTCTAATCTTTGCTATCATTTTCTTTTGATAAGTCCTTAATTTCTTTGATAATTTATGGTTCTCATCTTTGTGCTTTCTCAAGACTAATCCTTCTGTTTGTTAAGGCGCCTGGCCAGAACTGAAACAAATGTGGAACAGAAAAAAGTGCCACAGTTTTATAAATCATTCATGTGTGTGTGTGTGTTTTCCAATTTTCTTGCTGTATAAGCCTAGCATTTGATTGATTACTGGCAATAATTGGCAGATTTGTTTCAGTTTGGTATCTCTTTTAGATTCCCTTCAGTAGTAGTTAGTTGGGATCATAGGAGAAATTTGATCAGGATAATCCAGGATGCAGAGAAAGTTTGGAATAGAGATCAAAAGTATTCCATGTAAAGGGAGAATTGATGAACAAAGAATTAAGAAATGGGACTACAATCTGAAAGAAACATTTGGGAGACCATTGAATGGCAAGTATGGCCACAGAACAGGGAGCAGTGGTTAACTGACAAGATAAGAGGTTATGGTCTAGTGGACAAGCAGGAAATTGCAGCTGCTCTAGGTTGATATAATGGAGGTGGAGCTGTACCTTGTAATTAGATCAAAGGTTTTTCATTTGATGACTGGCCAGTGTGGGATGGAGTAGGAGGCCAGCATGATCAAATAGAAAGAACTTGTGTGGTAGAGATTAGAGAAGTAGTTTCCAGCCCTGTCTTCCTGTGACAATCACCTTTTAAAACATGTTGACGCCCTGGTGTCATAAGCCAATGGAATTAGAATGTGGAAGTGGACCTAGGCATTGGCACATTTTGAAAAATTATCAGGTGAC
This sequence comes from Herpailurus yagouaroundi, assembly GCF_014898765.1. Lineage (NCBI taxonomy): Eukaryota > Metazoa > Chordata > Mammalia > Carnivora > Felidae > Herpailurus > Herpailurus yagouaroundi. The sequence continues at coordinate 69,187,686 of NW_024412395.1, read as the reverse complement.
GCTGGCATGCATTGAGAATTGAGAGCTATGGGTGGGAGCACTGGTTCTAAACTGGAGAAGGTTTTATAATCCTGTTGGTGTAGGTAGCCTTACTCCTTACCAATTAAATTAGAAGTTTTGGGAGTGGGATCTAGGCATCATCAGATTTTAAAATTCCCTGGGTGTTTCCAATGCACAACCAAATTTAAGAACTGCTGAGTTAGAGGGATTGTATTGTGTGATCTACTGTGCATTACTGATACAATGAAATTATGTTGTGTGATAGCCCTCGTGTATTAAGATCATACTTGCAGCCTTGAAGTTTAAGGCACAGAAAAGAATCCAGGTACTGCTGTTTGACTTTGTTCTGATTCTTCAGTGCGCCCTTCTAATTTAATGGAATTAGAATAACAAAATTTTGAAAACCAGAGGAAACCTTAGAGAAGTAACCCAGATCCCTCCTTTTTTACATGAGGAGTAAGAGGCCCAGAAAGGGTAGTACAATTGTTCATGATCACTTGGGTAGTTAATGACAGGGTGGGATCCTCTGGCTCAAATATTTTCAATCTTCTTCCACAATGCTGGCTACATTAAAGCACTTAGTTCTGAAATGCTAAGTGCTAGAAGGGATATGATTTAATTTATAAAATCTAGAAAGTAGATGAAAAAGCTTATTGTGCACCTGTCCACAAAACTTTAGAACACTAGAAGTAAAAGCTACCCTTGAACCATAAAAAATTTTTTTCAAGTAAATTAAATTAATAAACTAGGTTAAAAAAAACTTAATCCCCAACATGGCATTTATAAAGTTACTGGCCGTGAGAATCCTTCAAGCCATAGAGACAGTTATTGGATAGTCACTCTGTTTATTTAGAAGGCTAGAATTTGGAGGCACTTTAGACTTGGAACCCAAATACTTGGGTTTCCTAAGGTTATATCCTAAACCATAAAAAAAAAGTTTTGCAATCAGTACCTAGACCCTCAATCATGTGGCTTTCATGTGTTTCCATATCCTCTGAGTTAGTCCAATTCCTGAACTAATCCTAACCTTGGAGAAATCAGAACAAAAGCAAATCTCTTTGGGGTATAAAGTTAATTGCATCTGTTTTATATTCTGTTTGTTAAATGTGCTCACTTTCTTGTGCATTTGTGGACTTAAGTTCCAGTATACAATCTTTGCAAAAAATACAGTGGTCACTCCCCCCACTTCCCTCAGGTGATATCCTTTGGTTGGTGCTCTGTCTCCAGCTTTCCTGGCCGATATCTCTGTCACTGACTATGGTGAAAACACTGGGCATACTGATGAAGCCTAAAAGTAACTTGAAGGAAGGCAAGTGAATACATTAGATCATAGAACTGGGATTCAGAAAGGTCTCCATGGACTGAAATGAATGGCAAATGTCTAAGCAGATACAATTCAGTGGGGAGAGAAGAGCGCAAGTCTCTGTACTTGGACATATTACACGGTACAGAGGGGAAGAGTACTCTTTCCTTTAAAGCACTTGAAGGGCTGTTATTGAAGGGTTTCTAAGCCTAAGGCCCATAGACCATCATACACCTTAGGCAATGCCCCAGAAATTGCCCATAAGCCACATTTTCTTGGGATGGAGTCTGTAATGTTGATTAAATGCTCAAAATAAGAAAAAAACAAAACAGATTAGACCTAAAGGTTTTAACTGGAAAAAATAAAAGGAAGCTACAAACAGATTTTATCTCCATGTGAGAAAGCAATTTCTCTGTTAAAGTTGTCCAAAGACAGATGAGCTATCATGGGAAGTTTCAAATTTCCAGAACATTTGGCAAGACTATCATAGAGAGGATTTAAGCAACAGATGGATACTTGAAATGTGTTATTATGTTTCTGTAAAACAAACAACTGTGTACATGGAGAGAATGCCTGAATACAACTAACACGAAGGCTGGTGGAGTCAGGAAGCCTCAAGAGCATTGAGGCCCTGGACCACAAAGGCTATGGAATTGTGGGTAATGGGGCTGTCTTCTCTAGGAAGATCCTGGGTCACAGATTGTTCCACCAAAAAGCACCCTGATGGTTTTGTTTTGCTTCTGAGGGAGGACTAGAGGGAGGACTTATTCTATAATGAATTCATTTATGGTGTCTGATAGACAAAATGCCTATCAACTGTTACTATGAGGAGGTCAATCGAGAAATAAAGTGTGAAGGTATAGTAGTTCTGATTATGGGCTGTGAAGTTAGGCTGACTGAATTTCACTTCTGCCTATTTACTAGCTGTGTATGACTTTTCAGAAGTTATATAGGCACTCTGTGCTTCCTTTCCTCATATGTAAAGTAAAAACAATAGTAGTACCTACAACCTACATGTAGGTAGGAGAATCAAATAAACATAAAAGTCATGTAAAGAATTAAAAATGGTGATCAAGGGGCACCTGGGTGCCCCAGTTGGTTAAGCATCTCTCTCTTGATTTCCATTCAGGTCGTGATCTCACAGTTCAGGAGGTCAAGCTCCACATCTGGCTGCGAGCTAAGCTTGGAGCCTGCTTGGGATTTTCTCTCTCTCTCTCTCTCTCTCTCTCTGCCCCTCCCCTGCTTATGCTCTTTCTCTCTCTCTCTCAAAATAAATAAACATTTAAAAAGTGGTGATCAAAATTGTTAGCTATATTATTGTTATTTTTTCTGGTTATTGGTTGAAGATATTTGAATTTTATTTAAACTGTCATTTATTTGCTGTGTGATATAAGGAAAACTCCTTACCTCTCTGGCTTCATGTTTCCACCTATAAAATAGTGACTACCTTTATATTGGACAAAGACAATGTCTTACTAAGGTAGCAGAGTACAACAATAATTTTACAAATTTATGTTTGTGTTAGAATATTAATTCTTAATTTGGAGGCAATGCTTTAGATTAGGTTTTGAAATCCTTGAAATGAGCAAGATATACTGATCTACTCTGTTATCAAGCTTTGTTCAAGTCTCTCCCATGTATGAGTCTGCTGTCTCTAGAACTCAATGCAGAACTTTTAATTTGGAATATCTGAGAGAGATTTTTTTCTTTTTGATCTGTAGATTTCAAGTGCTTCATAGCAATTCGCTCCCAGCCAGAGCTGGGATTCCCAGACCCAGCAAGGAGCTCTGCCTCCTCAGCAGTCAGAACCCTGGACGCTTCCTAACATGACTGACTCTTTACTGCTGGAATGTTTTTGCAACAGGGAGTGCCTGTTGCAAAATTGGCTAGAGAGGTTCATCATGCTTTTTAGTCTATTTATAAAGTGTTTTTTTGTTTGTTTTAAAGTGAGCCCTTATATGTATTTATGTGTAAGCCTGTATAATCTTTCGTTAATAACTGATGAAGCCTCATAAAAAGGGTGATAGGTTTTTGCTTTTAAATTTAGCTTCAAATGCTAAGTGAGAGGTGGAGTAAACACACATCAGTATAGCTTTTTTGTTTTGGACTCTACTAATTCTGGGTTTGTGATAATTGACTGGACCTATGTGTACATTTCTAAGTCAGTCATCTTCTTTATAACAGAAATTAATAGCATGGTCAAACTTTTAAAGACTTAAAAGAATAGCTCTGAAGCACCTTTAAGTACTTTATAAGCAACTACTGAAATGTTCATTATAAATTACTCTTATCTATTCATCACATCTTTTCTTGAGAGGAATTAGAGACTTGAGAAGTTGACAAGACCAACCTTCAACTCTGAGTTCTTGGCATTCTTTGAAAAAATGATTTTATCAGGTTTTTATCTTCAGCCCGAGATTCTGTTTTGCTTTTTGTTTTTCCCCCTCCTTCTTCACTAGCCTATTCTCCTTGGCTGCTCTTTCAGTTTATTACTCATGCAAAGTATATGACAGCTAGTTTACACTGATTTGCAGACATCAGATTTTCCTCAGGCAGTTTAACTTGTTTTGGGGTATCTTGGAATCTGATTTCTATTTGTTGAGTTAAAAGTAAGAGAATCAAGAAGGAAAGAGCCCCTCATATGCCTTTCCTTCCTTACAAGGAAACATTTCTGGGACAGCCTTCCCAAATCATACCAGACTTGAGCCATACGAGAAAGTCCTTCTTAGTCCTGAACCCCATCCCCTTCTCTCTCAACCCATAAGCTCACTGAACCTCTGTTTCCTCTGGTATATATTCCATTTCTCCTCAAAAGGGCCCCACAGTTTAAAATTTTGCTCTATGAACTTTTCCTTTCCCAAAATGAACGAACTATTTGGACACCATTTCTCATCTTGTAGTCAAGAATAGAGGTGCTGTGACTTCAGTCAAATTCTTAGATGCAAACTTTCAAATATTGAAGCAGTTTGAATTTACGACTAAAGTCCAGTCTTCAGATAACTATAAAGTCAGGGAGAATGAGCCCCTCCCCTTCTCTTGCACACCTGAACATCTAGTCATATTGACTCTAGTCACATCCCCTGATCACATCCCCATGATTTTGCCTGCCCTGGAAGGTCTCTCCCCTCCCTCACAGATCCCAGCTCCACATATGAGGGATCTTCAAGGCCTTTTCTTTTGGACTCAGCTCAGCCTTACCCATCCCCCCACCCCCCTGAAAACAGTTCTGTATGCTGTCCTCACAACACTTTGGTAGGTCCTCCCCTTACCACCACCTACCTGTATTCTCATATAGTCACCTTGCTTCACGCAGAATCTGTTTCCCTGATTTGATCCTTCACCCCCATGTAGCGTCCTCCAGAGCAGAGAGCATTTCTGGATTATTGCATCTAACACAGTACATGGCTAGATATACATGTCTTGAATGTAAATTTGTGGCATGAATACATTTGTGGCATGACTGAGAGAATTACAAGCATCAGACCATTCTATAAAAAATAAAAATTAGTGAAGATTCCAGAAATTATAAATTTAGAGAGGTCATTGTTGGGCAATTACACTGAAATAAAAGGGAAAGTTAAGATTATTTAAAGTAAGGACAACATACAATTTTATTTAACATTTCTATATGTCAATAAGTAACTTAGATACCTAGTAAGAATTAATACAAAATATAAATAGTAAAAAATATTTTTAAGCAGATTTAGTTTTTTACTTTTAAATAGACAGAATATCTCATAATAGGCTTTAAAAATGTTATCTGGTAGAGATTTTTCTTCATTTTCACTCAGCTGTGTGACAAGAATTGTCATGGCTTTTGAAAATAGTTCCTTTTGAAACATTACCTCTGATCTGAAACAAAAGAAAGCATATTTTTTTCTTTTTTGAAAATTTTTATTTATTTTTAACATTTATTTATTGTTTAATTTGCATTCAAGTTAGTTAGCATATAGTGCAACAATGATTTCAGGAATAGATTCCTTAATGACACCCATTTAGCCCATCCTCCCTCCCACAATACCTCCAGCAGGCCTCTGTTTGTTCTCTATATATGAGTCTCGTATGTTTTGTCCCCCTCCCTGTTGTTGTATTCTTTTTGCTTCCCTTCCCTTATGTTCATCTGTTTTGTATTTTAAATTCCTCATATGAGGGAAGTCATATGATACTTGTTTTTCTCTAATTTCGCTTAGCATAATACCCTCTAGTTCCATCCACATAGTTGCAAATGGCAAGATTTCATTCTTTTTGATTGTCGAGTAATACTCCATTGTGTACATATATACCACTTCTTCTTTATCCATTCATTGGTCGATGGTCATTTGGGCTCTTTCCATACTTTGGCTATTGTCGATAGCGCTGCTATAAACATGGGGGTGCACGTGCCCCTTTAAAACAGCACACTTGTATCCCGTGGATGAATGCCTAGTAGTGCAATTGCTGGGTTGTAGGGTAGTTCTATTTTTAGTTTTTTGAGGAACCTCCATACTGTTTTCCAGAATGGCTGCACCAGCTTGCATTTCCACCAACAATGCAAAAGAGATCCCCTTTCTCCTCATCCTCGCCAACATCTGTTGTTGCCTGAGTTGTTAATTTTAGCCAAAGTGTGAGGTGGTATCTCATTGTGGTTTTGATTTGTATTCCCCTGATGAGTGATGTTGAGCATTTTTTCCTGTGTCAATTGGCCATCTGGATGTCTTCTTTGGAGAAGTGTCTATTCATGTCTTGTGCCCATTTCTTCACTCAATTATTTGTTTTGTGGGTGTTGAGTTTGATAAGTTCTTTATAGATTTTGGATACTAATCATTTATCTGATATTTGCAATTATCTTCTCCCATTCTGTCAGTTGCCTTTTAGTTTTGCTGATTGTTTCCTTGGCTGTGCAGAAGCTTTTTATTTTGATGAGGTCCCAATAGTTCATTTTTGCTTTTGTTTCCGTTACTTCTGGAGACGTGTTGAGTAAGAAGTTGCTGCGGCCGAGATCAAAGAATTTTTTACCTGCTTTCTCTTCGAGGATTTTGATAGCTTCCTGTCTTATATTGAGGTCTTTCATCCATTTTGGGTTTATTTTTATGTATGGTGTAAGAAAGTGGTCCAGGTTCATTCTTCTGCATGTCACTGTCCAGTTTTCCCAGCACCACTTGCTGAAGAGACTGTCTTTATTCCATTGGATATTCTTTCCTGCTTTGTCAAAGATTAGTTGGCCATTCGTTTGTGGGCCCATTTCTGGGTTCTCTATTTTGTTCCATTGATCTGAGTGTCTGTTCTTGTGCCAGTACCATACTGTCTTGATGATTACAGCTTTGTAGTACAGCTTGAAGTCTGGGATTATGTTATCTCCAGCTTGGGTTTTCTTTTTCAAGATTGCTTTGGCTTTTCGGGGTCTTTTCTGGCTTCATGCAAATTTTAGGATTGTTTGTTCTAGCCTGTGAAGAACGCTGGTGTTATTTTGATAGGGATTGCAAAAGAAAGCATTTAGATTAGCACTGGTGAAATAAATTTTTATTTTCAGGAAGATCATAGGAATACAATAAGTTATACTTGAAAAGACAAAAGTAAAATAAACATGAACTTACAGTTGGCTCTTGAACATCAAGGGGGTTAGGGGCTTTGACACCTGCACAGTCAAAAATCTGTATATAATTTTTGAGTCCTCCACAACTTAACTACTAATAGCCTACTGCTGACTGGAAGCCTCACTGATAACATAAAGAGCGATTAACACACATTTTGTATGTTACATGTGTTACATACTGTATTCCTACAATCAAGTAAGCTAGAGAAAAGAAAATCATAAAAAGAAAAAGCATTTGCTGTACTAGCCTGTATTTATTGAAAAATATTCACGTATAAGTGGACTCATGCAGTTCAAACCTGTGTTGTTCAAGAGTCAACTGTACAGTAAAACACTAATTGTGACCAAGACTGATTAGAATTGGTGAACTGCTTGAATCAATAAAATACTTAATCATTATGTTGTACACCTGAAATTAATATAACATATCATAATTTTACTTCAATAATAAAAATTTAAAAATAAGATAAAATAAATATTTACATAGGAATGCAGATACAGACAGGACCTGGGTCTAGGTTAACATGTGTTCTATTGGAGGGCCTGCTTTAAGGAATATAGGAAGATAATCAGCAGCTCTGTGGGTTAGGCAACGTTGCACTGAGTCACCTCCCCGTAGAAATGTTTCCACTGGCATATATTCACTCCAAACTTTAATACAGTTTACACATTCAAAGAGAAAATGCCCTTGAAATTGTGTTGACTTTGTTAATTTCCTTAATATGCAAAAGGAAAGATTTAAATTTAGCCCATATGTGAATTACCCCAAATTGTCAGTGGCAAGATTGAATTAATGAGAATTTGGTCATTTGACAAGTTAAATGTGGGGGCGCCTGTGGCTCAATCGATTAAGCGTCTGACTTCAGCTCAGGTCATGATCTCACAGTTTGTGGGTTCGAGTGTGACATTGGTCTCCACACTGATAGTGCAGAACTTGCTTGGGATACTCTGTCTCCCTCTTTCTCTGCCCTCCTGCACTCACACTTTCTCTCTCCCTCTCTCTCAAAAATAAATAAATAACTCTTTTAAAAAAGTTAAATGAGTGTATGAGTGGGGGCAGGATACTTGAAAACCTAACTTTCCATTTCATTCAAAATGTAAGTTTATGTAAAATGATTTTTAATCCATATATAGAGATAGATAGGAGTGGTAGAGTATGCAATTTTAATTCCAAGGGAAATTTTTAATTATAAGTTCTGATCAGTAACTCCATCAAGTCACAAGGTGCTTCCTCATTGTCAGCATTCCTGTCACAGGACTCCTTGCTCTGCAGTCCTCAGGAGTGCATGCAGACTTGTGCCTGGCTTAATAACTTGGCGCACTGACATCAAAGTGGAATAAAAAGAAAGTATTCTCCACTCACGTGTGTTTGGATTTGAAGAGGACACATACGCCTTTTTCAGCTGTGATTTTTATAAATGGTGTAACATGGGTAGGGTTTGAGAAAAATAGGTGAGGAGAAAGAAAAGAAAAATGAAGGATGTACATCCTCTGGGAGGAAGAAGGAGTAGATGAAGTGTGGAGAGGGTAATGATACAGCGAGGGCCTTACTTTGCCTCACAACTTAAGGACTGCACCGGCTTTTGAAACTACTGTTGTATGTTGAGTGTAGCTGATATTGCCGCCTCTCGATCTGGCCAATCTGCGCTTGTCATCTTCAACATTCTCTTACAAGAGTGTTTGATTCGAAGAGCCATGGTGGGCAGGGAACTTCCTGCCCTGAGTTCTGTTAGGGAAAGTGTGGAATTTATTGTGAGTCCCACCCTCCCTCCGGGCACTTAATGCTTCCAGGCAACTCTTGCTTTTAGTTTCCTTTCTTGTTCCCTACAGGGATGGCCCCAAATATTGTCAGATTTTCTGCGACTCTTTATCCTATACATCTTTTCTTTATAAGTGTGTGACTATATGTCTTCAGTCAGGGATAAAATTAATCTCATTTATTTCCTTTCCCTATCCTTTAACATCAGTAACTTCACCCACCACCCCCTTCTCTCATCCTGTCTCCCTAAGGGAATCCTTCCCTTCCCCCTTGAGGACTTTGTTCAGTTAGTGGTGGCCTCACATTCTACACTTTGTCCCTTCCCTCGAGCCAAAAGAGACTAAAAGAATTTTCCTTGATTCTGCTTCCATCTCAAACTTGTGCTTTATTTCTCTTCATCCTTTTGACACAAAATTCATGTAAGATCTATATTGTGTATATTTGCTCTCCTTAACTTCCTGATTTCTCCTTTGCAAATTGACTTCTATCTCCACAACTACTTAGCAAATGCGTTGGTTAGGATTACTAGTAACTTGATAATTAACAAATACAGAACCTATTTTTTTTTTCAGTTTTCGTTTTCCTTGATTTCTTTATAACAACTACACTATTGACCTTTTTTTTTTTTTTCTTAGTCTCTTACCTATTTTACTGTTCCTTCCTGGTTTCTCTCATTCTTTCTGCTTCTTCATAGTAAGAATTTTTAATCACCGCGGATTCACCCGGGATTTACTTGTCATTCTTTCTTCTCCACGTTCTCTCCCTTTGCTAGTCATTCCATGCATTCCCTTGGTGTCAACAATTATCAGTGATCCATCAGCTACCAATATCAAATCTATTTCTCTATATCAATCCCTCTTTTGAGCTCCATTTATGTATTAGTGACAGCAGCTTTGTCATATATATGACTCTGGGCAATTTATGTAAGTTTCTGAACTTTCAGTTTTTTTCATGTGTAAAATGTTTCTGTAAGATTACATAACATAGCATTTCTTGTCATGTTTTAGGAATAATAAAGGCCAATGGAAATTTTTTTTATTACTAGTAAAAGTTTTTTTGCACAGTAAAGGTGAAAAACAATTTGAGTGGTTATGGTGGGGTGGTTGTAGAGGAAGCTAATAGATGTCAAGTAGCGGAAGCACCACATTTTGTTTCAGGATGAGCTAATGCTGTGGAATAAATACACAGTGTGACTATGCCCATGACAAACATGAAGCTTAGCAAAGATGAGAAAGCAGAACTAGTCCTAAACTAAGCAATTTAAAATGCTGAGTTTTGTTCCATTTAAATATCAGGATACTCCAAATAAGAAGACGCTGTCTTAAATTTTCTGTTGGTGAATTAGGGTTTTCCTTAAACATATGCATTTAGAAGTATTAACCAAGTAACAGATTGTATATTATCTATCATCTAAATAGTGCAGATCAAACTGTCTTGAAGATATATACTTTTTTCAGTAATTTGTTACACTGAACAAGTATTGTAAAAATTTATGTATTCATCAATTTAATAAATCTTTTCTGCTAATTGCTGTGCCAGGCATAGTAGCATGGTGGTTATTTTAAGATTATTTTAAGATACAGATACTTGCCTCAAGAAACTTAAAAAGAAAGCTATATAGCTAGATAATGCACATGACAGACACGTGCAACAGGTAAGAAGGATCATTTTGCTCAAAGCAATCAGCAGAATAACCCATGACTGGGACTTGTCCCCTGTGGTCTAGTGGCTCCAACAACTCAGGAATGTTGATGACTTAACCTGTCCCAGACATCTCTCTCTGGGTCAATGTCCTAACATAATCTATGGTTCATTGCAAGACTAGAGTCTACCCTATTTTCTTCCTCCTCACCATTAACACTTCTCCTTTCTATACCTTGTTCCCATGGGACTGATCTTGTGACTTCAGCAAGCCATCCCCACTCCCTACACCCACTTTTATTATACTACTGTTGAATTGGGCACATTCTAGAATCTTATAACTGATTGGACAATTTTAAGATCTGTAGTTTGAATGTTCTGATCTCGGGTCTCAGGACAGTCTTTGACCACCTGAAGGTGTTGAAGGAAATTTAAGTATTTGCTTGGGTAGTTACTCTGATTAATAATAAAAATAATAATGATTAAAAAATTAAAGTTAAAATTAATAATAAAAAATAATAAAAAAAGGTTATCTGGAGTTTTGAAGTTAGAGGTTAAAAAGGACTATTATTTCTTTCATTCTTAAAAGGTTTAAGAATGAAATGGTATATCTTCAAATGTTTGATTAACTGACTCTTAATTAGATAGGATAAACTCAAAATCAAACTTGGAGAAAAAATTAGTATTTTACTCTTTGAACAGTTTTGGAAACCTCTGGAGTGCTTGAGACCCATTTGATACAGAAATCTCATAAAAAAAATGAATCAGTGATCCTTAAATTTGGGCAAGACTTACTGCTGGTATTTGTTCCCATGAACAAACATCCTCTTGTGAAGGAAAGGCCAATGTTTCCTTCCTTTCCAAGGGAACTGATTATGGTGACTGTTTCTATTTTAGTAAGATATATAAACACATTTCAATGACAGCAAAAAGCAAAGCATAGCATGGCTGGTGATTCAGCAAAAATGAGGATGGCTTTGGTCAGCAAAAACAATTTAGACTTTTCTCATTAGTGCCATTTCCACTAACTCTCAAAAACATTGCTTTTAAAGTTGCCTTAAGAAAAAAAAAATAGATTGTTTATGAAAATCCCCTCAATTTCAAGCTAATGGTAGAATCATAACAAAAATGACTCAGAGGGAGGACATTTCCTGGGAATGAGATAATAATTCAGCATTTGGTCAGGCATTGCCTTCCAGATAACATTCTCTGCCAACTTTGAGGTTTCTGCGTTTTGGACTATAAACTGTCGAAGTCAACGTTTTCATACATAAGAATAAAGAATGGAATGGATTTTCAAATACCTTTCATTGGAAGCCTGCATGCTTAGTCTGTGAATATGGCAATGTATTTGCTGTCTGAGATTGTTTTTTTTTTTTATTTCCGAAAATTAATTTAATAAAAACTAAGGAAACTTCATTTTACTTCTCACTCTCAAAACAAGTAAAACCCACCTGTAACACTGATACAGGGAGACAGGGTCAGGCAACGCTGGCAGAATAGGCTTTCCGTGTTCACAAGAGTAAATATGCCCATAGTGTAACCAATCTAAGTAGAAGTGAGACACTTCACTGGGAGGATTTATTGGAAAGTTATAGTTTGATTATTCCTTCATTCAACAAATATGCATTGACCATTTACCATATTGACACAGCCTCTGCCCTCACAAAGCTTTCAGGGCAGTTGCAGAGATAATCAAATAAACAGGTATAACCAGGATAACATTTTGAAAATGCTAAACAGATGTAACTTTAATTCCCATTAAATCATGATACTCTAAAGGTCCCTACCATGCATGCATGCAGATGGACCATCCAATCCAAACTTGGGCTATGGAGGTAATGTTATAAGGATGAATAAGAGCTGGGGGCTAAATAATATTAGGCAAAAGCACAAATAAGTGTGAAATCCTGGATCCCAGTGAGAGCATTCGAGGAACTAAAAGAAGTTTAGCATGGCTGGAGAGAGGAAGGAAATGGCAAAAGACAGGGGTGGTGAGCAGAGGCTAGATCATACAATGCCTAATAAGCCCTATTACCACATATTTAGTGTATTTGAAGAATTGAAGGAAGGCTATTGTGACTGGACCATCTAAGTGGAATATTTAAAATCATCAGTATAAGTGGGGTGCAATTTGAACATTAGAATTTAATGAATTTAACCAGCTTGGGGAGCTGTGAAATAGCCAAGGATGTTCGTTCCTATGATCCAATTTGAATGAGTACCTTGCATGAGCAGGAAAAATGAAAAAGAATTCGGGTGTTTGGTCAAGTTGCCTGCATATTTGAATTGGATATAGGGAAGTGAGGGACCCTACACATCATCGCCTGGGTGGACAGTCTCAAATATTCTGAGGCCTTATTTGTGATAAGAGTAGGCTTATGTGCTGGCTCAGGAAAGAGCAGGAGAAAGTCTGTGAGGCAGCTCTGAGGACTTTCCTCCCTGCTCTTCCTAGGGGCAGCTTCCCTAGAGGAATAGGAATTAGCATTCATAAGAGGCTTTGAATATGTCCCCTAAAAGAGCTATAAAGCCCCAAAGTGGGGTTGATGGGAAAGTTAGACAGGCATGCAGAAGGTAGTTAACTATTTAATTATAGAAGTCAGAGGCATCCAGGAAGCTAGTCTATAGTATATGTCTAAGAAAGAGTGTTTAGTTTTAGAAAAACTAAATCACTTATGGTTCCAAAAGTCAAGCAGAAATCCAGGAATAAGATGAAGAGGAGCAAAAAGCTCATGAGTGAAGGAATCTAGGTCTGGAATTTTCACAATGAGCAGAGTAATGATGCTTGGGTTCTCCTTTATTGGGCATCAGCTATATTTGTATGAGTAAGTCAGCCTCAGTTAAGACACAGGGTCATGGTAGACATGTATGGAAATGAGGGTCACTGCTAACAAGATGGTCAGCTTTGATTGGAACCATCACCTGCAAGAGCACTCATTAAAGAAAGTTATGGTAAATCAGAAAAGTTACTAAGATCTACTACCTGGAATTGTTGACATTGGACTTACTGAACTACTGTCAAAAGAAACCAAGGGAAACCACAGTAGAGAGTCCCAAGATGGAGTTATGTCTTGGAAAGAGGATCACACTTGGAGGCCATACAGCATCCAGGTTTCTCTGAAATTCCAATAGAAGATGTTTTTGATATAAAATAAGGGAACAGAGATGGGGAATTGGGAAACAGAAAATTCCTGACAGGGGTTTAGACCAGCTAGTATAGAATTATAACCTATCCTGGGACTTGTGGTAGAAGGTAAGAGAAAGGATGGCTTTATAAAGCCAAGAAATGTGTGATGGGTGCCCTTTGTCACTGGTTTTTGGTTTGCAAACTGGCAGGTCAGAAATAAGATTTCTTTCATGGTGACCTGATGAACTTTTATATGCTCGTCAATTTTTTGTTAATATGTCACCTTTTAGTGAACCTAGGTTATACGTGAGCAAAATATACTTTTATAAAGCAGTCACTTCTTTTATTTAGGGCCAGAAACTATTTGGGAGAATCTCTGGCAGGGTGTTTTGTTTTTTTTTTTTTCCTAAGGTCTACTATATGAGTTATACTTGGTGATTTGAATTTAGACCCAAAGAATGAATTTATTTTTTTAAAAATGTTTATTTATTTATTTTTTGAGAGAGAGAGAATGAGTGTACAAACAGGGGAGAGGCAGAGAGAGAGAATCCCAAGCAGGCTCTGCACTGTCAGCATAGAGTCTGATGTGGGACTTGATCCCATGAACCATGAGATCATGACCTGAGACGAAATCAAGAGTCAAATACCCAACCGACTGAGCCACCCAGATGCCCCCCAATTTCTTTTAAATCAAGAGACATCTGTGAAGTTGTTAAAACAGGGAACTAAACATCCCTGAGTCTTAAGTTTTAAGTAAATGGGAACACAAACACATTAAATAATCTTTCACGTGTCCTTTTTTCCTTTCACTAGGTCTATTTCCTTCAAGTATATTGTTTTTCCTTTGGAAAAAAAAATTGAAGTAAATAGTATTATAAAAATAGCATTATAAACTAGTATTTTAAAACTAGTATTATAAAAATGAATTTGTTATTAAATTGTTGGAATTAAATGAATTTGAGTTGGTTAAAATCTTTAGTAAAATTTTAAAAATACAATTTTTAAGACAAATTTTTAAAATTTAAGACAAAAATTTTTATTTTTGAGAAATAGGATGGGGGAAGGAGAAAATGTCTATATCTAGTCTCAAACTAGTAAATGAGCAGAATGCTTACATCCGAGTTTCTTGGTTTTTACAACAAAAGTAAATCATGTTGGGTTGTATATATTTTATTATCTAGTGTAAGGAATTATATACCTTTGTATCTAAAAGAACATTTTCTTGTTCTCTACACTTTAAGAGCAATTTATCACAAAAATAATTACACATGAGACATTTGATAATATGGTAGGCAACACATTTAATTCATAGTTTAAGAAATGCAGAAACAGTCTTCATATGGCTATTTCTTATAATAATCCTTTCTAAAACAGAAGGCAAAATGTTAAGTCAAACTGGTGAAAATATATCTGTCTATGCTAGAGTAAATGAGTAATGGGATTTTTATGTGATCTGATTGTAGCAATGGTAAACTGTTGAGAAGCTCGGCGATGAGCTTCCCAGTCAGGATTCAAATGTCCCAGATGAACCTGTGAGAAAAGGAGCAGAGGAGAGAATTCAAAACAAAGCTTGCTCCTGAAATCTTGGGATTCTGACTTGTAAATTGACAGGCGATCCCCATGGAGCTACTACTTGTGTAGGAAACAAAGTCAAAGATCTGTTAAGCAAGTTAAAGAGCCTTTTTCAAAGTCCTGCCCAGATGGAAGTTCCTGTTTACATTTTCATAGAAGTGGATTGCCATGAAAACAGGTTTGGGGAAAATTAATGGTGTGGTTTTCACATAGTAAACTGGCTACTGGCATGTTAATTGAAAAGAATATAAACTGTTCATTGGCTAACTGAATAAAAAACTGCGTAAACTATCATTTTCCAGCTCATGTGGTCAATGTTCTATTGAGACAGCTGTCTTAACCTACATGTGGCAACATATTGCCTTATTAATGATCATTATTTTCATCACCATTTTGCTTAGAGGAGTACCTCACAAAGAAAACAAACCCATGGTGATAAAGACTATGGCAAGAAAACTTGCTTTGTATTCTTTTTTGCTTGAAATTTTTTTACCAAGATAGTTATGAGTCACATGCAATCATAAGAGGTAATACAGAGAGATCCTGTTTTTACACTTCCCAGCTTCTCTCAGTGGTAACACTTTGCAAACTATAGTATATCAGCACAAACAGTATATTGACATTAATATAATCCACTGATCTTATTCGGATGTCCCCAGTTTTACTTGTACCTGTGTGTGTGTTGTGTGTGTGTGTGTGTGTGTGTGCTTCATCCTATACGATTTTACCACATATAGGTTCCTGTATCACTTAAGATACTGAACAATTCCATCCCACAAGGATCCCTCCTGTTGCCATTTTATAACCATATCCTTGTATCTCCCCCCTTGCCTCTCTCACCGCCACTCAAACCCCTAACAACTACTAATCTGCCCTTCATTCTTAAAATTTGTCATTTCAAAAACCCATGCTGGAGATATACTAGTTTGTTTAACCATTCATCTGTTGAAGGGCATCTGAACTGTTTCAAGTTTTGGCTATTACAATAAAGCTGCTATGAAAATCCAGGTACAGCTTTTGGTGTGGACAGAGGTTTTAATTTCTCTGGGATAAATTCCCAAGAGTGCATTTGCTGGGTTGAATAGCAATTGCATGTTTAGTTGTATAAGAAACCATCAAGCTGTTTTTTAGAGTGGCTATATCTTCTTACTTCCCACCAGCAATGCATGATCTTGTTTTTGCACATCTCCAGCATTTGCTGTTGTTACTCTTTTTGTTTCAGCCATTCTGTTAGGTGTATAGTGATATTTCACTGTCATTTTAATTTGCATTTATCTGATGACTAATGATGTGCTTATTTACCATCCACATACCTTGTTTAGTGAATTGTCTGTTCATGCCTTCTGCCTTTTTTTTTTTTTTTAAAGAGAGAGAGATTGAGAGAGAGAGCAAGCAGGGGAGAGGTGCAGAGGGAGAGAGAGAATCTTAAGCAGTCTCCACGCTCAGCGCATAGCCTGACACGGGGCTTGAGTCCACCACTCCAGGATCATGACCTGAGCCAAAATCAAGTCTGTCGTTCAACCGACTGAGTCACCCAGGTGCCCCTACCCTATTTTGCATTTTCAAGTGTACAGCTTCCTAACTTCAGTTGTGGATTCTTTTTTAATTGAAACATACATTAATACCGTGTACAAACCTTCCTTGACTTACAGTAGGGTTACATCCTGATAAACCTATCATAATTTGAAAATATCATATCAAAATGCATTAATATACCTGCCTACTGAACATGATAGCTTAGCCTAGCTCACATTAAATGTGCTTGGAACAATTACATTAGCCTACAGTTGGGCCAAATCATCTAACATAAAGCTTACTTGATAATAAAATGTTGAATATCCATGTAATGAATTGAATACTGACAGCATGATTGTCTGGGTATAGAAGGCTTATAAGCATATGGATTGTTACCCTTATGATTGAGGGGCTGAGCCAGAGCTATGGCTCACGATGCTGCCTAGCATCATGAAAGAGTATCATACCACACATCACTAGCTGGGAAACTACCAAATTCAAAATTTGAAGCATCATTTGTGTTGAATACTATCACTTCTGCACCATTGTAAATTAGTAAAGTCTTAGGTTGAACCATTGTAAGTTGGGAACTATCTGTAGAAATTTTTTTCACTGTTTCATTTCAAACAGGGATGCCAACATATTTCCCACAGATATAAGCCTTATATTTGTACCCAAGATTCACTTGAGAGCTCAGCAACGAATTAGGGAAATGGCTTCCAGAAAACTCTTATTTTTTTTTTAATTTCATAAAATATTTGTGACCCTTAGGGATTCTGATTGTTTCAGTTAACTAGCTAATAAATTAGGTCAGGTAATGGAAAATAAATTTACATTTTAAAAAATACATCTGAGTTGTAGGATATCCTACACTCCCCATCAACAGATGGTTTCAGCCAAAAAGAAACTTCCTAGAAGAGATATCAGGGTCTATAAGATGTTGAACCTTTGTTTCGGAGCTGGGCTCAGCAGAGCCTGCAAGACAGGCACAACAGCCAATCCTTGACATGTGGTTTATTATCAGTGAGGGTCAGTAGAGAACTGAAAGGGTGGCAAGAGGGGCTGAAATCTCATTTCGGCCAGCCACAGCACATACCATGGACACCAATGGCTGGGTGCTTGGTGGAAGTCTCTACAGTGAGAGGAGGGGTGAGTAATGATGACTGGGATAGAGAAAGCATTGGTGCCCCCCAGAGCCCCTACCTGCCTAGGGCTCAGTATAGAAGGGAAAGTTTCCAAGCCAGTGAAGACAGAGATGGGTGAAATAGACCTACAAGAGATGTTAGGAGCAAACAAAACATGGCATTGCATAATTGTTTGGGGAAAGTGGGAAAGAAGACTTTGAATGAGAAGGAAGCCCCAGACCTAAGGGGAGAAATATTACATCTTATTTTCTCTTTCCTTTCAGGACCACAACACTGAGAGTAGATTTTAGAAACTATAAAACCTGGTGTGGGCCTTGTTGGTAGTGGATAGTGAGTGACTGAATAACCTGCTTATTTATTTATTTATTTATTTATTTATTTAAATTTTGGAGTCTACATACATTAGTCCAATCTCCATTCTCCTCACCCTCTAAGGCTATAGTCTGGATAGAACAATACCAGCTCCAAATTGCAGAAAGAAATTCTAGACCAAGTCTAAAGGATTAATTCTTACAATTTGAGCAGTGAATAAAATAACCCCCAATATTTCCCTATTCCCTCAGCTACCATGATGTTTTACTTGTAATTTCCACAACCAAAAAAATTATTTTAAAGTTTTATTTATTTAAGTAATCTCTACATGCCATATGGGGATTGAACTCACAACCCCAAGATCAAGAGCCATGTGTTCTTCCAACTGAGCCAGCCAGGCTCCCTTTCACAACCAAATTTCTTAAACAAGTTGGCCCCATTTCCTTATTTCCTCTCACTCTTTGACCTGACTTTTGTCCCCTTCTCTCCTCCAATATAGTTCTTGCTGATGACCCCTATGTCATTAAATCAATCAGCATTTTTTCAGTTTCATCTCACTTGGCTACAAGGCAGGATTTTTTTTCTGTGACTCCTAATGTCGCTCTGACTTTCTTACCCCTCCTTTTAGACTTACCCTTCTCTAATGGGATCGTAAAGCTGGAGCCCCTCAAGACTTATTCCTAAACCCTTTCTCTCAGTCTACACCCATAGACATGGGATATCACCTATACCTCTTTTGAAGTTATCAGAGTCTCTCCATTGAATCCAACTTACTGTCAGTCATTCTTGTTCCCTGTCCCCCAATTCACTCTCTATAGTGTAATTAAAAAAAAATCTTGTCACTTCTCTGCTCTCAGATAGACTGGCTCCTGTGTGCTTCTCCTCAGGCTCTGTCAACACATCCTCCTTTCAGTTCTTTCGGTCTCAGAGTCTTTGCTAAGGCAGTTTCCTCTGCCTGAAATATTTCTGCCTCCCCTCTGCTCCAACTTCATCTAGTTGTTGACTAGATGTTTTACCCAAATGTTACTTCCTCAGAAAATCTTCCTGACAACACCAAAATATATCAAGTCTATCTCTCACATGCTTCAGAGACCCCTGAACTCTTCTTTTAAAGGCCTTTCACTGTTTTTATGTATTTGAGTGATTATTTGATTAATCTGTGTCTCTCTTACTAGACTTTAAGCTCCAGAAAAGGAGGTACCTTGACTATTAGTCCTCTCTGTATCTCCAGAACCCAGTATAGGGAATGAGTGAAGAGATCAACTAGTCATAAGTGCTCAAAAGCCTGAAAAATATCTCCTTGGCCCCTGGGTCTCCAGGGAGCAGGTCTTCCACAGTCAGAGGGCATGAGGATCCTGGAATAGGTGCAGTGGCCCCAGATGTAAGCATGGATTGGAACTGCCTCATGCTTTATTGTGCCAAGTTCAATTTCTGGTGATCTCTCCTGACTATTTGAATACCTCCTGAAAGATTTGCTCATCCAGAAAAATTGTCTCAGTTTTTATTGTTAAAATGTCTTAAAATAACATTTTTAGAACATTTTATAAAGTATACACATTTTCATATGTCATTTGAATCTCCAAACACCCTCTGAAAGAACGAATTATTCTCAACTGACAGATGTGGAAAATGAGGCTTAGAGGGATTAGTTACTAACCCAAATTCTCTTAGCTAATAAGAGACTAAGCAAGGACTTCATTCCAGATTTTGCAGTGCCAAGTTCTGTCTTTTCCCACTACTAGATAATTGCTCATGGCTTCTTTTTACTTGGTCAAGTCTGAATTTGGACTTTTAGGGTTAATAACAATAACCCAAGAATGATGTAGCTTGCATCGTAGCTACATATATAGCACATAGAACATATATTATGGCACTTACATATCGATCTCCTAATCTGGGAGAATACCTCAATCTGTATTAGTTTTTCTTGTACTATAAGGGGAACATGTGACTTATATAGCTGTCTTTGTCAAATGGCCATGTTTTCCTTCCTTTCTTCCTCCCTCCCTCCCTTCCTCTCTCTTTCTTTCTTTGTTTCTTTGTTTCTTTCTTTCTTTTAATGATAGTGCTTGGAAAATTGTTCACTGGGTTTACAAAGTAATAGGACAAACCCTCAAATCTATGGAAAGATGAATATTATTCATCTATTTGAATCATTACTTTTTCATGATATTATCCAGCCATATTTATATCATTTCAGATAAAGTCCAAAATATAAAATAATTATTAGATGCAGAATCTCTTATAACAGCTGGTTAGGCATCCTAAAGTGGGGCAAAACCTTATACTTTCCAGCATAAAAAAAGAAGTGCACATAATAATAATTTAGGTTTGCAGTTACAGCCAGGTCCTTTATTGCTGGTTACAGCACAAAAATTTAGTTGCACAAAAATTTGGATGTCTGTTTCTGAATTCAAAGTTTGTTAGTCCTGAATAAGCAGCTTAGTTGCTACTGAAAACAGAAAAATAATTGCAGTGTAGAAAATCTGACTCTTTAACTTGGGCTAATTTACACTTTTATCAAATGTCTTCCTCTTAAGGCAAGCTTCATGGTGGCAGTTAAAATTTAATTCTTGGTTCCATAAATATTTATTTGAAGAGCACTGTAAATTTATTTTTTAATTTTTTTTAACGTTTTATTTATTTTTGAGACAGAGAGAGACACAGCATGAACAGGGAAGGGGCAGAAAGAGAGGGAGACACAGACTCGGAAGCAGGCTCCAGGCTCTGAGCCATCAGCCCAGAGCCCGACGCGGGGCTCGAACTCACGGACCATGAGATTGTGACCTGAGCTGAAGTCGGAGGCTTAACCGACTGAGTCACCCAGGCGCCCCGTGAAGAGCACTGTAAATTTAGATCATGGTTCTAGGGTCACCATGTTAATGGAATTAACACATTGACTGTAGGGTCTCAGAAAAAAAAAAAAAAAAAAAAAAAAAAGGAAAGGCAGGCACTTGTGCAGACACCATGGATTGTAAGATTCACCAGGAATTTGAAAACAACCTCTTTCCTCTTTCAGGAAAGGAAAGAAAACCGGCAGGAGGCCATGGTCCTGAGGACCCCAGCAGTACCAGGCCACATCAACTCTCTCTGAAAGCAGAGGGGTTAATAGAAACAAACGAACGAACAAATACCTCCCAGTTCATGGAAAAGCACGTTAATTACAAGCACGTTAATATAAAAACATTTTGATTCCAGAAAAGTTAAAGTGGAAAAAAGTGCATCTTAGGATAGAGGAAGCCTGGTAGCCAATTCTGTGTGGTCAATTATTTTCTCATTTACATTCGTCAGCCTGGGTCATTGGAGAAAGGCATTTTCAAAATATCTCAGTTCAGGGAACTTTAGGACTGTGAGCTTCAAAACTGCTTGCCAAACATCCCCTGATAGTGCAACTAAAGGGATCTTAAAAATGGAGATTTTACATGGTGGGTAAATACTGGCAACTAGATATTTCTTTCTTTCTGTTTTTAATGTTTATCTATTTATTTGGAGAGAGAGAGAGAGAGCAGCAGCAGCAGAGGGTCAGAGAGAGAGAGAGAGAGAGAGAAGATCCAAACAGGCTCCACACCATTGGCTCAGAGCCAGGTACAGGGCTCAATCCCATGAACCAGGGGATCATGACCTGAGCTGAAATCAAGAGTTGGATACTTAACCGACTGAGCCACCTAGGCAACCCTACACATTTCCTTTTTTTTTTTAAATTTTTTTCAACGTTTTTTATTTATTTTTGGGACAGAGAGAGACAGAGCATGAACGGGGGAGTGGCAGAGAGAGAGGGAAACACAGAATCGGAAACAGGCTCCAGGCTCTGAGCCATCAGCCCAGAGCCCGACGCGGGGCTCGAACTCACGGACCGCGAGATCGTGACCTGGCTGAAGTCGGACGCTCAACCGACTGCGCCACCCAGGCGCCCCCACATTTCCTTTTTAAAGAAAAATCCTCAAACGTTTTAGATTCTTTAATTTAGGTTCTTTCTGCATGAATAGAAAGGAATACAAAGCAAAAACTTTTGTATTTTGTATATGAATTTCTGAAAATTTGAAACATTTGCTTCAAGAAACTAAAATAAGGAATCGATTTCTTTCCATATTAAATAATGTGATTTCATATAGATGACTTGAAAATGGACTCATGAAATGTGGAAGGTTAATTCACTTATACTGAAATGGCATCTATAAAATCTATAACATCTTTAATCATAGGAAAACGTACTGTAACAAATTATATGGGCTTTATTTACAAGACTGAGAAAGTTATTTCCTATTTACCTCCTGACTATAGTGGAATGTGTTACTGAAAAGCGAACCTGGTGAACTCATGCTGGGGACTGACCCCTTCAGCTTTCAGTGGAGCATCTAGTGCAGATTATATGACAGGTGTTGCCTCATAAAGAAGTTTAAATGCTTTGAAATAACTGTGATGAAAGTTCTCTAGTCTAAATATAGGACAAAGTGTTATATTACTAAGAAAAGTCAATAGTCTAAAATTTAGAAAGTTTTTGTGAATAGCTCCTGTAGATAAAAAATTATAAGAAAGCAAGTGTGATGATTTTAATTCAGAATCATTCTAGACAAAGCTTTAGTCTTTTTTTTTCTGTAAATTTCTACTCAATTATTTCTTCCCTAAAATCACCTTGTTCCATAGCCAGTGATTTAGAGAAATCATTCCTTTCTATGGAACCTCTAAAAATATATTCTGTTGTATGCAGGGTAGAGTTTGTAAACAGAATTTACATTATAGGTAGTCATTCTTTTTTAAAGCCCCAATCTATAATCTGTAGTGTGTGTATACTGAATGATGAAAATAACAAGTTAGATTTCTTTTTGCCACTGATAAATTATTGAAAAGTCAAACTTGTTCAAACAAATGATTTGTTGCTTTTGTAATCTGCCTCCTAATGGAAAAATGGTCAAATATTAAACACTTAGCTTCAACTGGGTCAAGGATAGTTTTTTGTTTTTTTTAACCGACTCTACAATTGGTCAGCTTGTCATTGTTGGATCCATTTTTAGATGCCCAGAAATAGATTCCTACTATGAGGGAAATCATATGGTTGGATTGGAAGTTTCCAGTTACATCTCCGGAGGGGATGCCAGTGTGTGGCTTTACATGAGATACTGGGGAGGAAGAACATAACTGATTCTGGTTGATGGTAATCTGAGTTCTTCCCTGGAAGAAAGAGGCACAGAAGTATACAGTAATATTTAAGAAGCATATAGTACTTTTTGTCTCAGAGTAAGACTGGAAGAGTTCAGTTGAGGCTTCTGTGAGGAGAATCCTTCAATGAAGAGAAACTGCCTTCAAAAATCTTAGTCCCTTTTGTGCCGTTTATGTTTTTCCAACAAAGAACTCAAACTTGGTACTTCTACAAATGCATATATGTTAGCTGTATGTGTGACACAATGTGTCCTGAATTCAACTAAGGAAAATGTCCTTTAATTCTATAATGTTAATACTCCTTCCTTTCTTCATAGCATTTACCATCCATTACAACACCTCAATCTCAATTGAAAATAAATTTTCTGTATTATATGACCACAGTTAATGATGCATTATTACATTCACATGATCTGTACAAATGTTTTATGAGAATTGTGGATATTCTGGAAGGTAAGTAATCAGAAAGGCAGCCTTTTGGCTTCCCTCGAATATCAAAGGCAGACCTTGCCTCTTAGACTGAGAAATCTTTCAGTGAGTCAGAAGAACAGGTAATTACATTTAATCTTATGTAAACCAGCCACGAGGAAACATTTGCTACTTACTCCATAATCCATTCTCCCTACTTCCCTATCACCCTCAGTATTCTACCTATACAGCAAGACTCATCTGAGAAGAAAT
The DNA here is from genome assembly GCF_014898765.1 of Herpailurus yagouaroundi. Classification (NCBI taxonomy): domain Eukaryota; kingdom Metazoa; phylum Chordata; class Mammalia; order Carnivora; family Felidae; genus Herpailurus; species Herpailurus yagouaroundi. The sequence goes on along the minus strand of NW_024412395.1, from coordinate 69,163,902 downwards.
CACTGCCGGCAGTATTTACTTTCTGCTCACATTAGAACATTTGTCTGTGTGCAGTGAATATATCCACTGATAAGCTGGCAGAGTAATACCCTGAAAAAAATTGTATGTTAATGAGCCATTGTCCACACAATAAATACTGTTGTCTTTTCCTTACAAATAAGATTTGATTGCTTCATTGACACCAGACCAGGAATTTGTTTTCCATTAGCGATGATGGATTTTCACAGATCCACCCCCACCTTGCCTCACTTGCCTCATTGCTGGAGATCTTATAAGGCATTTGAGAGGCAGTTGACAGGAAGCTGAGAATGTAAGTCAGGCTGGAGGCTTCAATCTTGTCCAGATATGTTCTCACTTATGGGGTGATGTAAACTGGTAAAACAGCAGCCACATCATTGCTGCTTTTAGGAACCATAATCATTTACAGTAAACCAGAACAAACCACACTTAACAAGGCTGTAGGAACTGGTCACACTCCCCACTAAGGGCTCCTAGTTTACTTTTGCTACCCTCTCCTTCTTAAATTTCTTCCCACACTCTTTGACTTCCACCTTGAGAATGCTAGTTTTCTTCTTTCTGTTGCCCTAATGTTCCCTGCATACCTGTTCAGCTTATCCCTTGAATAAAAGGATGCATTTGGGGTGGCTGTGCTTTGTAGGCTAATTTACTTTGTTTCAGCCCCTTTCATGACTAAACTAAATACTGTGTGAGCTAACTGCTCCCACTTCAATTTTGCCATATTTTCATTCTTTCATTAGCTTGAGATCTGCAACACACTATTTTTTTTCAGAATAATACATATCTACTGTACATAAAACAAGAGGACTCTTAGTACCAGGGGTGTTTCAAATACAGTGAGTGAACCTTGAGACCAATGTCCAGCAATCCTTTTTGACTCTATAACAGTGGTCATGCTTCCTATTGAAGTTAAGAGAAACTTCTGTTGCTGGTGTCCCACATCAGTACCATATCAGAAGTTTCCAATTCATGCTTATTCAATGAAATGGAGGTATAATTGAAAAAGGACCACCAGCATCATGGTTCAAGTAAGTTACAGATTAAAAGGTTTTAGTGGTCTGGCATGGAAGCCCAACCATAATTTTCTAATCTGACAAGAACACATCTTCCCATTGAAACACTCAACCTAATGCTTTTAAGTTATAAACAAACAGTAACACATGCACAACAGAAAAGCAAGAGAGGGTCAGAATAAGCCCAATACGTGAATAGACAGAATATATACTGTGTACAAGGATACATTAATTTTAGGGATCAGGAGTGAGGATACGCATTAATGGGTGAGGAGAGTTGACCAGGATATAGTGATTCCAGACATACTTTGGGGGAGAATAATAAGAGGTGTCTTTTGGGAGAAGGTGATTGAGCAGTAATTCAGAAAAGCTGGGCGAACTAAATATAGGAAGGATCACTTCCCAGTGCTACATACAGTGTCCAAAGGCTTGGGTTCAAAGTTAAAAAAAAAAATCATTTTATTTCCCTTGAATGACCAGCCAAAATGTCATGGGGGACTTGATATGATTCCCTGGGAGGAACCATGAACCTAGTTGATCTTGTAAGGTCTGTTCCAGTTCTGTAACCTGAATTTTCCTTGAAAAGATATTCTGATTATACAGCTAAGAAGATTTAGTTCTTGCTTCTTGATTTTCTAGAGAAAAGTTACTCAGGAAGTAAAGTCACAATAGAGAAACTATTCACCCATAGTCTTTTATTGGTGCAAAAACTATTCTAGAGAATTTGATTCCCAATCCTGGCTACAGAATCAAGAAGTTAGGGTTGGACCACAGCGCCCTCTAGCCTGCATGCCTATACAGCCAGAGGCGGGGCTTTCCAGGATTCTGTAGGAAATCATTGGGCTTTGTTAGCAGGAGATTTTCTTCATACAATACGTTTTCTTATCATTTGTTTATGTAATTTATAGACTTCAAAAGTGTTGCTCCCTCTTCAAGTTAAAGGACACTGTTATTCATTTTAGGGAAATGAATAACACCACACCCAAGACCTCCTCTAGTCCACTTATCTAACATTCCTTGGAGTCTTAATTTTTAAAATCTGACTTTCAGGTATTTTGTTCCCACTAAGGAAAGAAGTTTTTAGCAAAACATCCTCATATATATGACAAAGTCACTGAGTATTTTAGGATCATATATTTGGATAATACAAGGTGGAACCCTACTGCATTTCTCTAAACCATGTTGCATCTACAAAAATGGCTGTTTTGTATGGTTTACCCTAATATTTAAAAGGATAAATAAGAAACCAGGGAGAGAACTGGGATCTGGGAGACATATGAGAGGCAGAATTTTTTTTACACATATATTCTTTGAAATCCAAGGATCTTTTCACACTATATTCAAAAAATAAAACATTTTAAGAGGAGAAAAAAGAAAAATATGTAGTCATAAATTTTCCTCAACTGACTCACTTTCTCCTCTTCCCATACCTCCCCATACTCTAATTCCCTTCTTTGCTAGAGTTGCTTATTAAACTGTCTGATGATCTATTATTTTCAATGTTCTGACAAATAAATTTTAGAAATATATTCTAAGGAAAATTATCATTTGATTACATAACTATATGCATGTAGGATTTTTTTTTGTTTGTTTGTTTTAGGATAGTGGAAAACTTAAAAAACATAGGTGGGAGATTGTATAAATAAAATATGATGCATTCATTTATTAGAATACTTATGGAGGTACTGTTTTTAAATTTGCTTTTAGTTTGCATTGTAACTTTTTGCGGGGGGAGATAGCTGGATTTGATGTACTGGGTAAAGGGAACTGCTGTAAATGGGCCTTTAGTAATGTGGCAGTGAGGTATGTGTGTGGGGGGAAGCAGTTTATTGTTATATGATCGGGTCTCAGTCTTTTAGTGAGCCTATGCTTCTGGATTCTAAATGGTACAAGTCTTTCTTAGTTTTTCTTTCTCCCCCTTTAGGTGGGACAAGATGGCTAGAGTGGGCTGGTGTCGCATATTTCCCTTCCCCTACATGGAAGGCCAAGTGCTGACTGGACTGGGTATTTCCCTTCCCAAGGTGTGTTGGGCTCTAATAATACTCCATTCAGCAGGCTAGGCTCTGGTTAAGTAGTTTCTCCTGAGGGCAGGCCTTATTAAGAACAGACTGCTCTGGTCTCTCAAAATGGATCCTTTTTGCTTCCCAGCCGGAAGCCAGTGGGGATTTTTCTCCTTACTGCGGGAACTTGCTCAAGCTCCTGGAGGTCAATTCTACAAAATTGCGGAGGTCCACTAGGATTACATCCCCCATAGTTCTTAACTTTCAGAACTGGATACCCTGAGCCTCCAGCAAGTCAAGTGCAGTTCAAGTTTTCTGACCCTGGTTCCTGAGGTGGTTTCCACTAAGTGAGTTTCTGCCCTGGTAAGCCATGACTCTCTGTGTTTGCCTGTCAGTCTTTCCAATCCTGGAGACAGAGATTTGCCCAGGGTCCTCTCCTCCCTTATGAACCTGGGAAGAGTTATGAATTTTTTTAGTGTGTTTAGCTTTTTACTTGTTGTTAGGGTGGAGTGGCTACTGCTAAGCTCTTTAAATGCAGACCAATAAATGGTTTGAAATGAGTTTTTTAAGGAGACACTGAGGTTCTTCCTAATGAACATTAAAGGATGTTATAAGAGAAATGGAAGAAGTCTATAGGGCAAAAGGAGAGCAGAGGAGGGAAGCCAGGGGAGGAGTAGGAAAGGAAAGTAAAATATCAGGAGCCCATAAAAACTGTGGTCCAAGGTGTAAGGTTAGTGAGTCTGATGAATGACTGTTGGGAGGTGCCAACACTCACATTGGATCAGAGACCTTGCCAGCCAGAAAACTGCTTAGAGTTCTTATGAAAGAGAACTTCACATTGCCTGCACTCAGGACCTGTGCCTGTCCATTGTCTAATCTGCACTCTGGGAGAACTGTCCCTTCTCTGTACCATGTTCTCACCAGCTGGTTATCCAGCATGACAATGCCCAGTCCATGCCACCAGTCTTTGCTTTCTCCCACTGCACTGCTGCCCACTGTAAATATCTCTTTGCAATGCCCTAGGGCATTGATTAGCCCAAGGAGACCTATTAATGTGGTGGTGGTAGTACAGGAGGGATGGGGTTGACAAACTAATTATGCTTGGAGACACTAAGCTTGAGCAATGGGGAGTAGACTCCACTGTTCTATCTGAATACATTAAAAAAAAAAAAAGGATATTTTGACCTCTCTGTTGGGCAATTTTCCCCAATATTGTTATATGAGATTGTTTTGACTTTGTTTCTAAATATCAGCACTTTAATGGCCATTTATAGTCTTGATTGTGTTAAAAAAAAAAAAAAAGAAGAAGAGACAACAGGCCCCAAAGGGAGTCTTGTGTGCTCAGCCCCACGTCAGCAAACCAAGACTTAATATCTAATTTGATTGCAATCTCAGCCTCTCCAGGGAATATGACCTTTAACCCGTTAAGTGGAATTACCTGATCAGTACTGGTGAGGTAATCTGTAAGATAGACCCCTGCCTTTCACCAAAAGGAAGGCAATCTTGCCTGAAACAATTAACTTTTTATTAGAAACTTCCGTTTCAGTCCTCTGCCTATAAAAGCCTTTCATTTGAGCTCCTCAGAACTCTTTTCCACTTGCTAGATGGGATGCTCCCCAACTCATGAATTGTTGAATAAAGCCACTTAGAATTTCAAATTTACTCAGTTGAATTTTGTTTAACAATTGATTTTCAGAGTTAAAACATACTAACTTTCCATCTTTATTTTTATTTTGCTAAAATGATTTTCTTTGGGGGGACAGCTTTTGTGTGTAAATTCCATAATGAACATTTTTACTGATGATGGCACATCATATTTGACCTTTTGCATTATTTGCATTATTACTACCAAATCCAATTTTCCCAGGTCAAATTTGCAAATCTAGTTTTTTTCAAGGAGATGGAATTCTTCTATGATTTCTAATCAAATTTTATTGTGTATAATTTTAGCAATTTATTTCTCCCAAAGAAAGCCAACATTTTTCTGGGTTCACAGTGCAGTTATCCTTTATCTGGTTTCCTAACTATTATAATAAAGAAGGGTCCACGCCCCTTAGAGATACAGAAGAAGGTAGGTGCTCAAAAGCAGGGAGATTTGGTGGTGAGAAGATGAAAGAACATTATCGAGAAGTTTCTATTTTCCCATGTGATGTATGAGGCAAGGTGAGTAACTACAAGCGAAGGAGGAGAAAGACATGAGTAAGTTTTTGGAGAGAGGAGAATGTGTGATGTAGTCATTTGGGAGAGAGGAGAAGCTGACATATTAAGCAAATATAGGAGAATTGTTGGTTAGTGGGAAGTGCTCTTTTGAAATCTGTGGTCATAGATCTTAAGTGAGACCAGCTGTGTATGCTTCGCCCACTATCTTTAGCTGCTTGAATTTAGGAGCATGGCAGACAGTTGAGCTTCACCTGAGTTGGAGTTTGGCGAAGTGTTGACTGCTGAGGGAGAAAGCATTGCTCCCATAAATATCTTTTCTCTGCCACGTCATCAAACTTTTATTCACTGATTATTTTCTTTGGTATAAAATATGTTTCAATATCTACCATCCTTAAACAACAACAATCAATACAAAACAAAATACTAAACCAAACCTTTCTTCTATGTAGACTCTTCCTAAAAGAGCTATTTCCATTTCCTCACTTTATATTTTCTCTTAACCCATTCCAATGCAGCTTCTCTCCATGAATCCACTGGCACTGTATTTATCACAGAACCAGTGACTGTCATTGTGCTGCACTAACAGCCAATCCTTCATCCTTCTCTTACTTGAAACTGCCTTCTTCTCTTGGATACCTTGATACCAGACATCCCTCTTTTCCACCTTCACCCCCATTTCATTGGCTGCTTCTTTGGGATCTCTTCTGTATAAAGGTTCAAATGTTGGAGATCACATTGCTGGGAATCACTCTTTGTTATCTAATTTCTTTTTTCCTAGGGAATCTTCTTTACTAACAAGTATTTAAGTATTATTTACATGCCAATGACTTCCATAAGTAGATTTTCCAATGTTGAAAAATCCTTGCATTCCTATATCCACCACTGATTGTAATGTAGTGTTATTTTTTTGTGTACTGACAGTGAAATTTGCTAATGCTTTATTTAGGAGTTTTGCAACTGTGTTTACCAGGAAGATTACCTATAACATTTTTTTTTTTTTTGTATTTGAACTAAACTCAGTGTTTCAAAATAAGCTGTATTTAAAGATACTCTATATTCCAACTAAACCTATTTTAGTAGAACTTTACTTTCTAGAAACACTAACAAAGGAAGCAAGGCATTTTGTAAAATGTGGTCCTGAACAAGCCACAGTAAAAAGTAAATGTTTACTTAACTTTCACTTCCTCAAAACAGAGGCTACTTTCTGTTCCTCAGATTTGGAAACAAGGTCAAAAATAGCCCCTAAGCAACTTCGAGCAAGGGGGTTGCTAAAACAAAACTCAAGCAGTTGAATATGGACACTTCATAAAAGAATTTGGGGGAACCTAACCAAAGGGTCCCAGTTCTATTTGTAATAACTAAGACAAGGGTGAAGTGGTTCCTCCAAAGCAGCAATGCTGCTGGAGCCTGACCTGGCCGGTTGCTCACGTAAGCTGTCGTCCCCAAGCAAAGTCTGATACTTCTATTCCAGGGGAGACTTTTCGTTTTAGAGGTTCAGTGTCCAGGGAGCTCTTCATGTGAATTATGTGAGTGCAGACTGCACGTGAGTATGTTAAGGGTTGGAGTCAAAAGTAATTTTCTAACATGGCTGGGCAAAGTCCAGGTACCCAATGACCCATTTCCAGTTTGTCCTAATCCCTTGCTACGCACCTGAGACCTAGGACCAGGGACCTCTGCTATGTCATCATAATCATACCTAATGTCTGTCCTAGCTTATGATTCATGTTCCCTGCCTGACCACAGTTCCTGCATTTAACAAATAATACCTACACGTAAAACAATCCACTGTTACCAGGCAATGGATACAAAATACTAATAATCTTCTGCAGACAGAACAGATGTTTTTAACCATAACTGGTCATGTATCAAATTCACAGCCAGAATCCTTAAGTTCAAAAAACATCTGCACAATACAAATAAAATACCCATACACACACAGAACTGTGCTTGTTGACTGCCACTGAAGGCATACTTTGCTAAACTGTTACTTCAGGTATTTTTGTTTGGAAAATCTAACCCAGTAGGGCACAGCTATTTATTAGATGAAGAGAAAAGAAATAGATGCTTTGGGCAACCAGACAGTTTTTTTTTTTTTTAAGGTTTATTTATTATTGAGAGACAGAGAGACACAGAGTGTGAGCAGGGGAGGGGTAGAGAGAGGGGGAGACACAGCACCTGAAAGCAGGCTCCAGGCTCTGAGCTTCAGCACAGAGCCTGACGTGGGGCTCAAACTCACAAACTATGAGATCATGACCTGAGCCGAAGTCGGTTGCTCAACCAACTGAGTCACCCAGGTGCCCCTGGCAACCAGACAGTTTTAAGGTCCTTTGAAGTTGTAAAAAATGGACCTAAAGAAGCATTTATGTGTTGTCAGGATGGAAAGCTGGAGCTGAAATGTGATAGCATGTCTTGTGGTCAAACCTGGTCCCCAGATATGCAAAAAAAGTTTCAGGACACATAGCTTGTTGGCCTCATCCCATATCATTGCATAATGTGATCGATCATGTATGAATTTCACAGAAGATTCATATTCTGCTAGACTGGTATAGAGGATTTGCTCATACCCCTCCCAAATTTGATCTTTCTAATCTTTTAAGAGATGCTTTCATGTTACTCCAAATTGTAGAAGGGTACAGGGGGCTGGTTCTTCTTCAGAAGGAATCTTCAGAAGAACTAGGCAGTATGCACGCTGAGTAGTCAGGCTGAGTCTCTAAAGTACAAGCTTCACTCTGATTAAGGACGACTCCAGAATGTTTCCACCTCTGATAATGACTATATTCATGTTGTATAATCTGAAAATTTTGCTCTGGAGTTAGAAGGCTGGCAGCTGGGCACGGCAGGCTGCAGCACACTGGGCTGAGGCAGCCTGGCCACGGGGGCGGGCAGGGGTGCCGGGGTGTGGCATGGTGGAAACCCAGGCTCAGCAGTGTCCCCTGGCCCCTGGCAGGGTCATGGGGCTTCACTGCAGCTAAGCAGAAGGGCCTGGAGTGGAAGCCGTGGCAACTGTGGCCCAGGCCTGCGGACCAGGCCTCTCCAGTGGCGCTGCCAGCATTCCACACAGAGAGATTTGAATAAAAATGTGCACAATTATCCCTAGAACGTACTATGGTTGACTAGTGATTGTGAAGTATGAAGTAAATATCAAACGCCCATTAAAAAAAAGAATAACTGAAATCCAGTGTCTGAGTTTTAAGGAAAAAGACATGACACTTGTTTTATATTTTAATATTTTCCCTCTTAGTTTCTAATTTTAGATTTTAAAAATGCCAGACCCATAATCCCAAGTTTGTCAAGTGTGAAGAACACTTAAAAAAAATGCTTATTTGTTTTTGAGAGAGAGAGAGAGAGAGAGAGCGCGTGTACGCATCCACATATGAGCAGGGGAGGGGCAAAGAGAGAGGGAGACATAAGATCTGATCATGACCTGAGCCCCAAGTCGGCTGCTTAACTTACTGAGACACAGGTGCCCCATGAGGAACACTTTTTAACATAAAATGTTTCATAGGTCTTTATATGATTAAAATTAGTTTTTATTAAGTTTTTAATTTTAATTCTGGTATAGTTAACATGCAGTGTCATTAGTTTCAGGTGTACAATATAGTGATTTAACATTTCTATACATTATACAGTGCTCTTCATGATAAGTGTACTTTAAATCCCCATTAATTATTTCACTCAGGCTCCCACCCACCGCCCTCTGATAACCATCCATTTGTTCTCTACAGTTAAGTGTTCTTGGTTCCTCTCTCTGTGTCCCTCTTTCTTTGTTTCCTTTGATCTTTTCTTTTTTTCCTTAAATTCCACATATGAGTGAAATCATATGGTATTTGTCTTTCTCTAGCTGACTTATTTCACTTAATATTATGCTCTAGCCATGTTGTTGCAAATGGCAAGATTTCATTCTTTTTTTTGGCTGAATAATATTCTATTCTATGTATGTGTGTGTGTGTGCGTGTGTGTATATATATAATAGATATATTCTTTTTTAATGTTTATATATATTATAATCTATATCTTCTTTTTTAATGTTTATTTTTTTTTGAGAGAGAGAGAGAACACAAGCTGGGGGAAGAGGGCAGAGAGAGAGGATCCCAAGCAGGCTACATGCTGTCAGTGCAGAGTCCATTTTGGGGCTTGAACCTCAAAATCAAGAGTAGGACGCTTAATTGACTGAACCACCCAGGCGCCCTTACATACCACATCTACTATGTCCATTCATCAGTTGATGAACACTTAGGCTGCTTCCATAGATTGGCTATTGTAAATAATGCTGCAATAAACATAGGGATGTGTGTATCCTTTTGAATTAACATCTTTTTATTTTTGGGGGTAAATACCCAGTAGTGTGATTACAGGATCATATGGTAGTTCTATGTTTAATTTTTGAGGAACCTCCATACTGTTTTTCCACAGTGGCTGCACCAGTTTGTATTCCCACCAACAGTGGAAGAGGGTTCCTTTTTCTCTGCATCCTCATCAACACTTGCTGTTTCTTGGGTTTTTTATTTTAGTCATTCTGACAGCTATGAAGTGATATCTCATTATAGTTTTGATTTGTGTTTCCCTGATTATCATTAACGATGAGCATATTTTCATGTGTCTGTTGGCCATCTGGATGTCTTCTTTGGAGAATGTCTGTTCACATCTTCTGCCATTTTTAAATTAGATTATTTATTTTTTTGTATCGTGTAAGTTCTTTGTATATTTTGGATACTAACCCTTTTCCAGATATGTCATTTGCAAATATCTTTTCCCATTCTGTCAGTTGCCTTTTAGTTTTGTTGATCAGTTTCTTTGCTGTACAGCAGCTTTTTATTTTGATGCAGTCCCTATAGTTTATTTTTGCTTTTATTCCCCTTGCCTCAGGAGACAGATTAAGAAAAATGTTGCAATGGCTGATGTCAGAGAAATTTCTCCCTGTGCTCTCTTCCAGGATTTTTATGTTTTCATGTCTCACATGGGGTCCTTAATCCATTTTTAGTTTCTTTTTGTATGTGGCATAAGAAAATGGCCCACTTTCACTCTTTTGCATGTAGCTGTCCATTTTTCCCAACACCATTTGTTGACGGAACTATCTTTTTCCCATTGTATATTCTTGCCTCCTTTCAGAAAGATTAATTTACCAGATAATTGTGAGTTTATTTGTGGGTTTTCTATTCTGTTCTAGTAATCTATGTGTCTATTTTTATGCCAGTACCATACTGTTTTGATTACTACAACTTTGTAATATAACTTGAAGTCCAGAATAGTAATACCTCCAGTTTTGTTTTTCTTTTCCAAGATTGCTTTTGATATTTGGGGTCTTTTGTGGTTCCATACAAATTTTAGAATTGTTTGTTCTAGCTCTGCAAAAAAAAAATGCTGTTGGTACTTTGGTAGGGATTGCATTAAATCTGTAGATTTCTGTGGGTAGTATAAACATTTTAGCCATATATTTTTCTTCTAATCCATGAGCATGGGATGTCTTTCCATTTCTTTGTGTAGCCTTGAATTTCTTTTATGAATGTTTTACAGTTTTCAGAGTACAGGTCTTCCACCTCTTTAACTAAGTTTATCCCTAGATATTTTATTGCTCTTGGTGAAATTGTAAATGGAATTGTTTTCTTAATTCCTCTTTCTGCTCTTCATTATTAGTGTATAGGAATGCAAAAGATTTCTGTACATTGATTTAGTATTCTGTGACATTTCTGAATTCATTTATCAGTTCTAGTAGTTTTTTTGTGGAATCTTTAGGGTTTTCTATATATAGTATTATATCATCTGCAAACAGTGAAAGTTTTACTTCTACCTTATAAGTTTGGATGCCTTTTATTTCTTTTTGTTGTCTGATTGCTGTGGCTAGGTCTTCCAGTACTATGTTGAATAAAAGTGGAGAGAAAACATTCTCATCTTTTTCCTGACCTTATGGGAAAAGTTCTCAGTTTTTCACCATTGAGTATGATGTTAGTGGTGGGTTTTTTGTATAAGGCCTTTAATATGTTGAGGTATAGTTCCTCTAACTTGTTTAAGAGTTTTTATCATGAATGGATATTGTCCTTTTTCAAATGCTTTTTCTCCATCTATTGAAATGATCATATGGTTTTTTATGCTTTCTCTTATTGATGGGACGTACCACATTTTTTTTTTTTTTTGCAAATATCAAACCACCTTGCATCCTAGGGATGAATTCTATTTGATTGTGGTGAATGATTTTTTTAAATGTATTGTTGGATTTGGTTTGCTAGTGTTTCATTGAGGTTTTTGTACCTATGTTCATCAGAGATGTTGGTCTGTAGTTCCCTTTTTCATGTGGTGTTTTGGTATCAGGGTAATGTGGCTTCATAGAATGAATTTGGAAATTTTCCTTCCTTTTTTTATTTTTTGGAAAATTTTGAGAAGAATAGGTGTTAACTCTTCTTAAAATGTTTGGTAGAATTCACCTGTGAAGCCATCTGGTCCTGGACTTTTAGTTTGTTGGTAGTTGTTGATTACTGATTCAATTTCTTTACTGGTTATTGGTCTGTTCAAATTTTATATTCCTTCCTGTTTAAGTTTTGGTAGGTTATATGTTTCTAGGAATTTATCCACTTCTTCTAGGTTGTCCAATTTGTTGGCATATAATTTTTCATAATATTCTCTTAGAATTGTTTGTATTTCTGTGGTGTTGGTTGTTATTTCTCCTCTTTGTGATTTTGTTTACTTGGGTTCTCTCTCTCTCTACCCCTCTCTCTTTTGATGAGATTTTGTTGACTTTTCAATGAAACAGCTCCTGGTTTTATTGATATTGATCTCTTCTATTGTTTCCTTATTTTCTACATCATTTCTTTCTGCTCTGATCTTTATTATTTCCTTCCTTCTGTTGTTTTTAGATTTTGTTCTTCTTTTCTATCTCCTTTAGGTGTAAGGTTAGGTTGGAGGTAAGGTTAGGTTTAGTTGTCTTAGTTTGGTTGAGATTTTTCTTGCTTCTTGAGGTAGGCCTGTATTGCTACAAACATCCCTCTTAGTAGTTCCTTTGCTGCATCCCAAAGACTTTGAACCATTGTGTTCACATTTTCATTTGTTTCCATTACTTTTTGACTTATTTTTTGATTTCTTAATTGACCCATTCATTGTGTTGTAGCATATATTCATCCTCCACGTATTTGTGCTCTTTCCAGATTTTTTCTTGTCATTCTAGTTTCATAGTGCTGTGGTTGGAAAATATGTATGGTATGACTTCAATTCTTGATTTTTGAGGCTTGTTTTTGTGGGCTAATATGTGATCTATCCTGAGAGCATTCCATGTGCACTTGAAAAGAATATGTATTCTGTTTTAGTATGGAATGTTCTGAATACATCTGTTAAATACATCTGGTTTAGTGTGTCATTCAAAGCCACTGTTTCCTTGTTGAAATGTTTGGATTATCTGTCCATCTATGTAAGTGGGCTGTTAATGTCCCCTATTATTGTATTACTATTGATTAGTTCCTTTACGTTGGTTATTAACTGTTTTATGTATTTGGGTGCACCTATGTTGGCTGCATAAATGTTTACAATTGTTATATTCTCTTGTTGGATTGTCTCCTTTATTATTATATAGGGTCCTTCTGTGTCACCTATTATAATCTTTGTTTTAAAGTCTATTTTGTGGAATATAAGTATTGCTACCCTAGCTTTCTTTAGACATCCATTGACATGATATATATTTCTCTATCCCCTTACTTTCAAGCTGCAGGTGGCTTTAGATCTAAAATGAGTCTCTTGTAGACAGCATATAGATAGGTCTTAATTTTTATCTACTCTGACACCCCATGTCTTTTTATTGGAGAATTTAGTCCATTTACATTCAAAGTAATTTTTGATAGGTATGTATTTATTGCCATTTTATTACTTGTTTTGTGGTTGTTGGGTTTTTTTTTTCATTTTTTAAACATTTATTCATTTTTGAGAGACAGAGTATGAGTGGGAGAGGGGCAGAGAGAGAGGGAGACACAGAATCTGAAGCAAGCTCTAGGCTCTGGGCTGTCAGCACAGAGCCCAACATGGGGTTCAAACTCATGGACCATGAGATCATGACCTGAGCTGAAATTGGACACTTAACCAACAGCCACTCAGGCGCCCCTGTTTTGTGGTTGTTTTTGTAGTTTTTCTCTGATCCCTTCTTGCTGTCTTTCATGGTTTATTGCTTTCCTAATGTTATACTTGGATTTCTTTCTCTTTATTCTTTGGATATCTATTACTGGTTTTTGATTTGTGGTTACCATTAGGTTTGTATAGAACATCTTGTCTTCTGCATATAGCAGTCTATATTAAGTGGATGGTTGCTTAGGTTTAAATCCATTCTTTACGGTTCTACCCATCACATTTTGGATATGTGGTATAATATTTTACATCCTTTTATTTTATGAATACCTTGACTCATTTTTTCAGAAATACTTCCACTACTTTTTTTTTTTTTTTAACTTTTCATACTCTCTTTCCTTTCCACTCAAAGAGTCCTCTTTACTATTTCATGTAGGCCTGGTTTAGTGGTCATGAACTGCTTTAACTTTTGTTTGTATGAGAAACTATCTCTCCTTCTATTCTGAATGATTGCTTTACTGGATAGACTACTCTTGGCTGCAGATTTTTTTCCTTTCAGCACTTTGAATAGATCCTGTCACTCTTGGCCTGCAAAGTTTCTGCTGAAAAACCCACTGATATTTTTATGGGATGTCTCCATAAGTATGTAATTGTCTTCCCTCTTCTTGCTGCTTTAAAATTTTTTTCTTTATCCCCACTTTTTGCCATTTTAATTACTATGTGTCTTGCTGTGGACTTCCTTGGGTTGATTGGTGGGGGAGTGGAGATCTCTGCCTCCTGCATCTGGATATCTAGTTCCTTCTCCAAATTAGGGAAGTTTTCAGCTATTATTTCTTCAAAAAATTTTTCTGCCCCTCCTCTCTTCTTCTTCTTCTGGGATCCCTATAAAGTGAATGTTATTGTGCTTGATGGAGTCACTGAGTTCCCTAAGACTATTCTCAATTTGCATAATTTTTTCCCTCTCATTTTTTTTCAGCTTGGTTACTTTTCATTACTCTGTCTTTTAGCCTGCTATTTAAACCATCAAGTGTATTTTTAATTTCATTTCTTGTGTTTTTCATCTGACTGGTTCTTTTTTATCTATTTATTAAGGGTTTCACTGATGTACTCCCCTCTTTTCTCAAGTCCAGTGAGTATGTTTATGGTCATTACTTTAAATTCTCTATTAGGCATATTACTTATATCTGTTTGCTTAGGTCTCTTGCTGTGATTTGGTCCTATTCTTTTTGGGGGGGACGTATTTCTCTGTCTCCTCATTTTGTCTCTCTGTGTCTGTTTCTGTGTTTTAGGAAAATCAGCTACCTTTCTTGCTCTTGAAGATAACGGCCTTATGAAGAAGAGGTCCTGTATGCCCTGCAGTGCAGTGTTCCCTGTACCCCAGGGCCTGCTGCTTCAGGGAGTGCCTCCTATGTGTGTTGCATGGGCTCTGCTGTTGAGTCTTGGTCTCTTTTTCCTTCAGTCTAGTTGTCTGGACAGGTTCTCTTTGCCTGTTGTGGCCATTGTTTGGTCCCCAGGAAGGATGGAGCATGTTTTGACAAGATTTGTGCTGTTCTGCTTGTGAAATAAGACCCGCCACCTCTGGAACTGAGGTCTCATAAAATGCACAAGTCTGAGATGAGATTTTGGGGGGTTTGCACTCGTCTTCTGGGGGAGGGGGAGCATAGCACTGGGACTGAGGCAAGTGTGACTGGGAAGGGTGGATCCTTCCAAGCATGAGGGTCAGGCTTGGTGTAAGCAAGTTAGGTAGCAAGTGTTGTTGCAGTGCTGTTTCCCACGGGTGGCCTGTGTTTACGGAGATGGCACTTGCCAACTCCTTTGTTCATTGTGGAGTCTCTCCATGATCTTTGCCTCTCTAGGCCACACTTTGAGATGAGTGAGTCACTCTCCCGCCTGTATGCCCCAGGCATTTTTCAACCTACTGATTCTATGCTGTATCTGCAAGAGCTGTTTGTTTCTTTATAGGTGGGGGTCTCTGCTTCCTAATGCCCTTAGGCTCTCCCAGAGCCACCTGCTGAGTTTTATAATTCCAGGCTTTAAGTCCTGCTGGTTGTAACAACTCACACAATTTGTCCATTCTCACTTTCAAAGCCAAATGAGTGTTATGGGGATTCATTTAACCTGTGCAGGCTAACTATAATGAGTATTTTTAAATGAGAAAATACATCAGAAAAAGCTATAGTGATGCATTAATATATTGAAGTAAGTCTGTATTAGTCATGGGCTGTGTATGGTGTTGTGAGAACATGAGCTCTAGAGCCAGACTGCCCATGTCCGAATCCTGTTCCTTCACTTCTGTTGTGTGACAAAGGTAACCTCTACATATATCAGCTTCCTAATATTTAAAATGGTGAACAACTGTACTTATTTCATAAAGTTGATGATGGTTCATTGGTATCCGACATGCAAAGCCCTCAGAGTACCTGGCATATAGTATATTTATTTGAAAAATAACACACACACACACACACACACACACATATATATATATATACACATACATACCTACATATATAATGGATTCATTTTTTAGTTAACATGTAATAAATGTCCACTGGGCTGTATAGCTTAGAGACTAAGAATAAAGTCCTGGAGGGCAGGGGCTATGTCTGTATCACTGGTCTGCATCTTCAGCACTATGCATGGTTCCTGGCAGGTAGTAGATGCCTGAGTTAATGAAATCAGACATATTTTGGTTCTAATCATAGTTCTGTCATCTATAGTCAGCTGCCTAGGTTACTTGACCTCTCAGCTATAAAATGAGGAGAACTTGATAGTTTTGTTGGGTGCGGGGGGATAAAGTATTCATGTAAGTACTTTATAATATGTCACATACTGCATCACAGGTGTTTGTTGTTAGCAGAAATTCAAATGCTGACAGCCTATGGAATTGAGAGTTTGAGATGTTAAATTGTGTATGTCAGCCTATTCAACTGTCTGTCAAACTATAGCTAGAAAGCCCTGCCCAGGAAAGCAATCTGTATCACATCCATTTCATCACTTCCTCCTCTTCCTGCTAACTAAACAAAAAAAGTTTCTAAGTCTTCTTTTGATTGCTCTAGTGTGGAAGGCACTGTTGGATGGCTACTCACTAGCTATTCCTTTCTCTCTCGCTCTCAGAGCCCCAGTTTATTTGGAATGAAGGGAAAGATTAGATTTTTGTTCCTAGTCCTTCATTCCCTTTCTGTAATAGAATTATACATCTAAACCTTTTGGTATGTGACTTTGTAGCAATTTCCACTGGAGCGGGCAGAATATATATCCTTGCCCAGTTTGTGTTGGAATTGGCCAGGGAATTTGTTTGGCAAATGGAATGTTACTGTACATGACATTAGCAGAGACTCTAAATGTGTGTGATTTTGTGATTTTTATCTGACTTCTTGCACACCTACCATTTGCTATGAGACTATTCTAGGGTCACCAGTAGTGCCAGAATAAGAATATGCATGGGGCAGACATGAAAACACACACAGTCTGTATTCAAGCCTAGTTGATCCCAGCCAAACCCAGCAGATTTACAGATGATCTACGTGCAGTAAGTGAGGAACAGATGCCTGTTCTTATAAACCACTAAGATTTTGGGAGTTGCTTATTATGGAATATTATCGCAGTGAAAGCTGGCTAATATAGGCACTGCCTGTATATAATATATATAATATTATATAATTATATACATATTAAATATAATATATACATATACATGTATATATACATATATAATATGTATATATTAGTTATATACTGTATATATGTATATATGTAATATATGTATATATTAGTTATATATATATTAGTTATATATATTAGTTATATACACATATATTAAATATAATATGTAATATAATACAGGCACTGCCTGTATATAATATAGTCTGCCCACCTCCAGAAGATTAATCATAATTAATCTAAGCTAATCCTGTTGCCCTTTTCCATACAAGAGAATTTTCCAGATTCGCATGGAGCTAAATGTGGCCAAATGACCCAGTCTTAGCCAGTGAAATATATAACAACTACTGGGGGCTTTTAGGAAAGCTTTTGGCAGGGTGGCATTGTAGGGGCTGAAAGTGGTCTTTCCCTTTTCTTCTTTGCTTGAAGTTTCAGTGGGTATCTTGAGACCATAATTTGAAAACACAAAGATGGAAAACTAACAGCTAGCTACACATGATGGAGCAAACAAATAGAAAGTCTAGGCTCCTGATGACATGGCTTAGTGGTTGACCAACATCAACAACCATCTATCTCTACACTTATTATTTAGTCGGATTTTTTGCTTCTTGCTTTCCAAGTCATTCTTGACCTACTATCACTGAAATAATGTCAATTTCATCATCTTAGTCACTATTTCTCTGAGGTAAGTGATGAATAAGAAAAGAGAGCTATGTGATCACAAGTCTCCTCACACAAACCTTAGGAAACCTTATTTGTTAAGTTATTAGAACCTGGTGTGTGTGTGTGTGTGTGCGCGTGCGCGTATAGTTTTGTTTGCTTGTTTTTCCTGTGTTGCCTCTTTGTAAGAAGGCTTGTAATAACAATGAACAATTAGCTGATGGTTACTTTTAACCAAAAATGTGGTGGCGACTGATTTGGATATCGTGTGCTGGCCAAAACTGGGGACCACGATGTCAAATTGTTATTTCTTAAAAAGAAGCTGTGTCAACCATGGAGTCACACTAAGAAGAGCTCTTACAGAGTTGCTGGTGGGTGGGCTTCCAAAGGTATTTAAGAAATATGTGATGTGTGCAACACTACCATCTTCAACTTGCACTGGGTGTATCCTCACTGTAAATTTGGAGTATGTGCGGATTGCTACCAAATGAAAAGCAAAAATTGCCAATAGAGTACTACCTACAAGGTTTTCCTTGGCTGGGATGAATGAAGAGTCAGGTCTATGAAGCAAGGAACTTGATGCCTACACAGGTCAGTCTTGGAAAAGTTCTTTATAATGTTGGAGAGTGTTCATTTTGTAAGATCAAATGTGGGATAGAGGCAAATTGTCCTTGTTAAAACAGTAAATTCAAGCTCTTTTCAAAGCTAGCCTCAGAAGAAGACATTAAACAGACACCTTTAATGAGAGGAAAAACCTATTCTTAGTGTTATGATTCCGTAGAATCCCTCAGTCTTGGAAGCAGCAGCTGTGGGCAAGGGTGCAGCCTCCGAGCCAGCCAACAGCATAAAGCTGATCTGTCCAACCAGCACTTTTCCTTTACAATGGCCAGCAGACTCAACAAGAGGGAAGGTCAACACAGAAAACAAAGACAAAATGGACAAAAGAATGCATAAAAAATCCTTGATATCTTTCCTTCTTTGGTAGAAAATAAGACTTCTCTGATTTATGGAAGAACCTCAAGGATTGATACTAAGCATGACATTCTGATAACTCCTCACTACTGGATGTGTGGTAATTGCTTACTGTGCTTGCAATTATACTGTGCTTATTTCCTCCCAAAAATAAGAGGAACTGGAATGTTTTCAAGGAGTACGGGAAACAGGGTAGCCAGTAATGGTGTCTGGATGCATCATAAATTGAAGGCTGAATTTTGAAAACTTTACTGCCTCATCAAAGAGTTTGGTAACCAGTAAGTTGATCTAGTTAATTGTAGGACTATCTTAGTCTATTTGGGCTGCTATAATAAAATACCATAGACTGGATAGCTTAAAAAGCAAACATTTATTTATCACAGTTCTGGAGACTGAAAAGTCCAAGTTCAAGGTATTGAAAGATTTGGTGTCTGGTGAGGGCCACTTCTTGGTTCATAGACAACTGTCTTCTTGCTGTGTCTTCCCAGGATAGAGGCAAGGGAACTTTCTGGGGTCTCTTTTATAAGGGCACTGATGTATTCATAAGGACAGAGTCTAATCACCTCCCAATGGCCCCACTTCAAAATATCACATTGGGGGGTTAGATTCAACAAATGAATTTTGGGGGAGACACATTGAATCAATAGCAAGGACAAATGAAATTATCACTGTCACAAAAGGAGACTTTTGAATTGTACTTGAAGGTGTTCCAAATCTCTTGAAAAATGAAAAGGAATTAGTGATTTTGAAACTCAAGGTCTGGTTACCAGGAAGAAATTTTAGAGATATAATGCCTTACAGGTTTGATGATCTGGTGGCCAACATTCCATTGTTTGAGTACACGAGGTGAGATGGTGAACTGCATTTTTTCCTCTAGGCTACCAAACTACTTTGGCCAGATTGGGGTCCCAAGATGTATGGTGCTTGTAGACTAATTATTCTGGAAGATCAAAAATGTGGAATATCATCTTTACTGAGACATATCTGTTGCAGCTGGTGTCATGGTCTGTGTGGAAATTTCAAAAGGACAGTGACTAGAAGTCCTTAAAACTTTCCAAGATAGAAAATTTCATGAACTCATAAAAAAGCAATTTATTGAAGGAAAGGAGAAGCCAAGAATCTTCTGGTACATATATACCACTACAGACACAGAGAAGTTATTGCATTTCTTTAAAAGTTATCAGAAAAGCAAGTTCAGGAAAACCCAGCAACCACAATCTTACTAATCAGATCTGGTGTTTAGACCTGTCACTAAGAAAACGTCTTCATCAAGAGTATGAAGTTGAAGGCTGGGCAATTGTAAGTTTCTCAGAGATGTGGTAATTATCCCAACAGGAACTCCATATGAGGTTCATAACTTATTTAGCTGTATCAAGTGGTTGATGATTTTGTTCCTCAGAGCATGTTAAACAATGTTTCTGTCTTACTAAGGAATTCTGTTATCTGTCACAGACTCATACCAATCATGAAGATAAATTATAGGTGAAGGATGTTATCTACCATGCAGTGAAAGATGCAGTAGCTATACTAAAATCCAGCAAATCCATTTTCAACAAACCCTAAAGGCCCCAGGGATGCT
Source organism: Herpailurus yagouaroundi (assembly GCF_014898765.1). Classification (NCBI taxonomy): domain Eukaryota; kingdom Metazoa; phylum Chordata; class Mammalia; order Carnivora; family Felidae; genus Herpailurus; species Herpailurus yagouaroundi. The sequence goes on along the minus strand of NW_024412395.1, from coordinate 69,143,797 downwards.
GTAACCCTGGCACAATGGAAATGATTTATTGGTAGCTGTCAAAACTTTTCAGGAAGGATTCCTGGGGATGTTAAGAATCAAGTTACTTCATTTTTAAAAACTGTGCCTGACTTTTGAGGGTACACTGATAATGTATATCTGTAGTGTTTGCAGATGCTAAATGTGTATATGTAGTGAATATTTACAGAGCATGCATCCTTAAACTGTGACTTCTTACCTAGTATACAAGTGCAGAGCTTTTACCAAGCTGCAAAAGCAAAACCCCTTACCAGCTTTGGATCAATACCTGTGGTTATCCCATAGCTACTTATTTGGATAGTTTAGACGAAATGCATTTATAACTATTAGGAATCACTTTGCACAGTTTATTTGGGTTGAATTTTTTTCATGTTTGTCTAAGTAACCCTCCTCTGCATTTTAAGATTCAAAAGAGCAATGGAGGAAATCAACAGCTAATGATGGAGTTTTTATTATATTGAATAAGATTGACATTATATAGTAGAAATCAATCAACTGGGAGGTAATAATCTTTTTTTTTTTTTTTTAGTAGCCAACACTTTTTAAAAAATGTTTTTTTTTGAGGGAGAGAGAGAGAGAGCATGCATGAGCAGGAAGGAGAGGGGCAGAGAGAGAGGGAGACAGAATCCTCAACAGGCTCTAGGCTCTGAGCTGTCAGCACAGAGCCCAATGCAGGGCTCAAACCCACGAATTGTGAGATCATGACCTGAGCGAAAGTTGGATGCTTAACTGACTGAGCCATCCAGGCACCCCAATAATCTTTTTTAAATAAAATTTTTTACTTAAATGAAGCTTTGCTGACTTTAAGTGTTAAGTGTTTTGCACTATTCATATAATAAAGTTTGCAAAATATCTTTGCTAAAAGTAATGTAGCATCAAACCATGTAAGGTAAAAACTAATATATTTGCAAAAAGAAATAAATTAATTCATTATCATGATTGGAGACTTCAATATCCCTCTGTCAGAATGGACAGATTCAGCAGGCAAAAATTAGTAAGGACATAGTTGAACTCAGCATTATCAATCAACTGAATATACTCAACATCTACTGACCACTTTATACAAAATAGCAAAATACATATTCTTCTTAGGCTCACATGGAACATTCACCAAGGTAGACTACATTCTGGATATAAAACACGCCTTAACAAGCTTAAAAGAATAGAAATCAAACAATACCTGCTCTTAGACAACAATGGAGTCAACTAGAAACCAAGAACAGAAAAATATTAGGAAAATCTTCAAACATGTGGAAATTAAACAACATACTCTTAAATAACACACTGGTCAAAGAAGATATCTCAGGAGAAATTTAAAATTACTTTAAACTACATGAAAATGAAAATGCAATTTATCAAAATATGTGGATGCAGTGAAAACAGCACTTAAAGTGGATTAATATATATACAGCATTAATATATATATTAGAAAAGAAGAAATTTCTACAATCAGTATTCTAAATTTCCACCTTAAACTAGAAAAAGAAGAGCAAATTAAATCCAAAGTAAAAAGAAGAAAAGAAATAATAAGAATTAGAGCAGAAGTCAATGAATGGAAAGCAGGAAATCAATAGAGAAAATTAATGACACCAAAAGCTGTTTCTTTGGAATGATAAATGAAATTAATAAGCCTCTAGTCAGGCTAATAAAAAAGGACACAAATAACTGATATTAAAAATGAAAGAGAGGAAATCATTATAGATTCCTTAGACATTAAGAGATAATCAAGAAATAGTATGAACAACTCTATGCCTACAAGTTTGATAACTTAGATTAAATGGATCAATTCCTTTAAAGGCATCATCTGCTAAAACTCACACAAAAAGAAATAAATGAAGCAAATAGGCCTATATATATTTTTTTTTCTCTTTCTCTTTTATTTATTTATTTATTTTTTTTACTTATATATGAAATTTATTGTCAAATTGGTTTCCATACAACACCCAGTGCTCATCCCAAAAGGTGCCCTCCTCAATACCCATCACCCACCCTCTCCTCCCTCCCACCCCCCATCAACCCTCAGTTTGCTCTCAGTTCTCAACAGTCTCTTATGCTTTGGCTCTCTCCCACTCTAACCTCTTTTTTTTTCCTTCCCCTCCCCCATGGGTTCCTGTTAAGTTTCTCAGGATCCACATAAGAGTGAAACCATATGGTATCTGTCTTTCTCTGTATGGCTTATTTCACTTAGCATCACACTCTCCAGTTCCATCCACGTTGCTACAAAAGGCCATATTTCATTTTTTCTCATTGCCACGTAGTATTCCATAGTGTATATAAACCACAATTTCTTTATCCATTCATCAGTTGATGGACATTTAGGCTCTTTCCATAATTTGGCTATTGTTGAGAGTGCTGCTATGAACATTGGGGTACAAGTGCCCCTATGCATCAGTACTCCTGTGTCCCTTGGATAAATTCCTAGCAGTGCTATTGCTGGGTCATAGGGTAGGTCTATTTTTAATTTTCTGAGGAACCTCCACACTGCTTTCCAGAGCGGCTGCACCAATTTGCATTCCCACCAACAGTGCAAGAGGGTTCCCGTTTCTCCACATCCTCTCCAGCATCTAGAGTCTCCTGATTTGTTCATTTTGGCCACTCTGACTGGCGTGAGGTGATACCTGAGTGTGGTTTTGATTTGTATTTCCCTGATAAGGAGCGACGCTGAACATCTTTTCATGTGCCTGTTGGCCATCCGGATGTCTTCTTTAGAGAAGTGTCTATTCATGTTTTCTGCCCATTTCTTCACTGGGTTATTTGCTTTTCGGGTGTGGAGTTTGGTGAGCTCTTTATAGATTTTGGATACTAGCCCTTTGTCCGATATGTCATTTGCAAATATCTTTTCCCATTCCGTTGGTTGCCTTTTAGTTTTGTTGGTTGTTTCCTTTGCTGTGCAGAAGCTTTTTATCTTCATAAGGTCCCAGTAATTCACTTTTGCTTTTAATTCCCTTGCCTTTGGGGATGTGTCGAGTAAGAGATTGCTACGGCTGAGGTCAGAGAGGTCTTTTCCTGCTTTCTCCTCTAGGGTTTTGATGGTTTCCTGTCTCACATTCAGGTCCTTTATCCATTTTGAGTTTATTTTTGTGAATGGTGTGAGAAAGTGGTCTAGTTTCAACCTTCTGCATGTTGCTGTCCAGTTCTCCCAGCACCATTTGTTAAAGAGACTGTCTTTTTTCCATTGGATGTTCTTTCCTGCTTTGTCAAAGATGAGTTGGCCATACGTTTGTGGGTCTAGTTCTGGGGTTTCTATTCTATTCCATTGGTCTATGTGTCTGTTTTTGTGCCAATACCATGCTGTCTTGATGATGACAGCTTTGTAGTAGAGGCTAAAGTCTGGGATTGTGATGCCTCCTGCTTTGGTCTTCTTCTTCAAAATTACTTTGGCTATTCGGGGCCTTTTGTGGTTCCATATGAATTTTAGGATTGCTTGTTCTAGTTTCGAGAAGAATGCTGGTGCAATTTTGATTGGGATTGCATTGAATGTGTAGATAGCTTTGGGTAGTATTGACATTTTGACAATATTTATTCTTCCAATCCATGAGCAGGGAATGTCTTTCCATTTCTTTAAATCTTCTTCAATTACCTTCATAAGCTTTCTATAGTTTTCAGCATACAGA
>NW_024412395.1:69086440-69139765 GCF_014898765.1 Herpailurus yagouaroundi | reverse complement strand
TCCCCCCCCCCATCAACCCTTAGTTCGTTCTCAGTTCTCAACAGTCTATTATGCTTTGGCTCTCTCCCACTCTAACCTCTTTTTTTTTTTTTTTTCTTCCCCTCCCCCATGGGTTCCTGTTAAGTTTCTCAGGATCCACATAAGAGTGAAACCATATGGTATCTGTCTTTCTCTGTATGGCTTATTTCACTTAGCATCACACTCTCCAGTTCCATCCACGTTGCTACAAAAGGCCATATTTCATTTTTTCTCATTGCCACGTAGTATTCCATTGTGTATATAAACCACAATTTCTTTATCCATTCATCAGTTGATGGACATTTAGGCTCTTTCCATAATTTGGCTATTGTTGAGAGCGCTGCTATGAACATTGGGGTACAAGTGCCCCTATGCATCAGTACTCCTGTGTCCCTTGGATAAATTCCTAGCAGTGCTATTGCTGGGTCATAGGGTAGGTCTATTTTTAATTTTCTGAGGAACCTCCACACTGCTTTCCAGAGTGGCTGCACCAATTTGCATTCCCACCAACAGAGCAAGAGGGTTCCCGTTTCTCCACATCCTCTCCAGCATCTATAGTCTCCTGATTTGTTCATTTTGGCCACTCTGACTGGCGTGAGGTGATACCTGAGTGTGGTTTTGATTTGTATTTCCCTGATAAGGAGCGACGCTGAACATCTTTTCATGTGCCTGTTGGCCATCCGGATGTCTTCTTTAGAGAAGTGTCTATTCATGTTTTCTGCCCATTTCTTCACTGGGTTATTTGCTTTTCGGGTGTGGAGTTTGGTGAGCTCTTTATAGATTTTGGATACTAGCCCTTTGTCCGATATGTCATTTGCAAATATCTTTTCCCTTTTAGTTGGTTGGTTGCCTTTTAGTTTTGTTGGTTGTTTCCTTTGCTGTGCAGAAGCTTTTTATCTTCATAAGGTCCCAGTAATTCACTTTTGCTTTTAATTCCCTTGCCTTTGGGGATGTGTCGAGTAAGAGATTGCTACGGCTGCGGTCAGAGAGGTCTTTTCCTGCTTTCTCCTCTAAGGTTTTGATGGTTTCCTGTCTCACATTCAGGTCCTTTATCCATTTTGAGTTTATTTTTGTGAAGGGTGTGAGAAAGTGGTCTAGTTTCAACCTTCTGCATGTTGCTGTCCAGTTCTCCCAGCACCATTTGTTAAAGAGACTGTCTTTTTTCCATTGGATGTTCTTTCCTGCTTTGTCAAAGATGAGTTGGCCATACGTTTGTGGGTCTAGTTCTGGGGTTTCTATTCTATTCCATTGGTCTATGTGTCTGTTTTTGTGCCATGAATAGGCCTATATTAATTAAAGAAATGAAATCAGTAGTTAATAGACTTCCAAAACAGAAAGCACCAAGTACATTTGTGTATTCTACCAAACATTTAGGGAAGAAACTATACCAACTCTCTACAATTTTTTTCAGAGGAGAGAAGCAGAGGGAACACTTCATAACTCATTCTATGAGGCCAGCATTACTCTAACACTGAAACAAATAAATTGCAAGAAAATAAAACTACAGGTGAATATCTCTTATGAACATAGAGGTAAAAATCTTCAACACAATATTAGCAAATCAAATTCAGTGATGTATAAAAAGAATTATACACCATCACCAAGTGAGATTTGTCTCAGGTATGCAAGGTGGTTTCAACATCTGAAAATCAATTGATGGAGAGCCAAAGCATAAGCGACTCTTAAAAACTGAGAACTGAGGGTTGATGGGGGGGGTGGGGTGGGAGGGAGGGAAGTGTAGGTGATGGGCATTGAAGAGGGCATCTTTTAGGATGAGCACTGGGTGTTGTATGGAAACCAATTTGACAATAAATTTCATATATTAAAAAAGAAAATCAATTGATGTAATCCATCACATCAATAGGTTAAAAAAGAACGATCTAATGATTGTATTAATAGATACAGAAAAAGCATGTGACAAAATCTAACACTAATTAATTATATAAACTCAGTAAATTAGGACTAGGGAAACCTTCCTCAACTTGATAAAGAATACTAAAAAAAAAAAAAAAAAAAAAAAACCCCAAAAACCCAAAACTAACAACAACAACAACAACAACAACAACAACAACAACAAAACCCAACAGCTAACATCATGCTTAATGGTGAGAAACTTGAAACTTTCCCACTAAGATCAGGTGCAAGGCAAGGATGAGGATGTTCCCTTAAACCATTCCTTTTCAACACTGTACTAGAAGTTCTAGCAAATGCAACATGACAAGAAAAGGAAATATGTACAGATGGGAAAGGGAGAAATAAAACTGCCTTTGTTCACAGATGACATAACTGTCTATGTAGAAGATCTGAAAGAATCAACAAAAAACTCTTGGAACTAATAATCAATTATAGCAAGGTTGCAGTGTCCAAGGTTAATATACAAAAGTCAACTCTTTTCCTATATACCAGCAGAGGACAAGTTGAATTTGAAATGTAACTTCAAATTTATATAATACCATTTATATTAGTATTCAAAAAATGAAGTAATGTGTAAGTAATGTGTAAGTAAGATGTAAATGTAACAAAGTATGCACAAGATTTATATGAAGAAAACTACAAGCTATGAAGTGCATTCTTCTCAATTTGATCTGTTATTCAATGCAGTCCCAGTCAAAATCCCAGCTAGTTATTTTGTGATTATCAACGTCCTTAATCTAACGTGTATATGGAGAGGCAATGATCCAGAATAGCCCACACAATATACAAGGAAAACAAAATTGGAGGATTGGCACTACCCAACTTCAAGACTTACTATAAAGCTACATTAAGGGGCGCCTGGGTGGCTCAGTCGGTTGAGCGGCCGACTTCGGCTCAGGTCACGATCTCACAGTCCGTGAGTTCGAGCCCCGCGTCAGGCTCTGTGCTGACAGCTTGGTGCCTGGAGCCTGTTTCGGATTCTGTGTCTCCCTCTCTCTGACCCTCCCCCGTTCATGCTCTGTCTTTCTCTGTCTCAAAAACAAATAAACGTTAAAAAAAAAAAAAGAAGCTACATTAAGACTGTGTGATATTGGTTAAAGAACAGACATATAGACCAGTAGAACAGAATAGAGAGCCAAAAAATAAATGTTAGCTGATTCTTGACAAAGGAGATAGTCTTTTTGACAAATGGTGCTGGAACAATTGGATTTCCACATACAAAAAAGATGAATCTAGACAGACCTTATACCCTTCACAAAATTAACTCAAAACAGATCACAGTCTTAAATGCGAAATGCCAAACTATAAAACTCCTAGAAGATCACATAGGTGAAAACCTAGATGAACTTGGGTATAGTAATGACTACTTAGATATAACACCAAAGGCACAATCCATAAAAAAAAAATTTGACAAATTAGACTTTATTAAAATTAAAAACTCATGCTCTGGGAAAGACGATGCCAAGAGAATGAGAAAGCCATAGTCTGGGAGCAAAATATTTGCAAAAGACATATCTTATAAATGACTGTTATCCAAAATATAAAATAACTCTTAAAAGTCAACCATAAGAAAACAACCTGATTAAAAAATGAGCCAAAAACCTAAACAGACACCTCATCAAAGAAGATATTCAGATGAAAGATAAGCATATGAAAAGATGTTTCACATAATAAGTCATCAGGGAAATTCAAACTAAAACTATGAGAGACCACTGCATTCTTGTTAGAGTGGCTAAAATCTGGAATACTGATAGCACAAAATGTTGGTGAGGATGTGGAATGATAGAACTCTCATTCATTACTACTGGGAATGCAAAATAGTACAGATACTTTGGGAAGTCAGTTTGGTAGTTTCTTACAAAACTAAACATACTTTTACCATATGATCAAGCAATTGAACTCCTTGGTATTTATCCAAAGGAGCTGAAAACTTATGTCTACCCAAAACCTGCACACAGATGTTTATAACAACTTTATTCATAATTGCCAAACGTGGAAGCAACCAAGATATCTTTAGTAGGTGAATAGATAAATAAACTGTGGTATTCCCAGACAATGGCATAGTATTCAGCACTAAAAATAAATGAACTATCAAGCCATAATAAGGCATGGAGATACCTTACATACATATTACTAAGTAAAAGGAGACAATCTGAAAAGGCTACATACTGTATGATTCCAACTGTATGACATTCTGGAAAAGAAAAAACTATGGAGACAGTAAAAAGATCAATGGTTGTTGGGTGCTGTGGGGGTGAGGATGGGAGAGATTAAAAAATGTCATCTTAGATTGTCATGTACTCAATTAGCCTACATGCTGCTGCCATTTCCCAGTATTCAGTTTATGCCATATGGCAACAAGTGGGGCTTCAGTGCATCCTTACACAATTTCTTCAACTAGACTGGTTTAAGAATCTTTAACATCCTCATATCCTAAGAAGTTGAATGAAAGATACAGCAACTATTACAATAATTGACATGACATCGGCAGTATTGGGTGCTTACATAAACTTATACAGAACTTGTTTAGTGAAAAGGATGCTGGCTTTGTAATAAAAATATGAATTAGAATTTAAGTGTATCATTTATTCATCATATGACTTTGAATAAGTTACTTAACTTCTTTTGGCCTATACTAACCATCCTTCTGCCTACTGTATAGTTACAGATACCAGTGAGGTATTGAATGGGCATCGTATTTGGTAAACTGCAGAGGGGTCTGGATAGGTAAATCTCTATTAATAGTACATGTCCTCAGAACAGATGTGTGCACTGACAGAGTGAGGCAGCAATTTGTATGTGGTTGTTCTGGGGCAGGACATCTGGTTAGAATCTTCTCTATTCACATGAAGCTTGCCTATATGTGATGATGATGGGCCTGCTCTAAAACTATAAACTGCAGTTTCAGATCCCACTGGCCTATAGCAAATAGACCATATGCACCGTTGCAACTTAGGGACAGGGACTGCATCTTACCTTTTCACAGAGTATAAACCCAAAAACTTGTTAAGTGAAATGAATTTTGGGGCACCAGAAATTTCCAGGCACTTTTGGTATAATTAAAACATTGTGGGTCTTTTCAGGTAAATAAAACTTCCCTGGATTTTGTTTTGCTCCAGTAGAAATCCCTAGCTTATTTGCACTCTTCACATACCATAAGAATTAGATCTGTATGTATTTGTCTGGTTAATCGCTCTTATCTGAAATGATAATAAAATTTCTTTTATATCCCTGAGAGAGCCAAATGGTTACACAACAGACCAGGTCCCTAAGTTAGGCCACAGTGTGCAGATAAACCGATGGCAGTGCTATCTATCTCCATATGAAGATAAGGTATGAAGCCCAGACGTTGGCAACACCTCTAGGTCATAAAATCTAAGATACATGGGGCCATATGGCCCTTAGAGATATTTTATTCACTCAGACTGATTACATTTCTAAGAAGAGTATTTCAGGAAGGCAGGAGACAGATGCATTCTACACTTTTCATCACCACTCACCTATGGAGCATCCAAATATTTGTGTAACACATTTGACTTTGCTCTCTTTTTGATACCCTTGGAGGGGGTGAGGCTAGTATACTTATTATTCACTGGAAGGTAATTGACATGAACTCTGTCTCTGATCCAGAATACCTGATGTGCATATTCAGCATGAAATAATAAAGATAAATATTTAAAACCCAGTGGTTTTGGCATAATTATAAAATAATACTGAATTTCTAGTGCAGGGGAATGATGGGCAAGATGTGGCCTGAACTGTATATGTCTCATCCAGCCCCACACCTAGTTTAGGAAAAAACTTTGAGTATGGGGCAGAGCCTGCAGTGAGGGAGAATTGAAAGTGTAGGAGATTACAGCACAGCTGGGACCTGGGGAGGGCCAGAGATCTCCACTCCCAGAAGGCACGTGGTAACAAGTTAAAGAGGACACAGGAGTGAGGGGTCACAAAACTTGAAGATGAGGTTTCTTTGGTAACTTATCTGCTGCTCTTCTAGGAGCTACACCCCTGGGTAGGGGTAGAGGAGTTCCAGAGGCCAGAGGGAAATTTGGGTGTGTGTCCCCTCAGGTCTAGGGAGGCTCCTCCCCCCAGCAGCAATAGGTCCTCCAGAGAAGAACTATCTTAGGAAGAGCCAGGAGGATGCCCAGGATTTGCACACCATCTAAGGCTATGACAAGTTTGAGAAGAGGTAAGAAGACCAAAGGGCCTCCATAGGGTGGAGATGGGGCAGAGGTAGCGACCATTCGACCACAGCACAGCTAGCTAGGAGAGGCAGAGGCCCCAGCGCCGACCCAGCCTGGTCAGAGGGAGGACCCTCCAGAGGCGTGCTGTGTTAGCTGGCTGTGGGAACTGCAGTGGATAAGGGTGCTGGTCCATTTGGCTCTAGGAGCCTCAAATGTATCTCAAACCTCCATTCTGTGACTTACTAGCACTGTGACCCCAAGCAACTCACCTAACCTTTCTGGGCCTCAGTCCTACCTGCAAAAGAGAGATAACAAGACTACATTTGAATGTGTAACTGAATCCTAAGGTGAGGATTAGATGGCACATGGTGAGCCCTAAATAAATGGTAGGTATTATTCTCATTGTTTAGTCATTATTGTACCTGTGGGGCCCTTAAGAAAATTGGAATTCTTTCTTTTTTTTTTTTTTTAAATTTTTTTTTCAACGTTTATTTATTTTTGGGACAGAGAGGGACAGAGCATGAACAGGGGAGGGGCAGAGAGAGAGGGAGACACAGAATCGGAAACAGGCTCCAGGCTCTGAGCCATCAGCCCAGAGCCCGACGCGGGGCTCGAACTCACGGACCGCGAGATCGTGACCTGGCTGAAGTCGGACGCTTAACCGACTGCGCCACCCAGGCGCCCCTGGAATTATTTCTGCAATGAGTTGTTTCAGGTCTGACTGTCCCTCCACCCGCTTTCCCCAAACATGGACACACATCTAGATGTAAAAACCCAGAGAGCAGGACCAGGGCCAGTGTCATTGTGGCATGGGCAGAGATAGTTGTCAAATCTTGCTTCTTTCTTAATTTTATAAGGAATTCTGCACACCATAGAAGGCTTCCCTAGTCTATTAACATATTCAACAATGTATTATTGCTATCAAAATATTGCCATCTTTAAAAAAAAGTATCCCTGCTTTATTCAAGTGGAAATTGTCCTTAAAGAGAGGGTAAGATTGGCTCAGGGTCACACAGCTGGTGAGTCACGGACTTCAGCCAAAGGCCTCTGTTTCCAGAGTCTATTCTCCCAAACATTATATTACATGGCTATACAAATAGATTTAAAGTGACATTTTTTTCTCATTACAGTAATTCAATTGAGAACAGATATAATGCTTCATGTATGAATCATACATGAATCATACCAATTTTGATTAGTCAAAATCCATCATGAGTAAACACCTTTTAAAATTATTTTTACTATCTTAATTGCAAAAGATATTATATAGTACTCTTGCAGTCAAGGACTATCAGAGCTGGAAGTCACCTCAGAGATGACAGTCTCCTTCCACTTTACTGATGAGGAAATGGATGCCATGGAAGTTTAAGTGAGTTTTTCAAGCAATTCAGTAGAGCCACTATGACTGAGTCAGGGGTTGAGCTATACTTTCTTTGCGCTCCAAGAGCATTCTGGCAGTAGATTCCATAACATCCTGAATTGGAAATATGGACCCCTAGTAACTGGCATACAGATTGCTCATGCTAGAGTTCTTCCAAAAGATGTAGAGATATTCAAGGTGACTTAATTTCCCATTAAAAGAGGCCTTTGGAAGTGTTAGGAGACAAAGGCAAAATATGGAATAGCAATTATTCTTGGTTCAAGATACTCCCAATTATTGGATATACCAATTAAAGTTATATTTTCTGGGTAGTTTGATCTCTATAGCCAGTCATACATCTCTCTGCTCCTTTATTTAAGGGACCTGAACATATTGGTATATTTTGTAGTGTTCAATGTAATGTTCAACGTTTTCTTTAGGTTGTCTTATAAAGTCACTAGGATGTTTTCTACCAAGATTATGAATTGGGGGGATGAGAGGAGTGTTACACATTGGATACCCTGGAGGGTAGAGTGAAATAGATTTAGGTATATTAAGTTAGCAGGAATTCCTGCTTTGGAGAATTCCAAAAATCTCCCTCATTATAGGGGAGACAGTGTAGAAAGGCAGAACAGATTATGTCACATAGTGGGAACCATCTGAGCAGGAGTGCTTACTGCCTTGAATGCAGGAGGCAAGGAAATGGTAAAGATCTTAGCATTCAACTTGGAGGACAAAAACTGGTTCAAAGGCAATAGAATAGAAAGGCGAGATAAACACAAAGGAGGATAAAGGAGCAGAGGGTAAGAGGATAAGCAAGGAGGGGTGTTATCAAAGTTGAAGCTAGATAAATTGCTTGAGAGGAGGTTGTAGCTGGGAAAGTTGAGGGTAGTTAATAGTTTTGGAGGAAAGAAGGAAGTCATCAAGAGGCATATCAGGTGAGGAATCTGGGCAGTTCTGATGACAAACTGTCATCAGATAGCTAAACAGGTTGCAAAGCACTTAGTCCTGCAGCAATAGAGATAGCAGAAGTAGAATTTTTATAAAATTTTTTGAAATTAAAAAAAAATTTATTTGGAAAACCTTCAGCCTATAGAAAATTTGCAAGAGAGCATTAAATATCCATGTACCCTTTACTTAGATTTACCAGTGGTTAACATTTTGCTACATTTGCTACTATCATCTCTATGCATCCTTATTTATTTATTATTTTTAATTTTTTAATGTTTATTTATTTATTTTGCGAGGGGAGGGGCAGAGAGAGAGGGAGACAGAATCCCAAGCATGACCCGCATTGTCAGCATGGAGCCCGATGCAGGGCTCGAACCCACGAACTGTGAGATCATGACCTGAGCCGAAATCAAGAGTCGGGCAGTTAACCAACTGAGCCATCTATGCATCTTTATTTAACAAAACATTTATATTACCTGTGAATTTTTAATGGTTTATATCACACTTCACACCTAAATATTTCATCATATATTTTCCGAGAATAAGGGTACGACTGCATTCACTTATCACCTTCAAGAAGTTTAACATTGATATAATCCTATATCTAAAATTTGTATATATGCAAATTTCCCCAGGTGTCTCCAAAATGTCCTTGATGGCTTTTTCCTCTCCTCCAATCCAGTATCCAACCAAGGATAACACATTGCAATCAGTTGTTATGTCTATTGTCTCCTTTAGTCTATAATAGTTCCCTAACTTTATTTTCATTCAAAAATGCCATTTTTTTACTCCACATCAGTTGGATTGCAAAATGTCCCTCAATTTGCACTTGTCTGTTTTCTCATGGTTGAATTTAGATTAAATATTTTTTTGCAGCAGTACCATATAAATGGTACTATGGACAATAAACTATATGGTAAGTCACAATGCACCAAAGTCCTATAAGCCTGCTGCTGATTCTACTTTTCATCTTGAATATGTGTTTTGGGAAGAGCAAAAGGGATATGCTAAAAGCAGATCTAGACCTCCATGACATAAATTGGATTCATGTCAAAATTCGACCTCACTCTGTGCTACATATAGCTCAGGAATCGGAGGAGTGGTTTCTATTACTGATATTCAAATCTTTTCCATTTTAGAGCTTATACTTTGTATTTTCCTTTGTCTTAAAGGAACCAATTTATAAAACAGATACAATATGTTTGTATTGTATCAAACAATATGTTTCTATTATATCAGATAAACATCAAGAATTAGCCTCAGGATAGATCTGAGTCTTGCTGTGATTCATCTTTAAGTGAAAGTGAAATCCTTCCACTTTCAAGGCAATACATTTTAGCTAGAGTGGCTAAATCTGCCAACTAGTTTGCTTAACGTTTATGTAAAAACTTATATTTTTGTGAAGAGCTTTATCATACATGATTGTATTTAATGCTCACAATGATCCTATGAGGCTGGGAGATGAGTGGAGCCTCAGGAGATTCGGATGGTCCTAATTTCCAGTGAGACTCCCATCTTTGCTTGTTGAGACTGGTTTGCAGCCACACACACACTACCTTCCCCTCTGCCTGCCTGAGAAAGGTTTTTGTTTCAGAATTGGTTACTGGAAAGATCAGATTACCAGAGAAATAAGGTTAACCGAGATCTTTCAATCCACAATTTTTGTAGAAAAAGGCCAGTTCTAAAACAAAAATCTCACTTTAATTTGTTGTTTTAATTGCATGCTACTTGATAAGTGAAGATATTCATTTGCTCATTCAGTTTTCAAACTTTCATTTGGAGCTCACTTTGCTAGATCTAGGTTGACAAGTCGGATATGATACCTGTTAGGATACATGAATATTTGCATGTCCTTTATTCAGGTCTATATCCGAAAAGATTTAATATCACTTACAGAAATACATGTGGCTTAACACAAAACAAAATAAGAAGAGAAAAAGTAAGTAAACACAGTTGGGGGTGAAAGGAAAAGAATGCCAACAAGATTCATAGGTAATACCATGTAAGCTGTGGGATTTTGTTTTAAAGGTTGAAGGAACTTCATGTAAGCATGTTCCTATCAAGGGGAAAGGAGAAAGTGAAAATTAGAAGAGTAAGGGGTAATGATCGCTGAAGTAAAGTCCCAAGCAGACTGGAAAGAATGGGATAAAACCAAGAGGGTGGGAGTGAGAATTAGTCCCTCATCAACTCAAAGGATGTGCTGGTATACAAGGATGAAGCAGCAATGGTTTTTGTCAGTGTGGAACACAAAGTAAGCCAATCCCTTCTCTTGGTACCGAGGAATGTGGGGACTGGAGAGCAGCCTCAAATATCCAGTGCAGCCCTATATTCTAAGATTGAAAAACCCAATCTGTATTCAAGTTTCTTGAATTTCTAGCTACCCCACTGACAGACTAAAATTCATGGACTGTGTTGCCTATGTTGCAGAATATATAACTCCTCATTGATTTCTGGGAGTACTTGGAGCCTGGGAAATAGATTTGATTAGATAGGACAAAAACTGTAAGCCTACCTTTTCATCATCTTTACCTTATGGTCTCCTTCATTCAACAAATATAGGTGCTGCTTGTGTGTCATACAGTCTGCTTCCTCATTCCATTTTTTGCTTTTGTTCAGTTTCTGTGGAAATTACTAATGAGGATCTCTAATTCTGTTTATCCAAAGGATATAGGAGTGCTGATTCCTAGGGGTACATGTACCCCAATGTTTATAGCAGCACTTTCAACAATAGCCAAATTATGGAAAGAGTCCAAATGTCCATCAATGGATGATGAATGGATAAAGAAATTGTGGTTTATACACACAATGGAGTACTACTTGGCAATGAGAAAGAATGAAATCCTGCCATTTGCAACAAAGTGGTTGGAACTGGAGGGTATTATTCTAAGTGAAATAAGTCAGTCAGAGAAAGACGGATATGTTTTCATTCATATGTGGAACTTGAGAAACTTA
Organism: Herpailurus yagouaroundi; assembly: GCF_014898765.1. Classification (NCBI taxonomy): domain Eukaryota; kingdom Metazoa; phylum Chordata; class Mammalia; order Carnivora; family Felidae; genus Herpailurus; species Herpailurus yagouaroundi. Next base: position 69,128,386 of record NW_024412395.1, on the reverse strand, counting down.
ACAGAAGACCATGGAGGAAGAGAAGGGGAAAAAAATAGTTTCAAACAGAGAGGGAGGCAAACCCCTGAGACTCTTAAATACAGAGTACAAACTGAGGGTTGATTGAGGGGGGGGGCGCAGGGAAGAGGGGAAAATGGGTGATGGGCATTGAGGAGGGCACTTGTTGGGATGAGCACTGGGTATTGTATGTAAGCAATGAATCATGGGAATCTACTCCCAAAGCTAGGAGCACACTGTATACACTGTATATTAGCTAATTTGACAATAAATTATATTTAAAAATATAAAAATTATATATATATATATATATATATATTTTAAAAAAGGAGTTCTAATTCTAATCTGTTCTCTTGGATAAGGTCTGCAGAGATTCAGGTCGAGTGCATCTCAAGCCTAAGTAGGTACAGGATCTTCTTTCTTATTCAGAAATGAAATAATCTTTTAAGCTGCTTGTTTGCTCTTGTCTCTAGCACCAAAGGAGGCTGTAATTAAATCAGCAAAGCCACACACACACACACACACACACACACACACACACATATATATATATATATATATATATATATATATTTTTTTTTTTTTTTTTGAGTAGGACTAAAAGAATTCTGGATATGTTTGAGAGCATAATTTGAGGGGGGGGGAAGCTTTAGAGGACCATCTAATGAAACACAGCCCTCTTAGTTTACAGGTAAAAAATTAGGTCCTCAAATAAACTTAATACAAGCACATACCTAGAAAGAGGCAGGGCTGGAACTAGTAGTCTTCTGACTCCTAGACCAATGATCTTTCTGGCATGAGATACTGCTCACCAGATAAAGATTGGCTAGTGGACTCATATTTCAGAACTGCAAACAGGCATTTCTGAGGAAACAAGAAGTTTGAATTTACCTTCCTATGTGAGCTAGAATATAATATCAATATTTACATTTAAAGTGATTGTTTTCAGAGCACTTATATTCGTCCTTCCGTTAAAGTAGGCAACCACTGTGTAGCAAGGATTATCAAAACTCCACACAACAATGGGAGGAACTGGTGCACTTTCATGTCTGATTATTTCATTTTGTGAACTAAGTGCTCTGATCTCTCAAGGAGTTTCCAAGGCAGAGGTATGTTATGCCTGAAGATGCAAAACTAAGATAGCTATAGCTCTATATATTTATATACAGATACCACAAACTTTGTAAGATCAGATTCTTGGCATTTTGGGGGGCATGCGGTGGGAATGGGTGCTGTAATATACCACTCTGGCTCTTAGTTTTGTGGTCACAGAGTATCAGAGCTGGAAGAGATAATTTTATTTAATTATGCAATTTAGATGAAGGAACTGTGATTCAGAGAATATGTGGTTTGCTCGTGGTTTTAGAAAAGCAAAAGCAATTTTAACAGTTCAGTCATTGATTGCATCTCTCTGGTCGATTCTACTCTACTCACATTATCCCCTCTGTGGTATACTACTATCAACTTCTAGTTACTGTCACTTCACTTTTATTTCTCCTTAATCTCAATGATAAGTAATCTACCTGGGATCCTAAGTCCTTTCTGGGTCTTATCTTTTACTCTTTCATTTAGGATTGTGTGATGTTACAGTATCTTGACTTTGGTGTTGTTAAGACAATTTTGCCATTTTCATGGCTGCCAAGAAATGCAGCTAACAGAAGAAAGCACAATTTTCAGAAGTTATAGTTCAGATAAAGCAGCCTCATAGAAAAATCAGTGCCTTAGTTAATTTTAACCAAATGGTTATGCTTAACATAATAGGTTTCTTTCTGTTAAAGACTCCATTATAGTCATAGTACAAAGAACTGGAATTATTTAAGACACATTAGTACAACATTATAACGTATTTTATAGTTTCTTTACTGGTTGCTAGTCTATGAGAAGGAAAACAACAACAAAGAGGAACATCGTTCCAGCACAATAACAATGAGCTTATTCTAGGGTGCCTGGGGGGCTCAGTTGGTTAAGTATCCGACCTAGGCTCGGGTCATGGTCTCATGGTTTGTGCGCTGAAGCCCCGTGTCAGGCTCTGTGCTGACAGCTCAGAGCCTGGAGCCCGCTTCAGATTCTGTCTCTATCTCTCTCTGCCTCTCCCATGCTCACGCTCCATCTCTGTCTCTCTCTCAAAAGTAAGCAAACATTTAAAAAAATCAAAAAACAATGAGCTTATTCTAATTAATATGTAGGTGTTCAGTTAGCTTAGACTTTTCGTTAAAAATTTGCATATAATCAAGTACCTTGTGTGATACAATATCTAAATTTTACATACTTTTCCTATATTTGGAACATAATAGCACTAGTCAGATAATCAAAACCATTTGTATAGGGAGGGAGTGCTTCATTTTACAGATGAGGAAGCTAAAGTTCAGATTAAAGGACTTCAGCCAGGTCACAAAGCAAGCTAGCTACTTCTTGTCTGGGGCTAGGACAGTCTAAATCTGAACTCTCTATTCTGTTGGTTTCTTATCACAATTCCTCCAAAGTTACAGATTCATTTGTAATGCTAACTAGCTGTCTTAAGTGTCTGGGACACAATGTACTGTTCTAGAAAGAGCACAGGATTTGGGATTTGATGGGGAAGGGTTTGTGTCTTTGCTCCACTTCTTGAGAGGCCAGTGATTTAGATACAACTTACTTCCTGTCTTTGGAGTCAGTTTCCTCATTTGTCAAATTGGGGTGACTACCTGACATATGGAGTTGTCGTGGAGAAAGTGTGATGTGTGTGAAATGCGTGGCATGTAGTAAGTGGTTAACATGTTGTCCATCCCACAGTGGGGTGTAGATTGTCTACTTCCTGCTCTCATGAAAGCACCAAGTAATGGGTTCATGCTGGACAGATAAATTAGATACAATGAGGGAGGAGAGAATGTGAATAATCTTTATATCAGTTCACTTTATCAGTTCACTAGTTTTCTGTGTGGGGGGAAAAAAAACCCTAAGGGCCAGAACTATAAATCTGCTGGGTAGGTCCAGATTTTAATGACTAGAGTGGCCATTTTCCTTTTTATTTGTAGAAATGCCTTGGAAAAATAAACTTCTTTTTTTAATATTAGAGGAGGATTAATTAGAATAATTATTCACAACAGTGTTGTCATGTTTTAGTGTTAGAGTGATCAACTTTTTAGAAAAAGTAATGAAATCCACACTTACAAACCAACTATTCAGATTGTATAATCATTATTTTTAAAATACGTGTTCCAAATTTACTTTATTTGATTTGAAACTCTGGAATCTTTTATATATAACTGCAAAAATAAGTATTTCTTAAACTTGGAAGTACCATGTTAGTGTCTGAATATAGCAAAATAATAAATTTATTTGTAACTATGCCAATATGTCCCATTCCCTAGGCTGGAGAGCAGGCTGAGAATCCTGGAATCCTGGTCATCTTTACCCCAGCTTGCTTTGGGCAGGTTCCAGAGATAAGCAAAGTCAAGGTTATTGTCTCTCCCAGTTTGTAAAGCAGGGTGTCACTATGAGAGAAGAGGCCATTGTGTCTACAAAAGGCAGTCCATAAGAATAGAGAGCTCTGACATTATTTGAGTAAAGTTCAAGTCTAAGGGTGTCCCTGCAAACAATGGAGATTTTGGTGGTACACAATTAAAAGAGGGCTTGTAAGTAGCTCCATGAGTGCAATAAACTAAAACATAAACCAAATAGTTTACGAGAATCAGGAAAAGAGACAGCTAAAAAGAATCCTCCTGGGATCAGAATAAACCTCAAAATCTGACCTCAAAATTAACCCTGCAAATGGACCTAAATTCAATGGACTAGATTATGGAAGAATGAATGCTCCACAGAATGTAAATAAAATAAAATAGATTTGTGAGTCTTGTGATTCTTCAAAAAGTTAAACACAGGCTTACCGAGTAACCTAGCAATTCCACCCTTGGGTATATACCCAGGTGAAATGAAAAAAATGAAAAATGAAAAATGAAAAAAATGAAAAAAATGCTATGGCATGAATGCTAAGTGGAAGAAATCAGCCAAGAAAGACCACATATATGATAGGATTCCATTTATATGAAATGTCCAGATATACAAGTCTATAAACACAGAAGTATTAATGGTTGCCAAGGGTGTGGGGTCGGGTAGGTTGGGAGAAATGGGAAGTGATTGCTAATGTACCGAGTTTTGGGATGATGAAACTGTTCTGAAATTGTGGTGATGGTGTACAACCCTGTGAATATTCTAAAAAACTCCCGAATGTACACTTTAAATAAGTTGTATAGTGTATGAGTTATATCTCAGTCTAGCTGTTAGTTAAAAAAACTGTATAGGCCTTACTTGGATACTGATTCAAACACACTAAAAAGCCATTTATAGCAATTCTGTTAACATTCTTCGAAATGTGCTCTTATAATTTGTCTACTTGACTGTTCTGACGACACATAATGCTACATTAGTTTCAAGGGAATAACATGGTGATGTGACAACTCTATACATTACCTTATGCTCACCATAAGCAATCATCTGTCACCATACAAACCTTACAGTATCAGTGATTATATTCCCTAAGTGGCACCTTTTATCCTCATCATGACTTATTCTATAACTAAAAGCATGTATCTCCCACTCCCCTTCACCCATTTCACCCATTCCCCCAACCTCCTTCCCTCTGGCAACAATATGTATATTCTTGCCTCCTTTGTTATAGATTAATTGGCCATATAAGCATGGGTTTTTTTTTTCCGGGCTCTCTACTCTGTTCCATTGATCTATGTGTCTTATTTTTGTGCCAGTTCCATATTGTTTTGATTATTACAGCTTTGTAGTATATCTTGAAATCTGGGAATGTGATACCTCCATGTGTTCTTTTTCAAGATTGTTTTGGCTATTTGGGGTCTCTTGAGCTTCCATATAAATCTTATCATTTAGTCAAATTCTGTGAAAAATGCTGTTGGTAACTTTGATAGGGACTGGATTAAATCTGTAGATTGCTTTGGATAGCGTGCACATTTTAATATTCTGCTATTCCATGTGCATGGAATGTCTTTCCATTTATTTGTGTTGTCTTCAATCTCTTTCATAAGTGTTTTATAGTTTTCAGAGTACAGGTCTTTCACCTCCTTGGTTAGTTTATTCCTAGGAATTTTATTATTTTTGGTGCAACTGTAAATGGGATTGTTTTCTCAAGTTCTTTCTGCTACTTTATTGGTAGTGTATAAAACACAGTTGATATATGTGTATTTTTTATCCTGCAACATTAATAAATTCATTTATTATTTCTAAAAGTTTTGTGGTGGAGTCTTTAGGTTCTATGCATAGTACTGTGTCATCTGCAAATAGTGATAGTTTAACCTCTTCCTTACCCATTTGAATGCCTTTTCTTTTTCTTGTCTGGTTGTTGTGGCTAGGACTTCTAATACAATGTTGAATAAAAGTGGTGAGAGTGGACATCCTTGTCTTATTCCTGTTCTTAGGAAAAAAGCTGTTTTTCACTAGAGTATGATCTTCACTGTTTTCCATATATGGCCTTAATTATGTTTAGGTATATTCCCTCCATACCCACTTTGTTGAGATATTTTATGAATGGATGTTGAATTTTGTCAAATACTTTTTCTGCAACTATGGAGATATTTTTATCCTTCATTTTGATAATGTGGTGTATCCCACTGATTGATTTGTGAATACTGAATTTTCCTTACATCGGCCATAAACTCAATTGTGGTGAATACTCTTAATGCATTTTAAATCAAGTTTGCTAATATTTTGAGAATTTCTGCAACTATGTTCATCAGAGATGTTGGTGTGTAGCTTTCTTTTTGTAATGTCTTTGTCTGGTTTTGGTATCAGGATAATGATGACCTTGGAGAATTATTCTGGAATCTTTCTTTCCTCTTCTCTTTGGAATGGTTTGAGAATAGACGTTAACTGCTCTTTAAATGCTTGGTAGAATTCATTTTGGAACGCTGGACTTTTTTGGAAGCTTTCTGGTTACAAATTCAATTTGTAACTAGTAATTAGGTTTCAGGTTTTCTATTTCTTCCTGATTCAATTTTGGAAAATTGGTTCTAGGAATTCATTTCTTCTAGATTGTCTGATTTATTGGCATATAACTTTTCACAGTAGTCTCTTATAATCCTTTGTATTTTTGTGGTGTTGGTGGTTATCTTTTTTGTTTCGGATTTTGTGTCCTCTTTTTTTCTTGAGGAGTCTGGTTAAAGGTTTATCAATTTTATATTCTGAATCAGCTCTTGGTTTCATTGGTATTTTCTATTTTGTTGTATTTCATGTATTTCTGCTTTGATCATTATTTCCTGTTTTCTACTACACTTTTTCTACTTCCTTTAGGTATAAGGATAGATTGAGATTTTTTTTTTTGAGGTAGGTCTGTATTGCTGTAAATTTCCCTTCGAACTTTCACTGTGTCCCAAGGATTTTGGACAGTTGTTTTAATTTTCACTTGCCTCCCTTGTACTTTCTGATTTCCTCATTAATCCATTGGTTATTTAGAAATGTGTTTAGCTTCCATGTGTGTTTTTTAGTTTTTTTTTTTTTTTTTTTTTTTTTTTTGGCGGGGGGAGGATTTTTAGTTTACCATTGTGGTTGGAAAAGGTGTGTTACAGGACTCCAAACTTAAATTGATTAAAGTGTTGTTTTGTGGCCTAACATGTGAACTATCCTGGAGAATGTTCTAAGTGCACTTGAAAATAATATGTTCTGGGGCGCCTGGGTGGCTCAGTTAAGCGTCCGACTTCCGCTCAGGTCATGATCTCGCGGTCTGTGAGTTCAAGCCCCGTGTCAGTCTCTGTGCTGACTGCTCAGAGCCTGGAGCCTGTTTCAGAGTCTGTGTCTCCCTCTCTCTCTGACCCTCCCCCATTCATGTTCTGTCTCTGTCTCAAAAATACACGTTAAAAAAAAAATTAAAAAATGTTCTGATGTTTTTGGATGGTATGTTCTGTACGTATCTGTTATATCCATTTGGTCTAACATGTTCAAAGACACCATTTCCTTATTGATTTTCTGCCTGGATGAACTATCCATTGATGTAACTGGGGTGTTAATATTCCCTACTCTTTTATTGCTGTCAATTTCTCCATTTATGTCTGTTATTTGCTTTATGTATTTAGTTGCTCCAGTGTTGGGTGCATATTTACAAGTGTTGTATCTTTTGTTGGATTGATCCTTTTATCATTAGGTAATGTCCTTGTCTCTTGTCATAGTCTTTGTTTTAAAGTCTACTTTGTCCGATATAAATATTGCTACCCCAGTTTTATTTTTTTATTTCCATTTGCATGAAGTACTTTTCTACCTATTCACTTTTGGTCTGTGTATATCCTTAGGTTTGATAGAAGTCTCTTGCAGGTAACACATAAATACGTCCCCCCACCCCAACCCTGTATTTCGATTGACAAATTTAGACCATTTAAAGTAATTAATAGGTATGTACTTATTGTCATTGTTGTTTTCTGGTTTTCTTAGTACTTCTTCCTTTCTTCTCCTGCTTGTTTCCTTGTGATTGATTTTTAGTGTTATGGTTGGCGTTCTACTTTTTTGTGTCTATTACAGGTTTTGGGTTTGTGGTTACTATGAGGTTCATCTAAAACATCCTAAATATATAGCAGTCTACATTAAGTTGATAATCACTTAAGTTCGAACACATTCTAGAAGAACATTTTTACTTCATGTTTTATGTATATTTTATATCTTTATTCCTGATTTTCCTATTTCTAATTATGTTCTTTTTCACTTAAAGGAGTCCCTTTAACATTTAAAAAAATATTTATTTTGAGAGAGTGCATGTGTGAGCAGGAGAGGGGCAGAGAGAATCCCAAGCAGACTCCATGCTCAGCGCAGAGCCTGACCTTATGGCTGTGAGATCATGACCTGAGCCAAAATCAAGAGTCACTTAGCTATGCAGGCACCCCTTAACATTTAAGGCCTGTTTAGTGGTGATGAATTCCTTGAACTTTTACTAGAATTTTGTTTTTTACACCTCTCCTATTTTGAATAGCCTCCCTAGGTAGAGTATACTTGGTTATAGGTTTTTTTTTCCCTTTCAGCACTTTAATTATGGCATGCCACTCCCTTCTGAGCTGCAGTTTCTGAAAAATCAGCTTTTATCCTTATGGGGTTTCCCTTGTACTTAACTATTTGCTTCTCTCTCACTGCTTTTAAAATTCTGTTTTAATCTTTCACATTTTAATTATGTGTCTTGGTATGGACCTCTTTGGATTCATTTTATTTGGAACTCTTTGTGCTTCCTGAACCAGACTTCTTCAGGTTAGGGAGTTTTCAGCTATTGTTTCTTCAAATAAGTTTTCTCTTTTTCTTCTGGGGCCCCCAAGAATGTGAATGTTTTAGGTTTGATGTTGTCCAACATGTTCCTTAACCTATCCTCATTTTGTAATTTTTTTTTCCTGTTTAGCTTGAGTGCTTTCCATTAGCCTGTCTTCCAGATGGCTGATCTGTTCTGCATTTGCTAATCTGTTAATTCCATCTATTTTTCATTTTAGTTAATGCATTCAAATCAAATTGGTTTTCTGGATTTTCTCTTTGTTGAAGTTCTGAGTTCTTCCACTCTTCTCTCCAGTCTGGTGAGCATCTTTATGATCATTACTTCAAATTCTATCAGATTATTGCCTATCACTATTTCACTTCTCTGAGGTTTCATCTTGTTCTTTCATTTGGATATTCCACTGTCTCATTTTGCTTCATTTTGTGTTTGTTTCTATGAATTAAGTGGATCAGCTACTTCTAAACTTGAAGCAATGGTCCTGTGTATGGTCATCTTTTGTGTAAACTGTGAATGCCTGTTGACTTTGGCATGGGCTGGGGATGCCCTGGTGGGATGGCTGGGCCTGGAGTGTTCCAAGTACTTTGTACCTGTGTCACCTTGGCAAGATGCCTGCAGCTACAGGAGTACTAACCAGGGGTATTCAGTATCACACTGGGGCCACCTTGGTGGGATAACTGGAGGTGATGGGGGCTATGGATCTGGGACTCATTAAAGTGCTAAGCTGGTTAGGGTGCTCTGACCTTGCTCCCATCCATGCTATCAATATGGAGGGAGAATATAAACCATGACACTCACCAAGCCCTCACTTGGAGTGAGGGCAGCAGCTCTCCTACTGGTTGACAGAGTTCTAGGGCTGAACACTTTCTATTCTAGTTGCTCTTTTAAACCATGGCTTTTTTCCTGTGCTCCAGGGCAGACAAAACTGTTTGCATGCAATTCCTCAGTACTATTCCTCCACTGCAGTTTGCAGTGTGGGGAGTAGATGTTCTCTCCATTACTGTGTCTCTGTCTCTTTGGCTGTTGTGTATGTGGTTTATCTTTTGTTGTGCAGAAGCTGTTCAGTTAGTCCTTAGGAGTTGCACCAGAAATATGTATAGATTTGGTGTGTCTGTGGAGAAGTGGAGTTCCGGGTCATCCTATGTCATGGTCTTGGACTGGAGAGCTGTGTATTTTACTGTTTTTGTGTGTTAATTTTTTAATGTCAATTTAATAGGGATAGACTGGGAAAACTCCAAATGCTAAATGGTTAGGAAGTAGCCACTTCAGTACTTTAATATAAAACAGAGACTTGCATTCTCCTCTATTAGCAGTGGGACTTTTGGTTAAAAAGTAGTTGTTCTTAGGGCACCTGGGTGGCTCAGTTGGCTAAGCGTCTGACTTCAGGTCATGATTTCACGGTTTGTGAATTTGAGCCCCACGTCAGGCTCTGTGCTGACAGCTCAGAGCCTGGGGCCTGCTTTGGATTCTGTGTTTTCCTCTCTCTCTCTGCCCCTCTCCCGCTCATGCTCTGTCTCTCTCGCAAGAATAAACAAACACTAAAAAAAAAAAAACAAAACAGAAAAAAGGTAGTTGTTCTTTGACTCAGTACACATAGCCAAAACACTGACAAAGTAATATCAGCTCTTATTTTCCAAGGCTTTCCTAAAAATTGTGAGTAGATAAGCTTTTAGTCAAAAGGCTCAGAGCCAAATGATTTGAATTTAGAATTTTTCAGATTGTAGGAAGCCCATATTATTTAATACCCTTAGTGGGGTCTGTGGAACACCACATAATCAAATAATTGCTCCACATTTCTCTATGAGAAATACACCAAAAGGTATGAAGCAGGACTACAGAAACATCACATGTGTTCAGGTCCTATTTGGTTATCAAATGAGTTTTGATGTTAAATTTAACAATAGTATCATCAACAAAATCTTTTGATTTTCGACTATTTATATCTCCAAATTGCAAATAAGAGGACAAATGCTATAATCACCTGTGAGAAAACTAGCTTTTTTTAAGGCTGATGTTACTCAAAATAAAAAGGAGATGGTGTCTATGTGAATGCACCCAGGAACATTAAGAATGATGCAAAGACAGCTTTGAATTACCAGTTATTTAAAAAGTAAATCCTGTTCATATTTAATATTTTAAGAAGAGAAATAACATTAGATGTTTTTGGAGTATCAATGTACAATAAAAAAACACAAAGTGCAAGAACCTTCCCCCACCTCCAAGGCTCAAAGGACAGTTATCCAGCTGTAGTCTACTTTCCTGAATTTTCTTAGTTCTTTTTCTTCAGATTTTGACAACTGATGTAGAAGGTCTTCTTCCAAGTCTGTGTTATTTGTATCCTGGATCTTTTCAGTAAAATCATTTTCTTCATCTGAATCATCACTTTCTTTTCCTTCTTCCATATCTACATCTTCAGGAATTTCTTCACCACTTTCGTTACAACAGAATAAAACAAACAATTTAAACATTTTTCTAACTAAACAATAAGTTTCTAATTTAAGATACCTATGTAGAAATATAACCATACAGGGAAGGTAAAAGAAAAACCTTATTAAGTGCACTTTAAAAATGATGGGTTAGGGCACCTGGGTGGCTCACTTAGTTAAGCATCTGACTCTTGGGCTTAGGTCATGATCTCACGGTTCAGAGACTGAGCACCATGTTGGGTTCTACACTGACAGCACATAGCCTGCTCGGGGTTCTCTCTCTCTATGCCTCCCCTGCTCTCTTTCAAACAAACATGAAAATTTTTTTTAATAAATTATGGGTTATTATAAAAAACAGGTGTGTAATTTTTAATCATAGATCAAATCCTTAAATCGTACACACATGAGGTCTTCCTGAAAATTATTTTCAATGTATTTTATTTACTTGGCTTAATCGTCATATATCCTTTAACTACATGTTAAAGCTTAAATAAAGAGAAATACAGTTGACCCTTGGACAACATGGGTTTAGACTGCAGATCCATTTACACATGGATTTTTTTTTTTAATCAGTACAATACTGCAAATGTATTCTCTCTTATGATTTTCCTAATTTCTTTTCTCTGGCTTATCTTACTGTAAGAATACAGTATACAACACATAAAATGTGTGTTAATTGACTGTTATTGGTAAGACTTCCAAGCACCAGTAGGCATTAGTAGTTAGTTTTATAGGAGTCAAAAGTTACAAACAGATTTTGACTGTGCAGGTCAGTGTCCTAACCCACACATGTTGAAGCCTCAAAGTGAAAGAACATTCTAATAAAGGCTAACATAACCATTTTGTTTCCCAAAACAATATCTAAACATATTTTAAAAACTGCTTTACCTCTTGGTCTCCTTAGACAGCAGCAATGAGCTTACAAACTTGGAGCACAGGAAGGAAGCAGATGGCAATACATGGGCTGGAGTATGAAGAAGCTAGAGTAAAAAAAACAAGAAAAATAGAGTTTCATTTAAAATGATTTAATGCCACCAGCTGAATGTAACAGGGTTTCTCCACAGAAAAACCAAACCAAAAAAAAAATTTATTCCTGCCTTCCTATACTTAAGCGAACAATAATCTCTCCCCTCCTGTCAGGTCAGACCACAATAATCTGGAATTGCAAATTTATGTTATTTGGTTTAGGTATTAAAACTGCACAGTATACAAATAATTATTCAAAAATTATGTTATATGTTATATGTTATATGTTATATGTTATAAACTGTATAAAAACTATAAGGTGCTTTAATGTATTTAATCTGTTTCATGTTGTGAATCACTTACCTCACTAATCGCAGGTATATTTTCTGTTAAGGGTAGTTGTACCAGTTCACTCTCGAAAGCTTCATTTATTTTTTCATCCTGCTGTTCCCTGTGCTTTCCCAATATGAAATAAAATGGGGTTGTTGGAAGACTTTCTTCTGCTAGTAGCTATAAAGATTTAAGACAAAGGGAAATTTCTTCAATAAAAAGAATTGCCTTTGACTCCATAAAAAAGTACTACAGAGTCGTAAAATGTCAAGGATGGAAAGAACTTTAAAAACTATCTAGCATGATTCTTACACTTTATAGGTAAAGCAACTGAGGTCTAGCAGCCCACTTACTATGGGAAAAGCTAACAGTGGACACTTGACAGAACAAAATACATACCACTGCTTCTCCCCCAATGACAAATGACAGCAAATGGGTTTTCAAAAGGACATAAACCCACAGGAGAAAGAAAATGGGTAAATAACATGTTGGAAGGTGGAAAGCAGGTTCAAGAGTGATAAGTAATTTAGTAGACCTGAGAAAGAATCCTAAGCTGGCTGGGAAGCATTCTGATTTATATTGTGGAATCCTGCAAAGGCCCAGGAATTGGTGCTAACAAATAACCAGGGAGCCAGGCTGAATGTCTGCTTAGAGAGGACTCAGATTCCTAGATCTTCTTTTGAGCCCCAGCAGAGGGCTGGAAGTACATTCTTGGGAGAGTGGAACAAAAGTGTGACTTTAAACTGAACTGCCTGGTGGGGGCTGGTGGCAGTGTCATCACAGCTGCAGGCAGTTGTACTTCACAGAATGTGCTTCCAGGTTGATATCCTCTAGGCAAGAACTTAGAAGAATTTTATCTGGGCAATCATAAAATGACCTAAAAATAATGACTTTCGAGACTTTCTCAAAAATAGCCAGATGGCGGAGGCCAGCAGAGAAGTTCTACTTAGGCAAAGACCTTCCAAATGACTTTTTTGATCACTTTTAAATAAAAACAGCCAAGAAATCATCAGACTCTGATGAAAACCTCTGAAATGAAAGACACCAAAACAGATGGAAAACACACATATGAAGGATGTGGGAGTATGCGAAAGAGAAAAAAGCAGATAAGATGATAAAGATGAAGCAATCTCCCTGAAAGTAGAAAGAAAACAGGTAAAAAAATAAGAATATTAAAGCACCATTCGAGAAGGTCCAGCACTAAGTAACAAATAGACAAATTGAAGGCAAAGAAGGAATTCTTTCTTAGTCATTTCTTGGATTAAAACTCTTGAAGGGGCGGGGAACCTGAGTGGCTCTGTTGGTTAAGAATCTGACTTTGCTCAGGTCATGATCTCAAGGTTCAGGAGTTTGAGTTCTGCATCAAACTGCGCGAACAGTGCAGATCCAGCTTTGGATCTCTTGTCTCCCTCTCTCTCCAAGGTTCTCTCTCTCAAAAATAAAAAACATCAAAAAAAACAGAACTCTCCACGGGGTTCCACATTTTACTTGGAGGAAAAGCCAAAGTCTCTTATTCATCAAGCCCTACTTTGCCCTACATAAAATGGCAAGCTGCACCCCACACCCATTTCCTCTTTTCCTCCATCCATAATTATCGCTTTTTTTAATGGCGGGGGGGAGAGGTAGAGAGAGAGAAAGAGACTCTTAAGTAGGCTCCATGTTCAGAGGAGAGCCTGATGTGGGGCTCGATCCCACGACCCTGGGACCATAAGCTGAGCTGGAATCAAGAGTTGGACACCAAACTGACTGAGCCACCCCAGCACCCTCTTACCACTTCTTAAAGTACTACATATTTTACTTATTTCATGCTTGTTGTATCTTGCTGCTAGAGTGTAAACACCATTAAGTTTAGAGACTTGAGTGTTTTGCTTACTGGTGTACTCCAATCATCTAGAACAGTTCCTGGCCTATAGATATTCAACAATAAATTGTTGAACAAATTCAAGGAGTTTTCAGAGGAAAACAAAGCTAGTTTACAGACAAAGGAATAGGAATAAGAATGGTATTAGACTTCCAGTAACACCCAAAGCTATAAAATAGGACAATACCGCCAAAGCTCTAAGAGAAAATGATTTTCAACCTATTACTTTATAACTCAACCAACCACTCAAGTGGGAGAGAACAGAAACATTCCCAAACATCCAAGGTCTTAAATTTGCCTCCCACGCACTAACAGAATGTGCTTCATCAAAGCAACGGGGTGACCAAAGGGGAAAGCTGTAAGATCTACTAGAGGTAAAATGATTCCCCAAATGATGGTGAATGTAGATCCTATGACAACTACTGTGTAGCAAGTTTATAAGTTTATAGAGCAATCAGTCCAGACTGAAGCAAATCACAGGCTCCTGGGAAATACTCAAGATTTGAAAGAATACTTAATATATCTGAAAATTCTGAGAGAATATTTATACAACTTGAGCAAATAGAAAACTATACAAATAAGAAGATAATCATTAACCCTAGAGAAAACAAAGTTGCAAATAAAAGAAAAATAATCTGTTGGTTACTACATGACTCAGCTGTGAACTGCTATTGGTTATAATGAATACTGACCTGATGTGTCTATACTGAGAAAAGTGGGGAACAGGAAAGGTGTGTATGTTATGTACATGAGGGAAGTGGTGGTGTGAAAAAGAGTAACAACTTGATCAGTTAAGAGATAATAACTTAATCTGAAAAATAAAGAATTAGTAACATAGACATGTTTCTTAGAGAATAGAGAGGCAAAGAAAAACTCCAGCTAGAAGAGTAGAAAGTGATGATCTTTGTGGGTGATGGCAGTGATGTTAACAAGTTTTCCTGAGAGTCTTGTATAGCTATTTGACTCTTTAAATCACAAGCATATATTTTTGATATTTCTAAAACGTAGTTTTAATTTGTAAAGTAAATATAATCTCAAAAGAGGCCAAGTAGCTTACAAGTATATGTTTAATTCCACATTAGGGCAGGTGAAACATTCTTCTCATAGCTGAATTCAAACAGATAAGGTTATCTGTGTAGGGAGGCAATGTAGTCTGCACCATTAGTGGCTAAAACATACCTGTTTGCTTGTTGGTGTGAGTTTCTCTTCTGGAGACTTTGTACTGAATGTCAATAAACTCTGAAAAGAGATTAATGATGCAAAAGCTAAAAAAAATTTGTTGTAGAGTTAAAAAATGAGGTCAATATTTCATCTTGATATGTTTATCTGCCCAAATAGAAAACTTCAAACATATTTAGTGACAAACTGCTGTGACAGTTAAGATTGTTCTGAGAAATCTTATTTAAGAACTGACTAGTAATGAAATAGAATTCAACTGATGGATCAACCAGAAGCCACACTTGTATTTAAAAAATATATATATCAACCACACTAATAGCTACCATTCAAAGGATTTTAGTTGTCTTCTGCCTTTCCACAGTCATGGAGATAATACAGACACTACTTAGAAGAATCTCAAAGGTACAGGGTAAAGTGGTGCTAATATACTTACACTAATAAGACTGCTGTGTGAAGCATAATGGATTCCTTCTTTTGGGAAGTAATCTTTTAATGAAACTGTTCCACCAGTTATGGGCTATTACTCTCAAATATCAAATCAGATGAAAATTATATATATAAAGTGGTTCCCTTTTTGAGGTGGGATGGTTACCTGTGATTTTGTTAGGAAGTAAAACTGGGATCTGTTCAGCCATTGGTAAGCTTCTGAGGTGAATGATTCAGGGACATCTCGTGGAACAAACACTCCCCACTGGACTTCCTCTCTGGAGATATTCTTTTGAATATACAATGGCCTTGGCTCACTAGGTTTAAATACAAACACTAGAGGGAAAAAACAAACAGACAATAACATTTTGCCGGCAAAGGTCAGTTCCAGCCTCAGGTTGGCAGATCACACTAATCCTGGGACTTACCCCATTGAGTAAATGGCCCAGGTCATGATTATTTTAGGCTCTGATTCAACAAATATCTACTGGGTGCCTGCTACGTGCCAAGAAGGTTAGGAATGAGGATATGAAGATAAAAAAAGAGGAAGAAGAATCCCCGTTCCAGAGACCAGGTCCTACTGCAGAAGGCAGACACCAAGATATTATTGCACTGTTTTGTTGTAGGTACTAGAATAGGGATCTGTAGAAGTGTTTCAAGAGGATAGAGGAAGAATGATTAAAGCTTCCTGAAATGCTTCAGAGGGACAAAATCAAGAAACTTTAACTCAAGAAACTTTAACTCAAGAAAGGGCAATAGCACACCTCAGGCCAAATGGCCTAAAACAAACATTGGATTTAAAGGCAAGTCTAACTCAAATTATATTAAAGACGTTAAAAAGAAAATTTTGGTAAGAGATTTACTCGTGTTATCAAAGTATGGTGTGTACTTACAGTCTGAACCCACTGAGGACCGAGAGATTGCAGCAATATTCTCTGAATTAGGATCAGGTTCCATAACTCTAACATTTAATTTTGCACTCCATTCCACTGGGGAAGGGGGGGAGCAGAAAAAGAGCAATTTACTTCTGAGATTTACCAAAAGCTTTTTTTAAGCCTGTTATTTAAAGTACATACTCAATTTTTACTGGGACAATCAATTCTATTATTCTTTTTTTTTTTTTTTTTAATTTTTTTTTTTTTCAACGTTTATTTATTTTTGGGGACAGAGAGAGACAGAGCATGAACGGGGGAGGGGCAGAGAGAGAGGGAGACACAGAATCGGAAACAGGCTCCAGGCTCCGAGCCATCAGCCCAGAGCCCGACGCGGGGCTCGAACTCACGGACCGTGAGATCGTGACCTGGCTGAAGTCGGACGCTTAACCGACTGCGCCACCCAGGCGTCCCTCAATTCTATTATTCTTAAGAAGAGGGATTTTGTATTTCCAAATAACACATGGAAACAAACTGAAAATGTCTGTGGAAGGCTGCACTAAAGCTAGGGGCAGGAAGTGGAAAAACAAAGTACTCCTTCCACATACTATGACATGGTTATTATTTCAGTGCTTTACCATAGCTGCTAAACGTGGGCAAAATGTTAACCAGAATCACTGTAGAGAATATAAAAAGAGACTATCACATATGCTCATTACTAAGCAACCACCATGCCTTCCAAACATACTCAACTGAGTAAAATACCAATGAATGAAATGAGTAAAAATAAGTAAGTCCACACTTACTAGGAGGCTTGTGAAAGGGTACAAATTAAAGCTGTCAGGGATACTGTCAGGGATAATGCACATTACAAATTAGCAGAAACATTCCTCAAATTGTTATGAGGACAGATATCATGGAAGGCAACAGAAAATTATACATAGTAGAGAAAGGCCAGGATAATGGAAATCAATTTATGGCCAACTAGGCAGTTTATAAATAATGTATGTCTATTATAGGCCTAGCCCTCCAAAATTTGGTGATATCACATGACATGTGACAAATTATATACTCTCTGGATAGAGACACGAAGATACGACCCAGAAGTCCTAAAATGCCGAAGTTTGATGGCCACTTATTATATGCTTTGCCAAATCACTTTATAGTAAAACAAGATCTTACATGCACAACTGAGCAGATTCCAACAGCAAAGAATGCCATTTTCAGTAGCACCAAGAAGATACTTTGAACAAGTCAATCTCCCAAAGCAAAGGTGCCTATATTAAAACCACAAGGAAGTTATCTGTCAGTTCCACCACACCAAGTTTGGGATTGCAGACTTCTAGTATAATTTTACACAATGCAGAATTTTAGATAGACACATATTTTTGTTTACAACTATCCTGCAGAAAAAAGGGGCTAAAGAGAGCAAAAGGAAAGGTTTACTTAGCTCTTTTGTTTCTTTACAAACAGGTTTATGATCAATTTTTTTCTCTAATATGCTGCACAGTATAATTGACACATACTATAGACAACATGTGAAATGTACAAAGGTATTTAACAAAACCTTTTTTTATGCTTGTTTAATGTAGAGGAAGAAACAATATGAATTCTGAAGGACGTTTTACAAAGCAAAATATGTTGGGAATTAATAACTATTTTGTTAGCCATCTGCAAGTCTGTCCTCAAATGCCAGTTGCCTGAAGTAAAATCGCAGATAACTGATGCTTTTTCTTCTGCCCTTCTTAGATGCAACAAAGTTTCAGTACGACATTGTTTCTTATGGGAAAACAGAAGATAAGCATTGTTTGGATCCACTGAGGGTTATCAGCTTCCATTATGTAGCACAACCATGAAAAGCATTTATTATAAAGAAAAAATTTCTGTAGGTCAAGAGTTAAATGTTAATCTGGATTTCAGAAAGGGGTAAAATCACAGCAAATGGTTCACATACCCAGAATTTTTAGCTTCCCACCACTTTGGTTTGCTGCTGACTCTCACTGACCCACAGACTACCTTTAGCAGAAGCATAAATTACCAATAATGTTTATGTGGAAAGACCCATTTAAGTTAAAGAAAAAAAAAATGATATACTCCCCAAATTATTTACCTTATTTTCCCAGCTCGTTGACAGAATGTACATTTAAGTTCCCATGTCTCTGAATCCCATATTGTAACTATTTCCTCAAAACTGACTGCTAGTAAAGAGCCATCTTCAGAGAAACAACAGTTAGTTGCTTGGTATTTGTGATAACTACCCACAAAGTCACAAGTCCAGCCAACGGCTTTTTCTGTGAAAACATAGATCATATAATTCAGAAATGGTATAAATGCTAGATAATACTTTAAGGTAGTTATAAGCAATAAGGATTACAAAAGAAGCACAACAAAAAAACCACCTCCCTGAAACTTTAGAAATGCTACAAAGCATTGATTGGTTTGAAATTTATGCCCATTCCTGGAGATCCTGATCTCCCTCTAGTGGAACAATGAAGGAACTGCCTTTTTTTTTTTTTTAACTGTACCCTAACAAAAACAATCAGCACTTAATTAATCAAGACCCACAGCATTAAATAAGGTAGAAAATGTTCTTCCAGAATGGATACAATTTATGAAAGAGAAATATTTTAAAACATTTTTTAAATTATGCATTGATATACCTTATTTAATTAACTTACTGTATATATCAGAATCATCTGTTAATATCCATACTTTGAAGTGACCATCTTTACTAGATGTAACCAAGGTGGGGTTTTCAAATTTTTCTGCATTACAGAAACAGATAGCTGTGATGTGGTCTTCATGTGGCATGTTAACCTTTGTATTAAGAACAAACCTAACAGAAAGGAAATCAATTTATTTTTACATCAGAACAATATGATACATACTGTGATGTAAGAATTTCTTATGGTACATCTTACAAGAGCATCTTTAGGAATGGGCAACTGACAATTATCATCTAGACAGACAACTGAGTGTTCTATCTCTAATGGCCTCAAGATATAAAGATTTCTAACACATTATCTTGGTCTTCATGTAACTTACACAATATAGAGATGATTATGTATACAGTCAACTTATGGTGAGAGCCTACTGTATTAACTCTGCAAGAAAACTGTACAGAACTCAGATGCCTTACTATCTACCTTTGAGAGAATAAGCAAAAAATGGAACGGCTATGAAAGCCCCTACTTGCGGCAAGAAAATACAGAAAGAGAACTACCTATTCAAACTTCCCTGGTCAGTATTCCATATTTACAGTCATAGAAAATACTTTTTCAAAGCCTGTTTCCAGCTTGACAGGGTGCTGCTATGAATGAAAGATAATCTGTGCTAGCACAGTGTACTTAAAAGAACATCAGGGGGCGCCTGGGTGGCGCAGTCGGTTAAGCGTCCGACTTCAGCCAGGTCACGATCTCGCGGTCCGTGAGTTCGAGCCCCGCGTCAGGCTCTGGGCTGATGGCTCAGAGCCTGGAGCCTGTTTCCGATTCTGTGTCTCCCTCTCTCTCTGCCCCTCCCCCGTTCATGCTCTGTCTCTCTCTGTCCCAAAAATAAATAAAAACGTTGGAAAAAAAAAATTTTTTTTAAAAAAGAACATCAGGAGAAAACTGTCTTGTGATTTTTTAAAAGTCCATGTTATAAGAAGCATGACTAGTGACAATCTATTAATCCCTCCGGGCCTGTTTCCTCACCTGTAAAATGTAGAAAATAAGCTTATCTTAGAGTCTTTCTGTGAAGATCGGTAGGACAAAAGCACTAAGCCTAATTCTTGGCACACATCAAGGACTTGATAAATGGCTACTATAATCAACGTATGAAACTAGTGAACCCATCTAATCAAAACACGCACGTTATACTACAATACACTTCTGCTGCCTACAACTGCCATTATTTCCGAAGAAGGTAGCATAATGTTAATGAAAGAGCAAAGGAACTAAGAAATTTGGGTTCTAATTTTGGATCTGCTTGAAATTAGGTACTATGTCCTTGCGGTGTCACTTTTTCATGTTTCTTCATTTATGCATTGAGAGGACATTAAAACTTGGAGGACACCAATACTTTCTCAAAGCAGAAAGCTTTATTTGGAGAATAACATCTCTCTCATTTCACTAAATCTAAAATTTATCAAAATGAAACATTTTAAAGACAAATGAAACCATAAAATAAAAAGTCAAATATCTTCCATTGTGAAATAGTCACATAGGTAGTATTACCCTTGTGTTTTCTTATTATACATCCACAGTTTCATTTGCAATTCAAGCTCTGTTTCCTTTTCCTGACGTTGTTCCACTGTTGCAAGCCAGTTACCATAGCAGCCAAATGCAGCCTTTGTTAGCTCGATTTGGATCAGACCATAATCATTGATATATTCTTGCTGTATAATATCTAACTGAAGGGTTAAAAAAAGAATCCAAAATGTTTATTAATGTAAACACATACATGTTCAAGTTTTCAAGGAATTACAGATAATTTCCAGAATCTATAGTAACAGGTTTTTAAAGGAAAAAAAGGAAATATTTATTAGTTATGGATACCAAAACTGCCATTATTAAGGACATTATATAGCACCAGTTCAATAGCATTATTATTATTCTCCAATGACCTTAAACTTTAGTGATGACTGACCCATTCACATGGTACAACAGAACCTTTAGTTGATAATGCTTGTCTCTTGTTTCTATAAACAAAGAGCTTTACATAAAACCCCAAGGTTAAATTCTGTATCATTAAAAATGAGAAGAGCAAAAATAAAACCTACAATTTTTAGGAAGTGAAGAAAGACAGCAACGTTATAAGTAGACAGAATTTTATGTATGGTTGTTTCTTTTATCCCATTCCCTTGTCTATTTACTAAATATGGATCAAGTAACTATTATTTCCAGGCACTGTACTGGAAATGTACAAAGAAATAAATTTCCTTTCTTTAAAGGGTTTAAAGGCAGGGGAGTGATACAGATCAAGTGTATAGCCATTATGTTAAATCTATAAAGGGTACCGTGGGGCACAAAGAAGTAGGGAGTCTGGATTGTGTTTATCAGGATTAATAAGCATCCCTTTTTACACCAAAAATTTTATGACACTTTACCACAGAGACATATTTGTTTTTACAACCCTCATATTCTTATTTCTGTATTCTTGCGACTCAAAGGCACAGATGTGTGTGACAGTTAGAATGCAGTCTGAAACAAAAATACGGAGCCAGCATAAGAGCTGACTTACATGTAGATTTAATTTGCAACCATGGCCTCATTAGAATCATGCTGTAAACAATTCAACTAAGTAACCACAGATAGTACTGATAATGTTCAAGTAAACAAAGGCACAGAGTCTTTTTTTAGAAGCTACTAAATAAGTTACTTGACCCTAGTGATGCTGTTGGAAACTTTCATTAGATTTAAGGCTAATTAATGGATCAAAATCTTACATTGTACAACTGCTTATCATGCTGGAGAGAATAAAACTGCAAATGGCCAGGTTTTCCATTTAAAACCAAAGCTTTAGTTCTGGGATCAACCATCAAACCGGTGAAGATATTACTGTCTGCAAAAGAAGTGACAAATAACAGTTAAACTCATACAAATATTCACACTTCTAAAATGTGCAGACCCATTGGGTTTTACAATACCTTTCACTAGGCCTTGAATTACTGCGGAAGCCTCAAGGTTTCTGTGAATGACTATTATTTCTGTGGATAAATAAAATAAATAAATAAAAAATCATAGATTGGTCAGAACTTCAAGGAAAAAAAAATCAATTGAATTTATGTCATTCTAAAATACACCAGAATACGAAACAACTGGTAAGTTCAATTTACTCAGAGTATTATTAGAAAGTCAAGAATTTATTTTGTGATTTAGCTAAAATACTAGAGTTGGGGAGAAGGAGTTTTTCTGGAGGCTTTAAGTTTTATCAGTTGTGCATATGAATATATCAAGTGTTAATTCAGAAACTTACCCTAAAAGACACAATTTACCTTGAAACGAGTCACGGCACTAATAGATTGTTCACAGTTATGTTTTTTGAAGGGAAAGGAGGCAGTGAGCTCTGAGATCTACATTTAGGCTCCGTAGTAAGAGAATGCGCAAAAAGTTTTTGGAGGCGTACGAGACTGCGCCACCCCCGTCAGAACGCACAGGACTCTTAACGCAGAGTGGCCACATGAGCATTTTTTGAAAATGTCATTACATCTGTGAAAGCACAGATGCTCACTTTCTATGCCCACATCATCTCACATGTAAAGGTTTCGAAATAGAAGCGGTACAACAAGAACCAAATACACCTAGCTCTACATTTTCATAAAAATGATCCTGAAAATGTTGGATTCTGGTGGCAGAGTCAAAAAGGGGGTAGAGAAAACAGGAAGAATGGAAGAAAAAAATCCTCAAATCCTCGTTAAATCCTATGCTATTCTTAATTAGATCTCTTATTTTCCATCCCTAGAGTTATAATTTAGGCATTATACAACCCCATCTCCTCACAACAAATTCAGACTTACTATTATCAGAGTGAGAAGTACAGAACAAATCCCCTGCTGGTGAGACTGAAATGTGTTCAATAGTAGCTCCTAAACGGGGGAGGAACTCCTTATTCTTCTCTGTTGCATCGCGCCACTCTACAAGGACAGATTCACGACCACCACTCAGCAGACTGGTGCCTTTTCATCCACCCACAGAAATGAAAAGCGAAGTGTTTGGGGGGAAAAATCGAAAGAAAAATATAATCAACGTTTAAAATTTCCTTACCATGTTAGAGAAATACACTATTTTTAAAGATATGCAAACAAGTGTCTTCCTAGCTTTTAATAAACTTAAGATAACACACTTAATAATCACTGATCCTAGGATTTTCCTTTCCAACAATATCTGACTCGTTTGTTGCTGACCAGTTCTTCTGCCAATGAGAAAAAATAAATGAAACAAACATCATCTAGGGCCAGATAGCTTCAATGACAAAATTTTCCAAACATTTAGGAAATAAACCAATTTTATGTTCTTCCAGGTAATAAAAAAGAGAACATTTCTCGACTTGTTTACAAGAACAGCATAACCCTTTACTAAAACTAATAAATTTTAAGAAAATTACAAGCCAATTTCATGACCGATGAAAATTCCCCAACAAAAATATCAGCAAGCTGAATCCAAGGATATGTTAAGAGGATAATATATTGCAAAGCTGAGTTTATTGTAAAAATGTGAGATTATTTTAACACTTGAGAAATAAATGTAATCAATTCCTACTATGGGATAAAGAGAATAATCATGAGTATCTTAATAGATGTAGAAAAAGTAAATAAACTTCGACACCCATGATAAAATTTCTCAGCAACTTCAGTGCTCACACACAGCGTGACTGGGTGCAAAGCACCAGCCCAGTTTATACTGTTCATATTTGCCTGAACTTATAACCTGTTCTCAAAGCAACTACAAGTTGTAGCTCATTTACACAGGCAACTAATTTTCTTTTTCTATTAATTCTCTTATACAAATACAGGATCAATGCTGACATTTTACTGACAACCATATACCCTTTTAACTATTCTTAGAAATAGTCACGTGGCGTATAATATAAAAACAAGAATTCAACTCTCTAATAAGCCTAGGTTAGCTGCCTACATCAAAGCCTTGGTGCAGGGTAGGGTGCCCTGTATTCTTTTCTTCCCTTTGAGTGCCAACTAGCCGAACTACTCCTTCTTCCCCAAGACCCATCTGAAAAGGCTAATCCTAAATGTTCCAAGGCTTAAGTAAAGCCACCACAGATAGCTGTGACTGCTAACTGCTGTGAGAGGTGGCAGACAAGATGGACAAGGTAACAAAATCAAGAAAAGTCGGTGACAATAAGTATCAACCGGTCTTGGCCCAGATTAGGGTAGAGCCCACAGCAAAGAAAATAGAAGTGAGGATGAAGGGCAGAAGAAATGACACTGCCTGGAACATGACATACATATGCACACACACATTCCACCCTAGTAGATCGCCTCATTCACATTCACAATTTTAAATAATTCAGACCTTGTGTTCCATTTTAGCTACATGAGAGTTTGTGTAAATGAGCTACAACTCATCCAATATTTGAAAACGTAAATTTTTGAATGAGACATAGGTCCAAATCCCACTTACCACCTGTGTGACCTTAGGCAAGTTAGTTCTCAACTACAAATCTCACTTCCTTTACGTGCGAAAGGAGAAAGACAATGCCTATGTCATGGCTTTAAGAATTAAATGAGGTGGTGCATGTAAAGCACTAGCATAATCATTTGCTCTGATAAACTACAGCTATTCTTATGAACAAGCACTTAACCTTGCAGACATACATTTTAAACAACTAATATGATTTAAATAGGTTCTTTCGTTAACAAGGACTTTATCATAGGTATACACTTTGATACTCTGATGGGCTCTGAAACCTAAAATAAATGGTATTGTGCTGAAAAAAGCTCAAACCACAGGGGTGAGAGAGTGTTTACGATTCCTCTGGTGCAGGCAATTCTACACCTTTCAAACTATAAATGCAGTGAATACTGATCCACATACTTCAAAAGATTATTTTAATTATTTTGCACTTACCTGTCACTGAAAAAGCCAAATCCATAACCATATCATGGTGCCAATGTAAACATGTGTATGTGTATTTCTTATCATCATCAAAATTCCTCCTATTGGAGAAAACCAAAATTGTTATTTTCACCAAAGGCATTAAGTCAGGAAAGTAATGGCATGCCAAATATAATGCACATAATATATGCCAAAAATAATAAATTATATTATTAAACTTGTAGGTCTCAATTGTAAAAATTACATTTTCTCTAACCAGAGTCACTTCTACAAACAATAGATCATCATGATGTCCTATTAGGTATATGCTCTTGTTAGTCTTTCCTTTTCACTCAAAGCTTGATAAAAAAGTTCTCCTCAATAAAGCAATCAGAGACAAAATGGAATTAACTCCTCCTACAAGCTCAAGGTTACAAATTTTAAAATAGTAAGTCTATGCAATGAAGAGCACAGTAATACAAGAAAGAGGGTACCAGCAAAGCCTAATCTCTATCACCAGTAATGGCTTTTCGGTATTATCCTTTTTCCTGAACCCAGGGATAGCTCTGTTGTGCAGGACTAATATAATATATACATTCACCATACTCTTCACTGAGTCAACTGACCAAAGACGAATTTTGCCATCCTTGTGACCAGTTGCTATGCAATCTTCCTTTGGGTGACATGCTACACATGTGAAATTGTTCTTAGCATGTTTCTTATTTCTTGATGATGATAAAGTAAACCTAGAAGAAAAAAAGTGTCCCTTATTAAAGTTTCTTGGTAAGTGGTGATGTAGTTAAAAAAAAAAGGGGGGGGGTGGGGGGAGTTTGTCCCTTATCAACCAAACTGGAGAATTCTCAAAACTCACTGAATGCAAATACAGGATTAAAAAAAATATATACCGTGTCTAAGAACCACGAATTTGCAAACACTTACGCAGTATAAACTTCACATGACTAATATTCTACCATAACTTGGCTACAGAGGCCACTGACTTTGAAATAAAGCCAAGATAGTCTTCTCAGTGGCTTTTGCTCGAGCCAAGTTTGTTCAAATTTCTTGTCAATTGAAGCTAAGTTTTAACATTAGGTATGAACAAGCCTAATAAATTATATCTGTGACAACTGGCTAATGTATCCAAAGGTATCAGGATCCTTATTATACTGCAAAGAAAAACAAATGTTAATCCTGACAGGGTAAAAGGGAAGAGGGGAGTGTCACTTGAGGAGTCACCATGCGTGCTTCGCGCTAGTCTCCTTAAATATGTTATTTTATTCATCTTTACAACTCTGTTAGATAGGTATTATGCCTATTTTAAATATATGCTAATTTGAGGTACAGTGAGATTGCAGAAACTAAATTTGACTCATTTTTTTTTAATTTATTTTTAAATTTTTTTTAACATTTATTTATTTTTGGGACAGAGAGAGACAGAGCATGAACGGGGGAGGGGCAGAGAGAGAGTGGGAGACACAGAATCGGAAGCAGGCTCCAGGCTCCGAGCCATCAGCCCAGAGCCTGACGCGGGGCTCGAACTCACAGACCACGAGATCGTGACCTGAGCTGAAGTCAGATGCTTAACCGACTGAGCCACCCAGGCGCCCCTGACTCTATTTTAAACCCAGGTATCTCAAAGCCTATATTTACTCCAAAGCCCCAAAACTGGCCAATAAGCATCACCACCTGGGGTAGCCTTTTCCAACTACATCCAATTTTGACATCGTGTATGAACACCAGAATCTAAGAGGACAAGGAGTTTTGGCTGGACAAAGCTCCCTAGGTGTTTGTGACTAATGACTGATTCTCTCAACCACATGCATTGTTGTGTTAAAAACTCTACTTCTAAATCTAGTGGTTTCACAATCACTTGCAACAGGAAACTAGACACAACTCTGGATCACAGGTATGAAGATGAAATAAAATTGCAACAAATTTGAGTAAATAAAATGATCAAAAAGGAATTCTTACCTTGATGTTGTTTTCTTTTTGAAAAAATAAACAGACAAGTAAAAGTCCCGTACTGCAGCAACATATTCCCCCTGGTATTTCAAAGAGAAGATAACATTCACAAAAATAGGCAACACTCTTTAAGAAGAAACGTTCTCATCACAAAAGTTAACACAATTAACAATTTTTTTTTTTTTTTTTGCAGATTGAGTATATCAATATAAAATGATATAGGTAGCTATGG
Source organism: Herpailurus yagouaroundi (assembly GCF_014898765.1). Classification (NCBI taxonomy): domain Eukaryota; kingdom Metazoa; phylum Chordata; class Mammalia; order Carnivora; family Felidae; genus Herpailurus; species Herpailurus yagouaroundi. The sequence goes on along the minus strand of NW_024412395.1, from coordinate 69,101,365 downwards.
AAAGGATACTCCTGTTAGAATAATCATAGAAAATTAAAAGACAAACTTAGGTACTATATCTGAAAACTAAACTCTCTAGCTTTAAGAATAATGACTTGAAATTTTCCCATTAAGGCATAATTTACACACAATACAATGCAATGTCTGACATGTATATATCCATGTAACCACCACCACCACCACAATCAAGAAATCAAGATTTAGAACATTTTCTTTACCTCAAAAATGCTTCCTTGCTCCTCTTTTTAGTCATTTCCCAATGGTGCTGCCCCTGCCAGCAACCAGGGATTTCTATCACCACAGTTTACCTCTCTGTCTGTTCCAGAACATCATATAAACAGAATGGTGCAGTATATACTTTTGTGTCTGAACTCTAGTTCAAAACCACCCTTTTGAGATTCATTCATGCTCTTTTCTGTGTCATTCGTTTCTATTATTATGAAGCAGAATTCCAATAAATTAATACATATCACAAATTATTTATTCTCTTGATAAACATTAGGGTTTCCACTTTGGAGCTACTATGAATACTAATCATTCTTGTACAGGTCATTTTATGGTCATGTTCTCATTTCTCTACCAAGGAGTGTAACTTCTGGCTCATGGTAAGGACAGATGTTTATCTTTGTTCCATATATTCCCAATGCTCAGTACTGTCAGTCTTTAACATTACAGCGTTTTCTCTACCATAAGAAATTAAACCTTTTCAGAACAATGCCAAAATAATGCTATAAACTTAGATTATAGAAACATGCCACCACAATGTCATCTAGGGGTTTTTGGTGGTACTTGATTTTAAAATAAAAAAGTGGTTAGTAATAGGGAAAGGTGAAATAAATCATGGTATAAACATAACAGAGTTATTATTTCTGATGAACATTTAAGTATACATGCATGCTGCAATGTCAGGTGAAAAAAAGGTAGAGTCTTCCGATCCTAACTCAGTTTGAGAAAAATTATTTTATGAATGTTTAGGAAAAAGTCTAGAAAGACATTCCCCAAATATCACTGGTAAGATTTAATTTCTCCACTTTATTTTTAACTTGCAAATTTTCTATACTGGGCACACTGATTATGGACAGGAAGACATAATTTTCTTTTTTTAAATTTTTTTTTTTTTTTCAACGTTTATTTATTTTTGGGATAGAGAGAGACAGAGCATGAACGGGGGAGGCTCAGAGAGAGAGGGAGACACAGAATGGGAAACAGGCTCCAGGCTCTGAGCCATCAGCCCAGAGCCTGACGCGGGGCTCGAACTCACGGACCGCGAGATCGTGACCTGGCTGAAGTCGGACGCTTAACCGACTGCGCCAACCAGGCGCCCCAAATTTTCTAAAGACACAGTCCAAAATGAAAGGATTTGAGTAGCTTTTACATGAGGCAGGCGAAGAAAGAATACAAATGCCAAAATATTGGTATTTTTTGAACAATTAGAGGATTTACAAGAGCAACAGGTATACACAACATTAAGGATCCTAAAAACTCTATACCAAAAATACATGCTAAAGCAACGGAACAAACTTCTTCGCTACCAAAAATACTGTAACTCAAGGCAACATTCAATCACTGGAATATAAAATGCTCAGAGCAAACATTGCTGAAAAGAGATTTTATGTACAAAATAGGAAACTAAAATTTTACCTCATTTCCAAAGGCAATGCACTTGGGTGACTGGTTTATATAATCCAAAACAAAGGAGAGCTCCTTCGCTTCTATCTCCTGGCTTGATGATTTTGGCAGTTTCACTGAAACCAGCTGAAATACATCTAGCCAAAGGAAGCTATATTAATATAAAGCTTCTCTAGAGAAAATGAACATGTGCACTTATTCACAAGAAACTGTTAATTAGTATTCTAGATACATTTGATGCCAAGATAATAATTATAGGCCATCTTGAACAAAATGTACCTTCACCCTGGACTGTTCATTTGAATATACAAGTTCTGAATGGCAGTCTAATTTCACAACTCGTATACATACATGCTCTCTCTAAATAGAAATACAAAACAATTTAGCTTACTGGTGCATTGTCTTCCAAAGTATTAGGCTGACCTTTACAATGGATATAGTATATCACTGAACTGAGCAGCCAAAGGCAACAAACCAGCCGAGAGCTTTCAGAAATGCGATGTGCTTGCCACATATTTATAGGATAAATCTCTTCTAGAATATTGACATGCTGTTCTCTTTATATCCCATTTTTAAAAAACTCACAAGGAAAAATAGCTATATTTACTATGTATGCTATTTCCTTATCCTCTCAGACATTATAATGAATATGAAATTCTGTAACACATCAATTTACCATTTTCCCATTTTCCAGCCTGTTTAGTATTTGCTTTGAACTCTTGATTCTTCTAGCCTTCTCAGTCATCACAAACTTCACATCCCCAAACCCTGTACATTTGATTTTTTTTTTTTTAACTTAGTCTTCCCCTCTGCCGACTTCAGGAAGTGGCACCACCATTTACCAAGTTGCTTAGACTAAAAATCCTTGAGTTATCTTTGAATTCTCTCTCATATCCCATATTCAAACCATTAGTAAATCTTGTTGGCTGTCTCTTCCAAAGATACCCAGAACTCAATCATTTCTTATCATCTAACTGGTAAGAGGTACCTCTTAACTGTACCCTTACCACTTCTATCCTTGTCCCCCTTTAGTCTATTCTCAATAAGCCAGTGAATCTACTACAATTAACAACATTTCACTTTTCTGCTCAAAACTCTTCAAAATGGCTTTTTATCTACTCAGAATAAAAACCAAAGTCCTTTCAATGGCATACAAGGCTGTATATTATCTATTCTTCCTTGGATTACTCCAATCCAACCTCCCTCCTAGTCCTCAAACATGTCAGAAATGCTGTAGAAGATGCTTCTCCAATATGACCATGCGGCTTATTCTTCTCAGAACCTTCCCTGACCACTTATTTAACTAGGTATTTCTCCAATGTTGCCTATTCCCCTCCCCTGCTATATTTTTCTCTAAAACATCTTTCACCTTCTTATATCTTATGACTGATTTGTCTGCTAGATCAGACTAGAAGATGCCTTTTGGAGTAAACCAAATGCTATAATCTAATTGGAATTCTGTTTATGGTGGGATTAATGTTACTCTCCAGTACTTGGCCGCCCGTATCATGAGGACTCAGAATATGAAAATCTAGTTAGCTGTTAGATAAAATTGTGAACCGGGCTTGAACTAGCATTTCATAGAATAGATTTAAATTAATATTCGCCATTTGTTTCATCTTTGTTCCACAATGCAAAACCAGTCTCTGTTAGGAAATTGTATAAATCATATTGAAGTGTGCTTCTGGTTTAAAAATAAATTATTTACACGTCATCTTTTATAGTATCATTTTTTGACTATATGTAATTTATTCATTTAATGTCTAACTGAAAACCTACTATGTGCCACATTCTATTCTGTTGGAGAGAATAAAACAGACCATCTCAACAGAATGCCAAGGTCTTTACTTTAGATCAGTATTCTACCCTGGTTTGCACAATGGACTTAAACTAGGGAATTTTCAAGTAAACAGGCCCCACCACAGAGAATCTTAAAATTTTAAATTCTTTGCAGTGATTCTAATGTACAGCCAGTGTTAAGAACTGCTGATTTCACTGATACGGATAACAAGTTTTGCTACAACTATTAGCAACTACTCTTGCAATTGACAATCACAGTGTTAGTATACAGAGTGGTTACCAACTGTGAGTGATGAGTATAAACACCCGGGGAAATATAAAAATGTAGATTTCTAGACTAAATCTCACAACTAGTGAATCAATGGTCAGTTAGGGAGATCAGGAACCTACATTTTTAGTAAGGATGTGAATACACCTTAAGAATCCACACACTTTTCTATAAGACAGAGCTTAAATACTGAAGAGTTTTATCTAAAATAGTCAACTAGGAGACTTAATTATTTTAAGAAATGTTGCCATTCCCAGAACATTTTTTGGAATACTTTAGAGGTTGTTTATGGGCTAACATAACTAAACTTACTGCTTTTATTCTTTCACATTTTTGACAGATAAATATTAATCATTAACAGTCTTCATTCACTAAATGATTTTTAGCTTAAAAACAGATTTAACTTTCACAGTTTTAATAAAAGTCCATGATAGAAAACAATCTGCCAATTTCTCCCAGCCAAAACAACACACAAAACCAATTCTCCCCTCAAAAAACCCTCCAAAAACAACAAAAATACACCGTGGAAAGGATTCACTTAGCTAATGAGCCATGAGCCTGTGTAGCAGACTGCTCAGTAATTACCTTAAAGCTGCTTTCATCTTTGAATTCTGTATACAGCTATACTTTAGAGAGAACACCAGAGGTGCAGCAATCTTCTTGAATAATGATATTAGAAAAATTCTTTGGATATATCCCTCATGTCAATGTTCTGATGTATCAAATTCTCTGCTATAGGGTAATTATTTGTGACCACTAAAGATATTCCAGAAATTCATAAAATGCCCTGAAACATGGAAATTTCAATGAAATAATGTTCCAATGATAATAAAAATGTAATTAATAATTTAATCACACTATTACCTCTTAATATCAAACTGTTTTCTATACCATTTCTGAACAGATTCAGGGTCAAAGGGGTGTTCAATAATGGGTAAAATTATAGAGATACTTAAGAATGACAGATTAAGTTCAGTAGAAAGATAAACTCTAGTCCATCTCTGCAACACAGCTTTGAACTCTGAGCTCTGCAGTCTATTATTACAACTATATGAGGCTTCCCCAAAATAAATGCAATAACAACAGAAGGAACTGAAATGCCAGCTCCAAAAACTGTTAACTTCAGACTAAAACCAAGATGTTAACTTTTGAAAAACTATGGAAACAGTAAACCCATGCTATATAAAACAAAATAAGTTAATTATACTATACCTGGCTTTTCTTTATTTATTATAACAAAGACAGAATCCTCAGCACTGGGTAGAGTAAAGAGGGCATGAAGTTTAAGCCCTACTACGAAAGTCTGAAAGATAAAAAGCACCATATTATTTATCACCTGTCCTCCCCACCCCCCAAACTTAGGTTCCATAAAGGGCAGGGATTTTTTTTTTTTTAACCCATTTTGCTCACTGCTGTATCCCAACGTCAGAAGAGTATGTGGTGTATAGAATATACTCAATATGTATTTGTTGAATACATTTTCAATTAATACATATAGATCCACATATGTCTTTTAAATGGTACTATGGTATTCTAATGAATGAATATAAAATTTTAACTGACCTCAAGATCATATTAAATTTCTTTCTTCTGTAAATAATGCTGTAATAACTACACATACATGTCGTTATTTCAACAAGAAATTCCTAACAAGTGAGATTGCTGGAGTAAAGTTATTTTTTCATTACCAGTTGTACTCTAATTATGTACAAAAGTATCTGTTTCTCTGCACTTTACCTATTACTAGTGTGTTTTTTTTTTTTTTTTGCAGTCTCCAATTTGGAACTGATAGGGAAAAATGCTGTGTCGTTTTTTATTTATGAGATTAAACACCTCTCCACATTTGCTGGCTATTTGTTATTTTTTTTCCTGGGAGTTACATAGTCTTACCCTATGCCAATTTTTTTCCCACTGAGTTATTAGTTTTTCCTTATTGATTTTGGGAATTTTCTGTATTTTAGGGATAATATCTCTTGTAAATATTTTCTTCCAATTTTATTACTCATCTTTTCATCGAAAGTTTAAAATTTTCAGTCAAATTTCTTTTATGGTGTGACTTTTACAACTTGTTTAAAAGGCTCTTAGGCCTTCTAAAAAAAAACAATGTGTCTGTCATTACATTATGTTGCCATTCCTTTCCAAAGGATAAAAATGGAAGATCAATCCACGTACCTTTATTAAAATGCCATCTACATAGTCCCACAGTTTAACTGTGCCATCAAAGGAACAAGAATACAACTAAAAGGGTAAAAATAGTACAGAATTTATTACAAAATACAACTTCATTAAGGTATTAAACAAATAATTAAGCAATACAGATGGCATTTTCTGTTCATTAAATCCTTAGCTTTAAAGAGGTAGAGTCACTTACTCCTATTTTTTTTTTTTTAAATAGAAAACCTAATCAGAGCTCTGTGAAGAAATTTCAAGTTTTAATTAAAATGAGGGGGAAAAAGTCAATCCTCTATCTTCAAGAAGATGGTAAGTTCTTGAGCTACGAAAATACTTGAGAGCTTGTCTAGAGCCCAGTCCTCTCTTATTAGCAAAACCACTTTCATCTTACATACATTAAAGGACTGCTTCTCAAATGATCTGAGAATGTCCTCTTTAAAAAAAAAAAAAAAATCCAACACACTAAAGACCAATACTTTTGTAAAATACAATTAAGTTATCATGCACTCGAATGCTGTGGCAATGTCACAGTGCTCTACAGTTCTGGGTCATTCAATTTCCACACTTATCTCACTGCAGAATGGTAACCAACCATTTGTGGCACTGATTTGTGCACCACACTTTGGTAGCGCCAGAAGGCCTTAATAGCATGTATGTTTAGCTTTGTCCCAGTGGACTTAATTTTACTAAGGCCACACTGGATTACTTGTCGCCATTACGGTGAAAATACATCACTTAGAACATTTATAAAGAATTTTAAGTTTTCTGAAAGCGGCAATTTTAAGATTTCTGCCAATGAGGACATGGAATCAGAGAACAGAAAATGGTATCATCTATTCAAGTAAAAGAATTATGTCATGTAGAAAATATACATCAAAATTACTACATATAAAGAAAGGATCATGAAAAAGGATTAGTAAAACATAACAACCAACCATACAATCACTGTCAAAACACAATGGTTAACACACAAATCCTATGACTCTGAAGTCCAGAGAATCTGCACTCCCCATCACCTTAACCAAACCTTTCAATAAAAGCATTCTCTAACTTTATTAACTTTCACTCACGTGAATAGATCTTTTATGCAATGATACATGGTTTTTGTTTGGCTACAAAACGTAGTCATACTGACTTCACAAATTCCAGTTTTAATGAAAGGATACTGCTGCTATGAAAAACATTCAAGTGCTACACATAACAATGAACTGTTCTGTTAAACCCTCAGAGGAGAGCAAGGAAAGTAAACTGTGCTTGCACTCTGCAGAAAAGCTACTTAACTTTGACTTTCATGTAGTAGCTCATTTAATTTTGGAAAGAAAAGATCCCTGTTACAATAGGCCCGACTTCTTTGTGATAACAACACAGTGAATGGTGATACGCATAAACCCATTCTTGTATCAAGCAATAACTTCCATGTTGGCAGTAAGTAATCTAGAAAAATGGAACTTGATCAAAAACTAGAGCAAGAGAGGGGTGCCTGGGTAGCTCAGTCAGTTAAGCATCCAACTCTTGATTTCAGCTCAGGTCATGATCTCATCATTTGAGAGATTGAGCCCTGCATCGAGCTCTACACTGACAGTGTGGACCCTGCTTGGGATTCTCTCTCTCCCTCTCCCTCTCACTGCCCCTTCCCCATTCATGTTCTTTCTCTCTCTCTCTAAAATAAATAATTAAAAAAACAAAACAAACTAGACCATGAGTCAACCATTTTTGAGATGTCTTTAGTGGTTGCTGAAATTTAAGAACAGAATTAAAATGACATTATTTCTGAATTCTGAGCTGCTTTGTGGGGTGAGTGGGAAGGTCTGGACTAAATTAGATTCCCAAGTTTGCCCTGAAATTAACTGGTCCATCCACTGACTAATCCTTCTTGTCCAGCACTGGCCTTAAGATAACATCTGCACCAACACTAAAGAGCCTCATCTGTAAAGGAAAAGATCTAAAACATCAATACCTCTTAGCCAGCATTTTGAAAAATGGGTTCCAGAAACCAAAGGGGTTAAGGACACTTAAGCTTGAGAAACACCAAACAGTATGCACCCTTTTTGGATATTTGTAATGCATATAAAAGGATTTGAGAAGATCTACAACCAAGAAATTATCTAACTGTGCCTAACCTTCAATTTCAGTAACTCACACAGCCAAGAATGTTTTCTTTCAAGCAACATCTATTAGCATTCTCTGGAATAAATGGTTTTACAGAATACAGCATGGGCAATGTAGATCTAGGCTGTGACCCTATTTTAATAACTAAAAATGTTAAAAAGTACCCTGAATCAAAAAAATCAACATATAGGTTTCTGCTGCTACCTGAAAGTAGAGTATTTCTATGAAATCTTTCATAGAAAGGTGGAAATGGTGTAAAACAAAGAAGCAATTACCATTAATTTATACAAACAATTTTGAGCATTCCCACATCCAAAGAATAACCTCTCTTAAGCTTTTCTGATACCTTGGGATTCATCTTGCTAATGGATGTACAACATATATTGAGATAAAGCACAGATGATCATAGCTTAAAGCTATGGTAGCTTGATGCTGAGCAGTTCCTGGGGAAGGAGCCTGGTGGGGCCACTCTCACTGCCAGGGGTGCGTGCTGCCTCTACATCACCCTGCTGCAAAATAAACACGGAATGCTATTTTTGATTTTCATCTTTTTTTTTTTTTATAAAAATGAAGTGGCACAATACGAACTTTTGAAAAGGGATGCATGTATTTTTCTAATTGTAACTTGGTAAGTTTCCCAGCTAAAATCAAATCATAATTTTCTGGTAACAACAAAGCCAATATTACATTTAATTATAAATCATTTGACACCTGTAGATGATTGTTGGGGTTGAGTTGGATTCCAGTCACCAGATTTCTGTGCCCTTGCAATATGTGTACACATTCTTCTGTAGCTGTGCTATGAACTTTAACAAAGTCACCAGAGACACAGAAGATATACCTGGAAATAATAAAAAAATAAATTTCATGTATTCTGTATACAGCATAATCTTTTTTTTATAGTTCATGAAAAATCTTTTTCACTTGCAACAGAGGTTTCTTTTAAAACCAACAGTTTCAAAAAAAAAATAAAATAAAACCAACAGTTTCAAGAACTACATACTAAAAATTGTGTGCTATGTTCTCACTTACCATGCACCATTACTCTAACAGCATCTTCCCATGTCCCCCCTGCTCTTCATTGTTCACTGGGGACACCACCTTACAAATGCTAAGTCAAAGCTCTCTCTAGTTGGCAAGACCTCTTTTATAGCAAAGTACAAAGACTTTGTGACAGTTCTTTCACTTGTTACTGAAATGTTAGTTTTGTTTTTGTCTTTCTGGATTTGTGGCTTTCTTCAAAATAGGAGAGGCTACTAAATTACTAAAAGTAGTTAAGTGGGGGCAATATTTGACAATTTTCATTACGGATATAACCACAGAACAGAGCTCGTAGTATAGTAGTACAAACCTTCTAGTCTCTACAAAATAAAAAATGTTCTGTGCCTATTACGTAGAACATTATACATGTCTAATAGGGTGTTTCTCCATGCAGTACAGAAGGTACAAACCACAGAATCCCCAGGCCAGATCTCTTCTCTGTGTTCCCAAAGCAACCTTACATGACTTGATCCTACTACTTTTCACACTGTGTTGCCATTACTTGTTTACAAATGTATCCCCTTCCTTATTAGGCCATAAGCTCCCATTGGGCAAATGCCTTAATTTATCTTTGATTCCCAATGTGCAATCCAGTTTGTTGAACAGAACCCACTCAATTCTCAGAGATTTTGTAAACTATCTGGATAAAATGAACCAATAAAAAAATTACAAGATAACAAAAGAGTAAATCTTCTAATGCTGACCAGGATCACGACTACCCTATTTTATCAATTCTAAGACACCTGCTTTTTCACATGTTCACCTCTCTGAAATCAGGACGCATTATTCTAAGTGCCAGGAGGCAATCATGAAATGACTTGTTTCACTGTCTAAAAGATTAAGCAAGTTCAAGCAACAAAACATCTGAGACATATGGTTACCCCTCTGGCTGGATCCTCCTCTTCATTCCCATGAGTACCTTAATTCAGAGTCTTAACATCTCCAGCCTGGACCTAAGGGCTTCTTACAGTCTCCAGGTGTGGCCCTTCAATTCATCTTTCCCACTCACACCAGATTAACTTTGCAAATTTGACATTACCTCTTTAAAGATAAAATTAAATTACAGTTTGTCAATGTTTTCCCACTGCCTTTGGGATATGATCTAAACTCCTAAGGCCTTTGGGGATTTGACCTGATCTAAGTGGAGCTACTTTGTCATTTTAAAACTGTCCTCTAGTCAAGTGGTTTACAACTCCACTACCCTCCCACTCCCCACAGACACACCCCATTATACCAAAAGGTTGGCTAGGCATTCCCTGAGATGGTGGTGGGTGAAGGGTACTATGTGCCAGGAAAACTCCCTGATTCTGATATGCTTCCCCAGAGAAAAGGAATTTCCTCTCCTTGCTCCTCCACAGAGAATGGCTTCAAATTTGAAAGCAAGCCCCCAAAAGAAACACTCTCTCCCTGCTTTTGTATACATTGCTGTCTACACAGAATACTCTTTCTTTCTGACTACTTCCTTAAGACAGATTCAGCACACGTGAAGCCTTCCTGCATTTTCTCATTCTAGAGCAGTACCACTCTTAATGTGCTTATACAAGATGGTAGGCTTAGCGCTATAAGAGCACTGACCACACAGCATATTGAAGCCTTCCCCTACTAGACTGTAAGCTCTTTGAGGGGAGGAAAGGTGTGTTTACTTATTATAAATAACAATAGAAATACAGTAGGTAGAAAAAGGACACAGTTTTAAGAAGTCAAACAAATGGGTTTGAATGCCAGCTTTACCACATATGGGCTGAATGCTGGGAGAATTTAATTCTCTAAAACATCACTGTTCTCTGCTGTAAAAGGCAGGTAATGGTTTCTCACAGGGTTATTATGAGGACTAAAGGAAACAACACATGCAAATGCACCCTTAGCACACACAGTATGCTTAGCACACTCAAATGCTTTCATAAAATCAGAATACCTAAAACCCTGCAGACAGAAATGCATGTAAAGCATAGACCACAATGCCTGCCACATATGATTCAATCAACTTTACTGAAATGAAGAAGTTAGAGATGCTTTCAAACAGGAACCAGAATTTAAATGAGGCTCCAAAGGATGCATAATTTAAGAGCTGGGAACGAAAAAGAATACCAACATAAACATAAGCTGGGAAATAATTAACACAGTACCTACAAGAGATAGGAAATGACCTAACAAAGTGTATATGATGGGTTATGTCAGGAAATAATTGGGTAAGGAGAGTCAAGCTAGATCAGGGAAAGTCATGAAAGCCAGAGAAAAGAGCTGTAGATAAGGAAGGCAACAGAAGATTAATAGGGTTCTGAGCAAGACTAGGAATAAGGGTGAGAGTTATGATAGTAACACTTAAGGAAAATTATTACAGCAATATACAGAATGGTCTGCAAAAGAGTATTTAGAGTTGGACACTAGCTTTGTGGGAATTTAGGAATGTAAAATACAAGAATGACCTACCTTTTAAATTTTCTATACCTTAGCAACCTAATGCTTAGCACCATGTAACTGTAGGAGCTAAAAGGATGTAATATAAACAGTGCTGGACTGGGAGTCAGTAATAACTGATACAGGAATACAAGCTACTCTCATGTATACCCACCTCTCGACTTGCCTCTTAAAACAACCCCCTCAAGTAGGCAGAACAGAGTTTTTGTCTTAGTTCCAAGAGGACCCCATGAACAAGAGGAAACAGATAAAACTCCACGATTCTAGTCTTATTTACTATCTCAGCTTTCTTGATGACCTCCTTGAAGCAAAATACAAAATTACCTTATTCCTTTTTGTATAAATTAGCCAACACCTGTAGTACCTTTTAGATAACATCCAAAACCTTGATGAGTTCATTATGACCCTGTTCATTTGCTAGAGAGCTGATTTTAATTACTACTTTTTATATAGACACAAACAAAACCCAAACACTCCACATCTAAATCTTCACCAAATTCCCCAAACTTCAGTACTGATTTTCTACCTACTTATTAGGTCCATCTGGTCATTTCATAGGTACTTTAAACTCAACAGGTCCCAAAGTGAACTCGCTATCTCGTTAATCCTAAGTGCTGATTCACTCCAAAATTGTCTATTCTCTTCAATATTATCTTGGTTTAGGCCAAAGTAATTTCTTGTCTGAATGCCTGCATTAGCCTTTTAAGCCATGGTCTGTACTCTTCCAGATTCTTCTCCCACCACTTCCCTATACTTTATGCTACAAACTATACTGACTTTACACACATCACACTACCTACTCCTCCCACCCTACCCCAGCAACTTCAAGCTGCGCACTTCGCCTGGATGCCTTCCCCCAGTATCAGTGGTGGAACAAACTCCTATTAGTCTTGCAAGGTCCCACTACTGAAGGGAAACTTTCACTATATAACTCCCTCCTCTATGCCATCTGTGTACCTCAAGTATGCTAAGTCAACCTACCTCTGATCTTGCCACTCTCCACCACTTATTACTTAGTTTTATGCATAGTCTTCGGGTTAACATTCTTGAAGAAACACAATCATGTTACCTTCCACCGCCCTCCATCTAGGGAATAAAAAAAATAGTCTCTTTGGACCAAACAGCCAAGAACTGGCTTCACGTTCCTTTTTCAACCTCACTAGCTCTCTTCATATACTAGTCATATGAGCTAACTGTACCACAGTCTGTTCAATATATTTAGGTTTCTACTCTTCTTGCTTATACTGTGCCCACTATCTGGAATGCCATCCATCCATATCCTCTAGTCAAAATACCATTCACCTATTTAGGCCTAGCCTAAATGTCATTTCCTCAGCAACCTGTCCATCCTCACCAGTCTGAAGTACTCTCTCTTTAGTAACTCCCAAGGAACCATAGTATGCAACATCTGTTACTAATTATTTTTTTCCTCACTAGACTGTAAAATCTTGAAAATAGGATCAATATTAAAATTATCTTAATTTTTATCATGTCAGCTTGTTACAAATAATACGTAGCTGACAAATACTTAAAAACGAATTGTAGGACTTGGTAAATGAAATACTGCATCTCATCCTAAGTTGTAGAAGCACTACACTGGAAAAAGAAACTGGATTCCTAGCTGTAAGCAGAACTTTGACACCTTGAAATCTCAGTTTCTTCCTGATTTATAAGATGAATATCAACAAAGCTCTCGTTCATGTAAAGACCAAGGATTCTTCTTTTTTTTTCTTGCCTCTACTGCTATTTATGAAAACTCCTTCAGTCATGCATGCATTCAACAACTATCATACACCCATAAGCAAGACACTGTGGGGGATACAAACTTTCATAAGATATTATCGTTACTCTTCTAAGATAGAAAGGGGTAATTAACTAAGGGTCACTCTGTCCTTAAATGATTTGAAAACCTCTTTCTACGAGATGTCATTTGTAAATTATACTGACAATAGAGCAATGACAGCTGACACACACTGAGCCATTAAGTACCAGGCTTGTTTTACCTGATTTATATGTATTAAAGCACTTAACCCTCTCAACAACCCTAGGAATTGGATTATAAAAATATTATTCCTGTTTTAGGATGAGACTACTGAGGCAAAGATAAAGAACCTGCAAAGGTCACACAATTTAAGAACCGGGTTTTGAACCCAGGGAGTAGTTTGGTTTCCAGCTATACTGAACTCCCGAGAATAGACACCAGGGCTTTCATACGTAATCATTCCGCACAGACTCTAACATCAGTATCACGCATAGTTGCAATAAGGTTGCCAAAATACATCTTTAGGGGAAAGAAGAGTGTGGAGAAAATGGAAATCTTTGATCTTTCAGTAATTCAAAGTCACGACTCTTTCCGAAAAAACACTCCTCGCAGTACTGCAAGGGCAGTGATGTACAGATCTTTTTTGCCCGGACTTTCTCGCCGCCCCACGGCGGAGCTGATTCCAGGCACGTGGGACCGCCCCCGGTCCCTCAACCACCTGCAGGTAAACTGTCCTGTAAAGAAGCCTCAGCCTGCAGTGCCACGGGACTAAGTGGTTTCTCACTCCTCTAAGCAGCACTCATGCAACGGTTCCCTTACGCGTGGCCTGGGGACTCCCGCACGCGCCCCCTTCCCAGAGCCCAGAACCGCCGGTTGGCGAGTCCGGACTGGCCTGACAGTTCTTTCCTCCCCCTCCCCGGGGACTCACGTCCCTCAGCCCGGCTGACAGTGCGCGGTGGCCCCATACTTAGAATCCGCAGAGAACACAGCTCTCCTAAAGTTCAACTCGCTGCCGCCGCAACGAACCACGCGGACACTCTCCTCCTCCACCATCTTCGCGCAGACGCAGGAACTCACAACCGCCCGCAAGCCCCGAACTTCCTTGACGGAGGCCGGGCGCTAGGGCACGAGTCTCAGCCCACAAAAGGCGTGCACCGGCTTCTCTAGGCCTCAGTCTCTATGGTAGGACCCAGCGCCTGTGCCGCCATCTTTTTTGGGGGCAACTTTAAATTACAACACAGGTAGGAAAGGTGAGACAATGAATTTATATTAGACATCTTTGAACTCTTAGTACAAATAAGTTTCTCTCTGGCCTGTTAATTTGATTCTACCTACAACTTCGTTCGCCAGAAGGGAAGGGTGGCCTATTGTGTATCACGTGACCTCCAGACGGCCTCCCTTTCCCACTCACCAAGGCCTTTCCTTTCTCGGTAGTGATTCGGGCGCTGCGAGATGACGCCAACATATTCGTGCCACCTGGTTTTACCGCTCAGCTTAGTTCTTGGGTGGAAAGGTAGCTTTCTACTATTTGCATAGCTGTTTGTCCCTTTCATTAGCCGTCATTTTCTCCTTTTCCGCCGAGCGTAGCATAGGTCTCTACAAAATCCCCGCAACTCCGAAGGCCTTGCCTTTTCCTTTGGACACCTGGCTCCTGCTCCGGAATTCTGGTGCATCCGTTTTCCTGTTCGGTGGAGCTGCTCGCACCGATCTGACATTCCCTCCCACT
>NW_024412395.1:69082534-69086340 GCF_014898765.1 Herpailurus yagouaroundi | reverse complement strand
TTTTTTTTTTTTTTTTTTTTTTTTTTTTTTTTTTTTTTTTGTGCCTGTTTCTTTGGTTTTAGCTTTTCCATTAGTCCACCTTGCCTGTAGGTTAGGAGGCCCCGAACTCGGAGCATGGTTAGGCCTCTGTCACCATTCCTTTTTATAACGCTATGTACATCCTCTTCGTGGTCCAGGTCTATTAGGTGTACACTTACCTTTATTCACTCATTAAGTACACATTTATCAATCCCCTTGCCGGCACTGTACCACTACTAAGTGAAGAGCCACTGACAGCTTATTTTTATTTATTTTTTTACATGTCTTTTTAAAAAAATGTCTTATTTTATTTTTGAGAGAGAGAGAGATTGTGAGCGGGGGAGGGACAGAGAGAGAGAGAGAGGGAGACACAGAATTTGAAGCAGGTTCCAGGCTCTGCACTGTCAGCGCAGAGCGAGGCATGGGGCTCAAACCCAGAGATCATGACCCGAGCCAAAGTCATTCAACTGACAGAGCCACCCAGGTGCCCCCTGACAGCTTAATTTTAGCAGGAACAGGTCTGCCCTGTACGTGTTACCTCTTGATAGGTTACAATTTATCAGTTTTCTGGAGACAAATAATAATTATTGTGAGGGACGGTGCAAAACAGATGGGACCCCTGTCCTGTTAACCTTCCACGGGAGGGACAATAAAATTGTTTTACAAATTAATGACAGATTGTGTGCTAAAGAAAATAAGACTTTAATATGAGAGAAAATGGTTTTCTCTGAGGAGGTTTAGGTTTAACCTGATGAATATGTTTGTTAAAGTTATGCAGGTTAAAAAATACTTTAAAAATTCATTGTTAATACAGTTTTGCTGTAAAATAATTCAGTACAGAAATATGATTAGGATCACTCCCACCCACGAATATCTCTCCACTGCTAAAAGTTTGGTGTGTATGCTTCTTGATATTTTTCTAGGTATCCATATACTTTCACATTATTCTTCAGTACAAGGCACTATGTAATTCTTTTTTCCCTCTCTCTAGGCTTTTCACTGCATACAGATTTTATCTCCTTTTTAGTGACTGCATAGTATTCCACAGAGTAAACGTGCCATCATTGATTAAGGCATTTCCCCAAAGGTGGATAGTCATTTCCATTTTGTAAAGTGGCAAATAGTGCTATAGAGAACATGAATTTGTGACAGCATTGCTATAGGAGAGATTCCTGGACTAAGTATTATAGGATTGAAGGATATCTACATTTTTATTTTGAAGGAATATTTTGTGGAACTGAGATATGTGTTATTGGGGAAGCTAGGGGGAATAACTAATGGCAGCCAAAAAAGGGGAGACATTTAACTTTGTAGTCTCAAGTTGGGGGGGTACATAAGGAGAGAGTTATAAGATAGTATGTTTTCTTAAGAACTCATGAGGGAAAAGGACTGATGAAATGGTGTTAGGCAATTTTATTTGGTGTTAGGCAATTAGCAACAAGTGAAAGGTAGCCAGGGCTAGGTAATCCATTATTTGAAATTTAGATTGTAATGTGGGGTTTTATCTTTTACTCATTGCTTTATTGGGTGGTTGTTTTATTTCTGTTGAGTTTTGAGATTATTTATTTTGGATACACTTTCCTTGTCAAATATGTGAATTGTGAATATTTTCTTCTGAACTATGGCTTGTCTTTTCATTCTGTTAATAGTGTCTCTCATGGTACTAAAGTTTTAAATTTGCATGAAGTGCAGTTTATCAGTTTTTTTTCTTTTCTGGATCATACTTTTATTGTTGGACCTAAGACCTTCTTACCTATTCCACACTCATGACGATTTTCTCTTATGTTTTATACAAGGAATTTTATGTTTTATAGTTAATATTTAGGTCTGTGATCCATTCTGAATTAATTTACATTTGATTCTTTTTTACAGCCTCTATTTTTTCCATGAAAATTTCTATCTTTCCATTTCTTTTAAGAGCATTTTGCCTACTTTTTGGAGTATTGTTATAATTACTGAATTAAAGTCTTTTCTGGGGCGCCTGGGTGGCGCAGTCGGTTAAGCGTCCGACTTCAGCCAGGTCACGATCTCGCGGTCCGTGAGTTCGAGCCCCGCGTCAGGCTCTGGGCTGATGGCTCAGAGCCTGGAGCCTGTTTCCGATTCTGTGTCTCCCTCTCTCTCTGCCCCTCCCCCGTTCATGCTCTGTCTCTCTCTGTCCCAAAAATAAATAAAAAACGTTGAAAAAAAAATTTTAAAGTCTTTTCTAATAATTTCAACATTTGGGTCATCTTGTTGTTGGTGCCTGTTAATTGCCTTTCCTTTAAGAGTTATTGAGATTTTTCTGGTTTTGGTTTTGGGTGTTGAATAATTTCATATTTTATCTCAGACGTAATGTTAAGAGATCCTGGATTCTATTAAAATCCTTCAAGTCTTGGCCATGTTAATTCTGCGTAGTCTCATGCATGCACAGCTCAGAAGTGAGCCCAGTATTAATGATTTAAAAGTTACCTCTCTCCAACTCTTGCTTCTGTGATATTCTATATTTTTGGGCTTCCTTGATTTTCCTTCTTGGTGTTCTGATTAGAAAGCACAGGCTTTTTCCTCCCACCTTATTGCATACTTTTCCACAGTGAGGCCTTGTACTGAGGCTAGGTGGTGAGGGCAAAGGATATGTGGGGCCATATGGCCATCTCCCTCTCTCCACCATTGTCATTGCTGCTGAGTAACTGTACCTTTATTATTGGATCTCATCTGGGGTGGATCCAGGAGAATTAAAAGAGCTCCATCTCATAGGGGACATTACTCCCAAATGGGGGTAGGAGAAAGAGCTGCTTCATTTCTTGTTACTTGCTACTAGGTCTTCCTTGGAGTCCTCTTCTTCCTACCCTACCACTTGTGTTTACCTTGCAGAGGAAGCTGTTAGTTTATTTTGTATTTTGTTTAGAATTTTTAGCTGTAGTTAGTGGGAGAGATAGAGTAGAGTACCCTAATTCCAGTTTGACAGGAGCTGAAATTCTCTAGGTTAACTTCTTAATAGAATTACTCTGATTCTTGTACATAGAGACTGGTGAGATGTTGCAGGGAGTATGGCCGGAGTCGCAAAAGATGAGTCTGCAAACAAAGTGCAGTTAAGTGAAGGTCCTCATACTCGAGTCGGAATGAGGCTGGCCTGACCCTAGAATGAAGCTTCTTTTTATTAGGATAATTGCTAAAGACTACACGCATAAAGTCAGCTAAGCAAGTGTGTTGGTCAATCTAATGGTTTAGCTTTTCAAGGTTGAATTTTGAGTTAATTGGTTTCTATAACACTAGGAAGGGTCAGGTGTGAAGGAGGATCTGGCCTTGGACACTGTTAATGGCTCTAGGCGTTCCTTGTAAGCCAGCTGCAGTGCTATGTAAACATGTCCTAAGGCCTTGCACCTTCTCCAGCCCTTCCCATGTGAAGTCTTTTCCTTTGATGCTTCTCTCCTGCATCTCCCACAGTATGGAAAAAAGGTTTGAAGCTTGAAGCCCTACTAGGAGTGTCTTGAAATAGTGCAGTTGAGAGATAATGGTGGCTTAGACTCGGGCAGTAAGAGTGGTGAGAAATGTTTGCGTTCTGGGTATATTTTGAAGGTAAAACAAATAGTGTTTTCTGATGGATGAAATGTTGTATGTAAGACTATGGGAGAACAGATGACTCCAGAGGTTAGAACTGAGAATTTTGAATATTGAAATCACCATGTTCTGTGAAGGAAAGACTGAGAGAACAGATTTTTTTTTTTGATTTGGTATCTTTCTTTTTTTTTTTCTTTTTTTTTAATTTATATATGAAATTTATTGTCAAATTGGTTTCCATACAACACCCA
>NW_024412395.1:69073596-69082434 GCF_014898765.1 Herpailurus yagouaroundi | reverse complement strand
ATACCCATCACCCACCCTCTCCTCCCTCCCACCCCCCATCAACCCTCAGTTTGCTCTCAGTTCTCAACAGTCTCTTATGCTTTGGCTCTCTCCCACTCTAACCTCTTTTTTTTTCCTTCCCCTCCCCCATGGGTTCCTGTTAAGTTTCTCAGGATCCACATAAGAGTGAAACCATATGGTATCTGTCTTTCTCTGTATGGCTTATTTCACTTAGCATCACACTCTCCAGTTCCATCCACGTTGCTACAAAAGGCCATATTTCATTTTTTCTCATTGCCACGTAGTATTCCATAGTGTATATAAACCACAATTTCTTTATCCATTCATCAGTTGATGGACATTTAGGCTCTTTCCATAATTTGGCTATTGTTGAGAGCGCTGCTATGAACATTGGGGTACAAGTGCCCCTATGCATCAGTACTCCTGTGTCCCTTGGATAAATTCCTAGCAGTGCTATTGCTGGGTCATAGGATAGGTCTATTTTTAATTTTCTGAGGAACCTCCACACTGCTTTCCAGAGTGGCTGCACCAATTTGCATTCCCACCAACAGTGCAAGAGGGTTCCCGTTTCTCCACATCCTCTCCAGCATCTATAGTCTCGTGATTTGTTCATTTTGGCCACTCTGACTGGCGTGAGGTGATACCTGAGTGTGGTTTTGATTTGTATTTCCCTGATAAGGAGCGACGCTGAACATCTTTTCATGTGCCTGTTGGCCATCCGGATGTCTTCTTTAGAGAAGTGTCTATTCATGTTTTCTGCCCATTTCTTCACTGGGTTATTCGCTTTTCGGGTGTGGAGTTTGGTGAGCTCTTTATAGATTTTGGATACTAGCCCTTTGTCCGATATGTCATTTGCAAATATCTTTTCCCATTCCGTTGGTTGCCTTTTAGTTTTGTTGGTTGTTTCCTTTGCTGTGCAGAAGCTTTTTATCTTCATAAGGTCCCAGTAATTCACTTTTGCTTTTAATTCCCTTGCCTTTGGGGATGTGTCGAGTAAGAGATTGCTACGGCTGAGGTCAGAGAGGTCTTTTCCTGCTTTCTCCTCTAGGGTTTTGATGGTTTCCTGTCTCACATTCAGGTCCTTGATCCATTTTGAGTTTATTTTTGTGAATGGTGTGAGAAAGTGGTCTAGTTTCAACCTTCTGCATGTTGCTGTCCAGTTCTCCCAGCACCATTTGTTAAAGAGACTGTCTTTTTTCCATTGGATGTTCTTTCCTGCTTTGTCAAAGATGAGTTGGCCATACGTTTGTGGGTCTAGTTCTGGGGTTTCTATTCTATTCCATTGGTCTATGTGTCTGTTTTTGTGCCAATACCATGCTGTCTTGATGATGACAGCTTTGTAGTAGAGGCTAAAGTCTGGGATTGTGATGCCTCCTGCTTTGGTCTTCTTCTTCAACATTACTTTGGCTATTCGGGGCCTTTTGTGGTTCCATATGAATTTTAGGATTGCTTGTTCTAGTTTCGAGAAGAATGCTGGTGCAATTTTGATTGGGATTGCATTGAATGTGTAGATAGCTTTGGGTAGTATTGACATTTTGACAATATTTATTCTTCCAATCCATGAGCAGGGAATGTCTTTCCATTTCTTTAAATCTTCTTCAATTACCTTCATAAGCTTTCTATAGTTTTCAGCATACAGATCCTTTACATCTTTGGTTAGATTTATTCCTAGGTATTTTATGCTTCTTGGTGCAATTGTGAATGGGATCAGTTTCCTTATTTGTCTTTCTGTTGCTTCATTGTTAGTGTATAAGAATGCAACTGATTTCTGTACATTGATTTTGTATCCTGCAACTTTGCTGAATTCATGGATCAGTTCTAGCAGACTTTTGGTGGAGTCTGTCGGATTTTCCATGTATAATATCATGTCATCTGCAAAAAGCGAAAGCTTGACTTCATCTTTGCCAATTTGGATGCCTTTGATTTCCTTTTGTTGTCTGATTGCTGATGCTAGAACTTCCAGCACTATGTTAAACAACAGCGGTGAGAGTGGGCATCCCTGTCGTGTTCCTGATCTCAGGGAAAAAGCTCTCAGTTTTTCCCCGTTGAGGATGATGTTAGCTGTGGGCTTTTCATAAATGGCTTTGATGATCTTTAAGTATGTTCCTTCTATCCCGACTTTCTCAAGGGTTTTTATTAAGAAAGGGTGCTGGATTTTGTCAAAGGCCTTTTCTGCATCGATTGACAGGATCATATGGTTTTTCTCTTTTTTTTTGTTAATGTGATGTATCACGTTGATTGATTTGCGAATGTTGAACCAGCCCTGCATCCCAGGAATGAATCCCACTTGATCATGGTGAACAATTCTTTTTATATACCGTTGAATTCGATTTGCTAGTATCTTATTGAGAATTTTGGCATCCATATTCATCAGGGATATTGGCCTGTAGTTCTCTTTTTTTACTGGGTCTCTGTCTGGTTTAGGAATCAAAGTAATACTGGCTTCATAGAATGAGTCTGGAAGTTTTCCTTCCCTTTCTATTTCTTGGAATAGCTTGAGAAGGATAGGTATTATCTCTGCTTTAAACGTCTGGTAGAACTCCCCTGGGAAGCCATCTGGTCCTGGACTCTTATTTGTTGGGAGATTTTTGATAACCGATTCAATTTCTTCGCTGGTGATGGGTCTGTTCAAGCTTTCTATTTCCTCCTGATTGAGTTTTGGAAGAGTGTGGGTGTTCAGGAATTTGTCCATTTCTTCCAGGTTGTCCAATTTGTTGCCATATAATTTTTCATAGTATTCCCTGATAATTGTTTGTATCTCTGAGGGATTGGTTGTTATAATTCCATTTTCATTCATGATTTTATCTATTTGGGTCATCTCCCGTTTCTTTTTGAGAAGCCTGGCTAGAGGTTTGTCAATTTTGTTTATTTTTTCAAAAAACCAACTCTTGGTTTCGTTGATCTGCTCTACAGTTTTTTTAGATTCTATATTGTTTATTTCTGCTCTGATCTTTATTCTTTCTCTTCTTCTGCTGGGTTTAGGCTGCCTTTGCTGTTCTGCTTCTATTTCCTTTAGGTGTGCTGTTAGATTTTGCATTTGGGATTTTTCTTGTTTCTTGAGATAGGCCTGGATTGCAATGTATTTTCCTCTCAGGACTGCCTTCGCTGCGTCCCAAAGCGTTTGGATTGTTGTATTTTCATTTTCGTTTGTTTCCATATATTTTTTAATTTCTTCTCGAATTGCCTGGTTGACCCACTCGTTCGTTAGTAGGGTGTTCTTTAACCTCCATGCTTTTGGAGGTTTTCCAGACTTTTTTCTGTGGTTGATTTCAAGCTTCATAGCATTGTGGTCTGAAAGTATGCATGGTATGATTTCAATTCTTGTAAACTTATGAAGGGCTGTTTTGTGGCCCAGTATATGATCTATCTTGGAGAATGTTCCATGTGCACTCGAGAAGAAAGTATATTCTGTTGCTTTGGGATGCAGAGTTCTAAATATATCTGTCAAGTCCATCTGATCCAATGTCTCATTCAGGGCCCTTGTTTCTTTATTGACCGTGTGTCTAGATGATCTATCCATTTCTGTAAGTGGGGTGTTAAAGTCCCCTGCAATTACCACATTCTTATCAATAAGGTTGCTTGTGTTTATGAGTAATTGTTTTATATATTTGGGCGCTCCGGTATTCGGCGCATAGACATTTATAATTGTTAGCTCTTCCTGATGGATAGACCCTGTCACTATTATATAATGTCCTTCTTCATCTCTTGTTACAGCCTTTAATTGAAAGTCTAGTTTGTCTGATATAAGTATGGCTACTCCAGCTTTCTTTTGGCTTCCAGTAGCATGATAAATAGTTCTCCATCCCCTCACTCTCAATCTAAAGGTGTCCTCAGGTCTAAAATGAGTCTCTTGTAGACAGCAAATAGATGGGTCTTGTTTTTTTATCCATTCTGATACCCTATGTCTTTTGGTTGGCGCATTTAATCCATTTACATTCAGTGTTATTATAGAAAGATATGGGTTTAGAGTCATTGTGATGTCTGTATGTTTTATGCTTGTAGTGATGTCTCTGGTACTTTGTCTCACAGGGTCCCCCTTAGGATCTCTTGTAGGGCTGGTTTAGTGGTGACAAATTCCTTCAATTTTTGTTTGTTTGGGAAGACCTTTATCTCTCCTTCTATTCTAAATGACAGGCTTGCTGGATAAAGGATTCTCGGCTGCATATTTTTTCTGTCTAGCACACTGAAAATCTCGTGCCAACTCTTTCTGGCCTGCCAAGTTTCAAAAGAGAGATCAGTCACGAGTCTTATAGGTCTCCCTTTATATGTGAGGGCACGTTTACCCCTTGCTGCTTTCAGAATTTTCTCTTTATCCTTGTATTTTGCCAGTTTCACTATGATATGTCGTGCAGAAGAGCGATTCAAGTTAACGTCTGAAGGGAGTTCTCTGTGCCTCTTGGATTTCAATGCCTTTTTCCTTCCCCACTTCAGGGAAGTTCTCAGCTATTATTTCTTCAAGTACCCCTTTAGCACCTTTCCCTCTCTCTTCCTCCTCTGGGATACCAATGATGCGTATATTATTTCTTTTTAGTGTATCACTTAGTTCTCTAATTTTCCCCTCATACTCCTGGATTTTTTTCTCTCTCTTTTTCTCAGCTTCCTCTTTTTCCATAACTTTATCTTCTAGTTCACCTATTCTCTCCTCTGCCTCTTCAATCCGAGCTGTGGTGGTTTCCATTTTGTTATGCATTTCATTTAAAGCGTTTTTCAGCTCCTCGTGACTGTTCCTTAGTCCCTTGATCTCTGTAGCAAGAGATTCTCTGCTGTCAGCTATACTGTTTTCAAGCCCAGCGATTAATTTTATGACTATTATTCTAAATTCACTTTCTGTTATATTATTTAAATCCTTTTTGATCAGCTCATTAGCTGTTGTTATTTCCTGGAGATTCTTCTGAGGGGAATTCTTCCGCTTGGTCATTTTGGATAGTCCCTGGCGTGGTGAGGACCTGCAGGGCACTTCCCCTGTGCTGTGGTGTATAACTGGAGTTGGTGGGCAGAGCCGCAGTCAGACCTGATGTCTGCCCCCAGCCCACCTTGGGGCCACAGTCAGACTGGTGCGTGCCTTCTCTTCCCCTCTCCTAGGGGCGGGATTCACTGTGGGGTGGGGTGGCCTGTCTGGACTACTTGCACACTGCCAGGCTTGTGATGCTGGGGATCTGGCGTCTTAGCTGGGGTGGGTAGGCAAGGTGCACAGGGGCAGGAGGGGCAGGCTTAGCTTGCTTCTCCTTAGGTGATCCACTTCAGGAGGGGCCCTGTGGCAGCAGGAGGGAGTCAGATCCGCTGCCGGAGGTTTGGCTCCGCAGAAGCACAGAGTTGGGTGTTTGCGTGGAGCGAGCAAGTTCCCTGGCAGGAACTGGTTCTCTTTGGGATTTTGGCTGGGGGATGGGCGGGGAAGATGGCGCTGGCGAGCGCCTTTGTTCCCCACCAAACTGAGCTCTGTCGTCCGGGGGCTCAGCAGCTCTCCTTCCCTTTGTCCTCCAGCCTTCCCGCTTTCTGAGCAGAGCTGTTAACTTATGACCTCCCAGCCGCTAAATCGCTGTTGCTGTCGGAACACAGTCCGTCAGGCCCCT
Organism: Herpailurus yagouaroundi; assembly: GCF_014898765.1. Classification (NCBI taxonomy): domain Eukaryota; kingdom Metazoa; phylum Chordata; class Mammalia; order Carnivora; family Felidae; genus Herpailurus; species Herpailurus yagouaroundi. The sequence continues at coordinate 69,076,864 of NW_024412395.1, read as the reverse complement.
CCGCTTTTTGCAAGCCAGACTCGGGGGCTCTGCTTGGCCGGCGAGCCGCCCCTCCGCCCCGGCTCCCTCCCGCCAGTCCGTGGAGCGCGCACCGCCTCGCCGCCCTTCCTACCCTCTTCCGTGGGCCTCTCATCTGCGCTTGGCTCCGGCGACTCCGTTCTGCTAATCCTCTGGTGGTTTTCTGGGTTATTTAGGCAGGTGTAGGTGGAATCTAAGTGATCAGCAGGACGCGCGGTGAGCCCAGCGTCCTCCTACGCCGCCATCTTCCCTCCTTTTTTTTCTCAAATTTCTCTGTATGAGTTTTTTATAAGACATTGAAATGGAGATGTTGAGTAAGCAACTGAATATCCCGTTGGAATTTAGTGCAGAGATATAAATTTGGGAGTCATTTGGATATAGGTTATATCTCAATGAGGATGGCTGAGGTCACCAGTGGAGTGTGTGTAGGTAGAAAATGGAAGAGGTCCAAGGACTGAGTCTGAGGTACTTTAATATTTAGGGATCAGGAAGAGAAGAGGAAATGAAAAAGATTGGCTAGTTTAAGAACAAAACCAGGAAGGTATGATGCCATGAAAGCCAAATGAAGAAAGAGGTAGAACTGATCTTTTTGTCAACTGTGACTGATAGGTTAAATAGCTAGAAGACAAAGAATTGACTGTTGCACTTAGCAATATGGAAATCACTGGGGGTGTTGATAAGAGTAGTCTTGATGGGAGTGCTGGGAATGAAAATCTGATTTGAGTGGGTTCAGGAGAGAATAGAGAAGTGAAATTAAAGATAGTAGGACTTCTAGGAGTTTTGGTGTACAGAGAAAGGAAGAAACATGATAATAGCTAGAGGGAAAGTGAGGTCAAGAGACACTTTTTTTTTCTCTTTGTTTCTAAGGTAAAGATATAGCAGATAGTAGGCTGATAGAAAAGACATAGGAGAAAGAGAAACTGACAATCAAAGAAAGTAAGCAAATAATTGCAGGAACACTTCTTAAATAGGTGAGAAAGGATGGAATCTAGTGTTTAAGTAGAGGGATTGGCCTTTGCCAGGAGCACTGACACTTCAACCATAGAAATGAAAAGAAATAAAGGTGAAGGTAGATGGGAAGATGTATTTATGGGAGAATTTGAAATTTTTCTTTTGTTTGCTTTCTATTTTTTCAGTGAAACAGCAAATAAGACAATCAGTTGGGATAAGGATTGGGAAGGAGTTGTTGGAGGTTTGAGGAGAGAGAAGATATGGAATAACCATTTAGGATGGCATTCAACCAACTGTGGCCTGTAGGCCAAATGTGGCTTGTCATCTCTCTTGAAAATAAAGTTTTGGGAACACAGGCGTGCCTCCTTGTTAATATATTGTCTATGGCTGCTCTTGCACTACAGTTTCAAAGGTGAGTAGTTGTGACAGAAATTGTATGTCATGAAAAACCTAAAGTATTTACTGTTTGGTCCTTTCCAGAAGAGTGATGCTGACTCTCGGTTTAGGAGGAAGGAAGGGAGAATGGGGGTGTCTATGAAGACTAGAAACATAGATAATATTCTATTTTTTTTTTACAGAATTAAGATATAATTCAACTGGGGAGTTTCACTGTAAAAGACAACTTTTGTTGTTATACTGATAATTTTTTTTTCTCAGATTATCAAAATGACATCTCAAAATTTGAAGATTCTAATTTCACTCTCAGATCTCAATTTAAGAGACAAAGCAATAGGGAAAAACTTCATAAAGCTAAAATAATTGCACATTTTAATGACAGCTATGCAAAATAAGCTCTTCAGTAGACTCTGAAGCCCTATCCCCATAAAAATGAACTTACACAAAACTCTATACTTAAGTACCTGGCGTTAATACTTTATGCCTGTTATATCCCCAAGGGATAGTCTAGCTATTCATACTAATCTCTTACTAAATTCTCATTACTATATATAAGCTATACATAAGAAGTACCTGGAGTGCTTTAGAAAATAATGAAACCTCCATAGATTCTGATGAAATTGGTCTTCAGTGTCACCTGGACATCAGAGTTGGTTTTGTTTTTTTTTTTTTAAGTGTGGTGAAATACACACAGTATAAAGTTTTTATTAGTGACATTTAGTATATTCACAATGTTACAGAACTATCACTGTATCAAGAATGTTTTTGTCACTCCAAAAGGAAACTTTTTACCTTTAAGTCACTTCTTATTCCCCCTCAATTGCTAGTGTATAGAAATAAAATGGATTTTTGTGTGTTGATATTGTATCCTGCAACTTTGCTGAATTCATTTATAATCTAATAGTTTTTTGTTGTGTATTCTTTAGGATTTTTTTAAATGTATTATATCGTGTCATCTTTTCTAGTTTGCATGCTTTTTGTTTCTTTTTCTCACCTGATTGATCTGACTAGAACTTCTAATACAATGCTGAATAGCAGTGGTGAAAGTGGGTATGCTTGTCTTATTCCTGATCTGAGGGGGAAGGTTTTCAGTCTTTCTCTATTGAGCATCTTGTTAGCTGTGGGTTTTTCATAAATTCCTTTTATATTATTGAGGAAATTCCCTTCTATTTCTAGTTTGCTGAGTGTTTATGACTACATTAATGAGGAATATTGGCCTATAGTTTTCTTTTCTGTGGTGTTTTTGGCTCTGGAATTAGAGTAATGTTGGCCTAATAGAATGAGTTAGGAATTGTTTCCTTATCTTCTATTTTTTTCGGGGCAGCTATGAAGGGTTTGTTTTAATTTTTTTAAATATTTGGTAGAATTCAACAGTAAAATAATTTGACCCTGGACTTTTCTTTGTTGGGAAGTTTGTGATTGCTGATTCAGTCTCTACTTGTTATAGGTCTATTGAAATATTCTATTTATTTTTCTGTTAGTTTTGGTAATTCATAACTTTGCAGAAATTTCCTCATTTCATCTAGGTTACCTAGTTTATTTGCTTATAATTGTTCATACCATTCTAATTTTTTTTTTATTTCTGTAAGACTGGTGGTAATGTCCCCACTTTTATTTCTGATCTTAGTTACTTGCATCATCTCTCTCTCTCTCTCTCTCTCTCTCTTTTTTTAGTCTGCCTAAACATTTGTCAATGAAACATTTTGTTGATCTTTCTAAAGAACCTAATTTTGGTTTCATTGATTTTTCTCTCTATTCTATTTTATCTTTATTATAACTTTTATTACTTTTCCCAACTGTCTTTGACTTTAGCTTTCTTTTCTTTTCTTTTCTTTTCTTTTCTTTTCTTTTCTTTTCTTTTCTTTTCTTTTCTTTTCTTTTCTTTTCTTTTCTTTTCTTTTCT
>NW_024412395.1:69036798-69073586 GCF_014898765.1 Herpailurus yagouaroundi | reverse complement strand
CTTTTCTTTTCTTTTCTTTTCTTTTCTTTTCTTTTCTTTTCTTTTCTAGTTCCTTAAGGTGTAAAGTTAGGTTATTGATTTGAGATCTTTCTTTTTGGGCATTAGGGTTATAGAAGCTTCCCAGTTGATCCTAATGCTAAAAGACAAAAGTACTGCCGTGTTTGGAGACAGTCTAGACCTTACTTACTGGTTATTTACCTTGAGTGTCTATTAGAAACATCTGAAGATAGATCTAAATTTGAATTGGAAGCATCATTATGGGCTTACAACTTATTTTGTTCTTAAAAACATATTTTGGGGGCGCCTGGGTGGCGCAGTCGGTTAAGTGTCCGACTTCAGCTCAGGTCACGATCTTGCGGTCCGTGAGTTCGAGCCCCGCGTCAGGCTCTGGGCTGATGGCTCAGAGCCTGGAGCCTGCTTCCCATTCTGTGTCTCCTTCTCTCTCTGCCCCTCCCCCCTTCATGCTCTGTCTCTCTCTGTCTCAAAAATAAATAAACCTTTAAAAAAAATAAGTAAAAACATATTTTGTTGGGGTGGGCACCTGATTTCATCTCAGAACATGATCTCATGGGTTCATGAGGTCAAGCCCTGCATTGGGCTCTGTGCTGACAGAGCAGAGCCTGCTTGGGATTCTGTCTTTGCCCCTCCCCTCCCCTCTCTCTCAAAAATAAATAAACTTTAAAAAATGCATTTTGTTACTAAGCCTGGATGTGGCTTATAACTTCCATTTTCTACTAAAAGGAAACAAAGCTCCTTGAAGAAATGGCTGACAGAGATGTACAAGATTTCTTATCATACCAGAAAGCAAAGCAAGAGAGCTATCAAAGACTACTGAGGTTGAGTTAAATGGACTCAGGAACAACTTGAAGAGGGTCTCACTGAGTTGGGACAATTTGAGTATCAAAAATAATAATTGCAATGGATTGAAACATGTTATGGTTGAAGTCATGAGTTCATAATAATACAAACAAAACAAAGTCATTGGTCATCTTTGGAGGGTATTAGGAAATAAAGTTATTACTTCAAAGAAGTTACTGAAAAAAAGAAAGTAAGAGTCAAGCGTTTATAATCAGGGATAAAATGGTGCAGTTAGAGTTTCTCTAGTAGAGGAGCTTTTATTCAATAATAATAGTTTTATAAAACTAATGCTACAATGATCAGTAGATATTTCACAGTGGACAATAAACTTCAGAGCATTTTTAAATTTGGTTAAACTCTTACTTGAGAATCAGACTATGTATTTACCAAGGCAATAATACTAAGTCAAGCGGTAGGAGAGTATTGGCTGTATTTTGCAGCCTTAAGCAAGGTTCTGTAAGAAAAAGATTAACGCAGATAAAATTTAGGTCAACTGAATGCTGAGAGGGAAAGACATGGAAAAGCTGGATTCATTACTCTAAGTGGTTAATGACAGAAGACAGCAGAAAGGCAGAAAATTAATATTTATCAGAGTTAGATTGGGCCAAACGACAAGGATAGTACTACTGGTCTTTCTCCAACCCCTCCCTTTGAGACTGTGAGAGAAACCAGTTGCTTAAATTAGATTATGGGTAGTAACTCTGTATCTGAAACCATTGAAATATTTCATGAAGTTTAAGAAACATTTTCAGATCTCTGATTGAGATATGTCTTACAGTCAATGGAATCTTATAATTGATGACATCTTAATTCACTTTCAGGAACAAGTCATAATGTAATTGTCATTGTCTCTCTAGGCTGGGTCTTACTTGTTATTTCTGGTCACATGACTGAATACCTACAAACTCTTGATATTTCAGTCAACAGACCCTTTAGGGACATTTCTTATTCAGTGACAAGTTTCTAGAATTAGTCAAGTCTTTCAAAAGGTATAGCTATAACAATTTTTTTGTTTTGTTTTATTAAGAACTCTTAAGTAACCTTGAGGTTTATCTGACACACACATCCTAGGCACTGCGTTTCTCAGAAAGCCCCTATACTTGTAAACTTCTCCCTTATTCCTATATGCTTGGTTTATACTTGATTCAAGTTTCTTGACCTGAGTGAGGTTCGAACTAATTCTTATAGTCTCTGGTTCTGCGTATGGTAAGATCTACCTTGTTCATTGTTCTCCATTGCTGCATCTGAGGTGGGCATTTAGCAGACTGCTCTTTAGAGGGGCTATATATTTTCTGTGGCTTATTTCATGTTGGTATACATTCATTCAGAGACCCAGGGATTAATTAGGGATTGGGTTGTTGTAAGTAGTTTTAGACCAAACTTAGAGTTTCTTTGAACAAACTCCATAAAAATTGAAGTCATTTAGTTAATTTGCTCTTCATCAATTCCATGGTAAAAGAGTATGACACACTGAAGATAAATTGTCACATGTATAATAGTATTTCAAAAGTCTGTTCTCATATTACTACTATGTAACAAATTACCCCAAAACATAGTGGCATAAAACAAACGGTTTAATTTTGCTCACAGATTTGGTGGGTGGCGAATTCAGGAAAGGGTTGACTAGGCACTTTTCACTTGGTGTCTGTTATGCAGCTGTAATCTTACATTGCTGGGCTGCAGTCTTTTGAAGGGTTGATTTGACTGGACATCCAAAATGACTTACTCATAGTTGGCAAGTTGATGGTGGCTGTCAGCTGCAAACTTAGCTGGGGTTATCAATCTAGATAACCTAGCCTCTCCAATGTGCAGTGTCAGGGTAGTTGAAATTTTTACATGATGGCTGACATCCTGCAGAGAGAATCTCAAGGAAATCATCAATAGCTTCATGACTTTTTATGACCTAGTATCAGAAGTCCTAAGGATCCCCACTGCTGTGTCAAAGTAGTCATAATTCAGCATGTAAGGAGCTTAGAAGTCATTACTCTCATCCTCACAGTAAGAAAAATCTGAACAAAGCAAAAATCAGCAACTCTTCTTAGATCCTTCAAAGAATTGAGGTTACAGGAAAAAGTACTGCCCCTGCTCTCAAAACTGAATATAGGTAGATAGAGAGAATCATGACATATTAGAACATATGCCCAAGAGCAGTAATCACTGCTGGAGCCAGTACTAGAAAAAAAAAATGTGAACGGTAATTGACAAATTATTGGAGGATCAGTGTGGACAAGTTTAAGAGTTAAAAAAGAAAAACACACACACACATGGGAGCGTAGTCTTAGAAATACCTCACACTTTCATGTGTTTTGCCTTCAGGAACTCTACCAGATTCTTACAGTGAAGATGGGAGACGAAAAGTCCCTCATGTGTCCAGGACACTTTTTTAAAATAGGCCCAGAGCATTCTCTCCTTCTTGAGAAGTCCTGCCCTTGATAGCTATCTTACTAGAGCCTAACTGATTGGGATTTTACTGGATTCCCACTGACCAGGGGGAACGCAACTACTCAACTCTATTCTCTCTAGCCTTCTTGTCTCACTTAAGATGGAAAAATCTGAGAAGCACTCCTGAAGGTTACAATGTAGGGGAATAGATTCACTGAAAGACTGGGATCTGATCATATCACTGTAGAAACTTCCCCTCCCTCACACTTTACCACCACATCAGTAGCTCTCCTGTATAATAAAATGGGTATATAACTGAAGTAACTGCATGACTCAGATCCTGTATAAGGATAAATCTCTAGGGAAGTCTGAAGACAAAGAGAAACCCAAATACAGGAAGGGAGACAAAAATAAGAATACCATAGGATATGTTAGCCTCTGACACCTAAAGCTAAATAACAGCTAAAGCTACCAAAGCCATAAATACAGCTTAACTAAAGCTACTACAAACAATAACTACAGCCAAACTCCTAGCTAGATAAACACAAAACCTTTTTAAGCCTATTTACCTCAGTTTCTTTTACCCAGTGCATCATGTCTTTCAACAAAATTATGAAGCATATTAAAAGACAAAAACTAGTTTGAAGGAATGGTGGAAGCATTAAAAACAGACACAGAGATGGCAGAGATGTTGGAATTATCAGACTGGAAATTAAAACAACTATATGCTAAGGGCTGTAATGGAAAAAGTGGATAACATGCAAGGACACATATGTAGTGTAAACAGAGAGCTAGAAACTCTGAGAAAGAATCAGAAGGAAATTCTAGCAATAAAAAAAATACTGTAATAGAAGTTGAAGAATGTCTGATATGATCATTAATAGATTGGACACTGCTGAAGAAAGAATCAGTGAGCTTGAAGAAATGTCAGTAGAAATTTCCAATGATGAAATGTAAAAAGAAAAAATAATGCAAAGATAGAATAGAATATCTAAGAACTGTGATGCAGTTACGAAAGGTATAACTGTGTGTATAATGGTAATACCAGAAGGAGAAGAAAGAGCTATAGAAAAAGAAGAACTATTTGGAGTAATAATGATTGAGAAGTTTTCAGAATTAATGATAGACACCAAATAAGAGATCCAGGGAGCTGGAAGGATACCAGACTGGAGAAGTACCAAACATTTATGCCTAAACATATCATATTCAAACTGGAAAATTAAGGACAGAGAGAAGATATTGAAAGAAGCCAAAGGGGAAAAAAATGCACACCACATTAGCTATAGAACAAAGGATAAGAATTACATTGGGCTTCTCTTGAGAAATGATGAAAGCAAGAAGAGAGTGGAGTGGAATATATAAAATGTTGAAAGCAAAAATCACTAGCTTAGAGTTCCTATTCAGTAAAATTATCTTTCAAAAGTGAAGAAGAAAGACTTTCTCAGACAAAAACTGAGGAAATTTATCTCCAATAGACCTGTCCTGCAAGAAATATTAAAAGAAGTTCTTTAGAAAGTAGGACAATGAGATAGACTCAGCTCTAAATAAAGAAAAGGAGTATTAGAGGAGGAATAAATTAAGGAAATAGAAAATCTTTCATTTTTCTTATTAACAGACAACAGTTCAACATAGTAATAGCAACAATTATTGGATGATTATAACATATGAATAAATGAACTAAATGACAACAATGTCATGAGGGTGGAAAGGGCAGGAGGTATTAGGGATATTCTGTTTTAAAGTATTTGCACTACCTGTGAACTGGTATTGTGTTATTTGAAGGTGGACATGTATTAGTCGTAAATGTATATTGCAAACTCAAGGACAGCCACTAAAATAGTCATATATATATATGTATATACATACACATATATAGAATTGATACGCTAAGACAGTTAAAATGTTTAATTGAAACGAGAAGGCAGAAAATGGAAGAAAAAGAAACAGAACAAGGGAAACATAGAAAACTGAAAAATTTATGGTAGCTATTAATTCAGCTATAACAATAATCACTTTAAACATCAATGGTCTTAAATACACCAATTAAAAACAGAATATCAGAGTGGATTAAAAAAAGAAGACCCACCTATATGTTTTCTATAAGAGATTTATTTTAAATGTAAAGACACAGATTAAAAGTAAAGAAAGATACGCTATGCTAACACCTTTTTGAAGAAAGCTGGAGGAACTATATTAATTTCAGACAAAGCAGACTTCAGAGCAAGGAAAATTATAAGCAAGAAAGGGGCATTACATCATGATAAATGGGTCAATTCTCCCAGAAGACAACAGTCTTTAATGTGTACGTGCCTAACACCAGAGCATCAAAATATGTGAGGCAAAAACTGTTAGAACTTCAAGGAAATAGATTGAATCCATTATTAGAGTTGGAGACGTGAAAGCAGTCACAAGGCTGCCTAGTTTCAACTAAAGGGGAAGTTGACTGACTTTTCAAAGGAAGAAGCCGTACCATCATATTGTAGAAAAGACAGGAGACATAATAGTCATCTCTATAAAATACAGTCCTCAAGCATATATATTCACACAAAGGAAGTGTCCTCTTTTCCAGGTTTTCCTTCCCTTTATGGAATGTTTTGGTCTCACTAGTTTGTGTGTTCTTGGTGAGGTTACTTTTTGTCAAGGTACATATAGGTGTTGGGATTCCTATGACTGGAGCCTCTGCCAGCAATATAGCTGCTCTATCGATGTTTGCCTGTGTCTCCAACCAGTAGGGAACAGTCTTCTCCTATGCTTTCAGTCATCCCTAAGAGCATTATATGAACCTGCAGCAATGTATCCTTTTGTTTTACTACCCAAGCACTTTTGGAGGATGAATAGGCATGCAGTTAAGAACAGTTTGAAACAGTACTGGAAACCAATGATCTCCTGATTCTCAGGTCCTAAAATATTTATTAGTCCTGGGGATCTTTTCTCTCAGGGGTGCAATTGAATCTCCTTATAATGTGGCCTTTTTTTTGTTCTATACCCCTTCTTTTTAGTCATTCCATCAGATGAGTATCTATATCTCAATCAATTTGTATGTAGATAGGGATAAATTTCTTTCCTATGGGTCTTAAGAGTCCCATGCACATTGAGATATATCTGGGCAATCAATATGTCCCCTGAGCATTTTTGGACCGGAGATTTAGGAGGTGGGTGTGGTGCAGGAGAGAGGAGGGTGCCTAATTCCACTAACACTCTCTGGCCTGTGGTTTCCTTGTTTGAGAGGAGCTTCAGATCAAATCTGTCAATCCCAGTTAAGTACATTAAAGGACCCATTGTGAGGAGTGTGGGCAAAGGATTAATAAAACCTTGACTTCTTCTACCGTAGTAATGTGACCTTTAGTTAACTTTCTATCTCTGTCCTACTGGAAACCATATAAAGATAGGATATCAATTATGTTACAGGCAGCATTACTTATGGTAAAATGACCCCTGATTAATAAATTGCATCTGGTTAAGGAGGAACCATAAATGAACCATACATACCTGATGAGGACGCTTTATGCTCCTCTGAGTGTGTTCAATCTTGTAATTGAGCATGTCCCTCCTGTGAACTCTGAAGTAATGCGTATGGGTTTGGTGCAAGAAATATTGTCTCTTGTGGGACATTTGACTTTTAAGCAGGGAAGCTTCTTGCCAGATGAGATGAGGATGAGATAAATAATAAAGGTAAATTGAAGTTATAATTTTTAAATCTCATACCCCCAGGCATCATCTTATAAGTGACCCTCTTTGGAAACTACTGCCTCAGAGATATCCCTTTAAGACACAGACAATTGGAGAGGGTATCTGAACTAAGGAGTCAATCAGATTCTCCCACATAGGAATTTGGGATACAAAAGTTGAAACTGAAGGCCACAGGGATTTGGATTCTGAAGCTGCAAGTTATAGTGAGGTCATTTGTGTGTAGAAGAGATATCAGAGAAGAATATCTTAATTTGGTCTATGGGCCTACTATAAGGTTAGAGACGAGTTGTTTTTATATTTAAGTGAAGTATATTAGTACTTTCAAAACATGACAAGAAATAGAATACCTATTGCCAAACTTAGTATTCTTTTACATTTTTAATTTTAATTTTTAAGCTTTTTTTAAATGTTTATTTTTTGGGGGGAAGGGGCAGACAGAGGTGGGGACAGAGGATCTGAAGCAGGCTCTGTGCTGACAGCAGAGACCTTGATGTGGGGCTCAAACTCACGAACCATGAAATCATGACCTGACTGGAAGCTGGATGCTTAACCAGTTGAGCCTCCCAGGTGTCCCTATTTTTAAGTTTTGATTTAAATTCCAGTTAGTTGGTATACAGTGTAATATAAGTTTCAGGTGTACAATATAGTGTTTTAATACTTCCACACATCACTTGGTGCTCATCAAAGTGCACTCCATAATCACCATCACTTATTTAACCCAATCCCCGACCCACCTTCCTTCTGGTAACCATCAGTTTGTTCTCTATAGCTAAGAGTCTGTTTTTTGGTTTGCTCTCTCTCTCTCTTCTCTCTCTTTGCTTCCAAATTTTTATTTAAATTCTAGTTAGTCAACATATAGTATAATATTGGGTCCAAGAGTAGAATGTAGTGATTCATCACCTACACATGATACCCAGTGTTCATCATAACAAGTACCCTCCTTAATGCCCATCACCCATTTAACCCACCCTCCTCCCCCCAGCCTCCTTCCACCAACCCTGTTTGTTCTCTGTCGTTAAGAGTCTGTTATGGTCTGCTTCTCTCTCTTTTTTTCCCCCTTCTCATATGTCCATCTGTTTTGTTGCCTAAATTCCACATGAGTGAAATCATATGGTATTTGATTGACTTATTTCGCTTAGCATAATACACTCTAGTTCCATTCTTGTCATTGCAAATGGCAAGATCTCATACTTTTTTTATGGCTGGGTAATATTCATATATATATATACACATACATACACACACATGTATATGTGTATACATACATATATATACACATACATATATACATATATATACGTTCATACACACCACATCTTCTTTATCCATTTATCTATTGATGAATACTTAGATTGCTTCCTTGTCTTGGCTATTATAAATAATGCTGCAATAAACATAAGGGTGCATATATCTTTTTGAATTAGCATTTTCATTTTCTTTGGGTAAATGCCCAATAGCAAAATTACTGGATCATATATATATTTTGGGGGAAACTCCATACTGATTTTCACAGTGGCTGTACTAATTTACATTCCCACCAACAGTGCTCAAGGGTTCCTTTTTCTCCACATTCTTGCCAATACTTGTTATTTCTTATCTTTTTGTTAATAGCCATTCTGAGAGGTGTTAGATGACATCTCATTGTGGTTTTGATTTGCCTGTGATGATTGGTGATGTTGAGTATCTTTTCATGTGTCTGTTGGCCATCTGTATGTCTTTGGAAAAATATTCATACCCTTTACTCATTTTTTAATCAGATTGCTTTTTTTTTTTTTAAGTATTGAGTTGTATAACCTCTTTATATATTTTGGATATTAACCCCTGATTGGATATATCATTTGAATATATCTTCTGCAATTCAGTAGGTTGCCTTTTTGTTTTGTTGATGGTTTCATTTGCTGTGCAAAACCTTTTTATTTTGGTGTAGTCCCAATAGTTAATTTTTGCTTTTGTTTCCCTTGACCTAGAAGATATATTTAGAAAAATGTTGCTACAGGCAGTGTCAAAGAAATTACCGCCTGCATTCTTTTCCAGGATTTTTATGGTTTCAGGTCTCACATTTAGGTCTTTAATCCATTTTGAGTTTATTTTTTGTATGGTATTAGAAAATGGTCCACTTTCATTCTTTTGCATATATCTGTCCAGTTTTCCCAGCACCATTTATTGAAGAGACTGTCTTTTCTTCATTATATATTCTTGCCTCATTTGTCAAATTGACTATATAAGTGTGGATTTATTTCTGGGGTCTCTGTTCTGTTTCATTTGTCTGTATGTTTATTTTTGTGCCAGTACCATACTGCTTTGATTACTCCTGCTTTATAGTATATTTTGAAATCTGGGATTGTGATACAGTTTTATTCTTCTTTCTCAAGATTGCTTTGGCTATTTGGGTCTTTTGTGGTTCCATACAAATTTTAGTATTGTTTGTTGTAGTACTGTGAAATATGTGGTTGGTATTTTGATAAGGGATGGAATAAATCTGTGGATTACTTTGGATAGTATGGACAGTTTAACTATACTCTTCTAATCCATGAGTATGAAATGTTTCCCCATTTGTTTATGTTGTCTTCAGTTTCTTTCACCAATGATTGATAGTTTTCAGAGGTTTGTCAGTGTTTTTTGATGTTAACAGATGTGTGCTTTTTTGTGATCAAGACAATATACTGTTCTGCCAGGTATCATAATTCAGTGTTTCCTACATTGTGAGAAAATAGTTCCTACTTATTGGTTGATGATAAATTAGTATGTAAATTATCTGTGAACCGACCCTATGTTCCTAAAACTTTGATAATATTTGCATACCAGCAGTTTCAGCTGATGATGAAGACTTCAGAACTAGGTATAAAAGTTATTATTTACAAACTTCAAACTATGACTGCAAAGATACAGATATACCACATGGTGGCAGCAAAGGAACATCATTAATTTTACAGGTTTTGTATTCTACTTCAGTCTATGAGAAATTATAATTGTCCTATTAGCACAGGAAAAAGATTTTTAATGCCTAATAAGACTAGGGAAATGTTATTGAATAAGCATTTCTTAATTTTAAAAAATTCAAAAAGCTTTTTGTATCTTTTTCTTTATTTACAAAAACATCTCTTTAAAATCTAACATGCCATGTTGTTTTAGAATCAAATTCCTTTACTTTCTTATCCTTCTCTATTATAAAATTTTCATGAGCATTAGGGACTGTTCTTTGACCTTTAGGTTTTGAGACTGGAGTCATTGGTGACTCCCAGGATATTAGACTGTGTAGAATGTGGACCTATACAAATTCCAGCTGTTGATGGTACATGTAGTTCTTTTGCAGAGAGGCTTCTTAGGCATGTTGCCTAAGTTTAATTCCATGTATAAAGTCATTCTCAAAGTATGTAAACTGAAACAGATGTTAGTACTCTGAGAATGCATTTGGTGCACGAAGGAATAGTTTCCTTGCCTCTTATTCTACCCCTACTTTATTTTGAAAGCTCTTTTGAATAGAAAAGGGCCTCTAGGGAATCATGTAGTGTCTTTGACCCCATTAGTGTGTAGAAATTCATTCCTGGGAAACAGTTGCCCCAAATAAATGTTAGAATCTGCTTTAAAGTCCTTCTTTAATAACTGTATGATTCTATTTCCTTCTCTGTAAGCTTTGTTTAACTCTTCTTTAATTAGGAAGCTATTCACTCTAACAGTACAAACCAAACTAGATCTTACTGATACTGTGATTTAAATAATAACTCTAAACTGTGATTTTCCTAAAGATTAGCAGTAATAAAGGCAGATGTTTTGCAACACCTATGTACCTTATTACTATGTTTTGAGATATTAATGTACCATATTTGAAAGTCTTCCCAAACTGAATTATGTTGATAATAGTTCATAGAGTTCAAGTCACACACTTGGTGATTCCAAAAATTTCCAGAAAAACAAACAAACAAACAAACAAACAAAAAAAACAAAAAAAACCCAAAAGTAGAGTTACTGGAAGTAGTATCTGACTTTTCTTTACTTTCTTTGTATCTTTTTTTTTTTTTTTTTTAAATTTTTTTTCAACATTTATTTATTTTTGGGACAGAGAGAGACAGAGCATGAACGGGGGAGGGGCAGAGAGAGAGGGAGACACAGAATCGGAAACAGGCTCCAGGCTCTGAGCCATCAGCCCAGAGCCCGACACGGGGCTCGAACTCACGGACCGCGAGATCGTGACCTGGCTGAAGTCGGACGCTCAACCGACTGCGCCACCCAGGCGCCCCTACTTTCTTTGTATCTTATTTCCTTCCTCTTCCCCTTTCTCCTTTTCTTTTTTCAAAGATATTTGTTAAGGGCCTACCCCAGGTACCATGCTAGCCTTAAAGACAGATCCTGGTGTTAAAGAAAGATGCACAATTAAAAGTCTCTGGCAGCACAGAAGAGCCAACCCACAATTCTGGGGAACTAAAGAAGACTTTACAGAGGAGATAATATTGGAGCTAGGCATTGAATGATGGAGGAGAATTTCTCTTAGCAGTGAAAGGGAAGGCAGATTTTCTAGGCAGCAGAATGATATGAGCATTATAGGGTGGGTTTGTGGAACCTGGACTCTGTTACGGTTTTCTTCAGATACTGGGGTGGGGGATGTGGTAATTAGGTAATGAGAATGGAAAGACAGGGTGAGGCCAGAATTAGGTCGAACAGTTTGGAAATATAAATGTAAAATCTTTTTTTAAATTAAAAACTAGTGATTATAGTTTTAAATTTTTGATACATAATTTATAATATGTTCTTGATTCATAATAATGTTTTGATTTATGTTACTTCAGGGTGGTAGTATGTGACCTTTTTCTGTATAGTAAAAGTTTAGATAGATATCATAATGAGCTGATGTTCTTAAAGTTAGTGAGTTACCTTCTACACGCATCAGTAAAATACATCAATTGAGTAAAATTTATGCAATTCCATGTAATTCACATAATTTTGTTACATAAACCCAAAAGTCTCCTTGAATTTGTCTTTATATTTAATCATTCAAGTTCATGATATTTAGCTACTAGATTAAGAAGCAAAGTTTAAGTGAAAAATTATGCAGATGTATAATTATAATGCTGTATTGGTAATTAATATTGGTAATTTGGCCTTTATTAATGGGCAACTTAGCTAAAAGATAGCTCTTGTATATGTTACATATAACAGGAATCATTTAATTTATGTATTAAATGTAACAAACAGAGTTTTCCTCACAAAGAATGGACAATATTTTCTTTAGAAAGTAAAACCCAAGTTCAAAGTATATGTGGAGAAATTCATGTTCAAAAAATAAATTTCATGTTGTTTACTCTAGTTTTTAGGATCACTGATGAAAGGGTTTCATTCGCTGTAGGTTTTTTTGATAATCCTATTTTATAAAAATCAGTTAAATTTTTCTACTTTTGATTTTAGTATTTGTTTTATTCTCAAATCATACATCTTTTGGTCCTGCTACCATGGTCTTATTTACATGCAAATGACTGATGCTATTTGTTGGGGCAAATGTGGATGTTTAAAAAAATGTTGTTGGATGTTTCAGAGTATTTTATATATCCCATCTTTCTATTGGATCAGAATAAAACATACTTCTAAATGAAGAAAAAAGCATTCATATTGCTTTCTTCCATTTAATGCTGACATTTAACTCCTTTATTTTTTCAGCCTGAATTATAATTCTAAAACAAACAAATTCTTAGTACTTAGCTTTCCATTTTAAAGTTCTCAGCAAAGTGCAGTTAGGGAGTGGATAGAAAACTAACATGATATTCTTCAGGTTTTCTGGTCTGCTTGAGTGGTTTCATAAATAAATTGTAAAGCTTCAGTAATTTCATTTATGAAAGCCACTTGAAAAAAAAATCACTAATAATTTTGTCACAAATAAATTCAGTCTTATAAAGGGGTGTTATAAAGATGGTGCTTTTTATTTTTTGCATTAAGATAATTCTCTTTTTATTTTTGAATTTTATTTATTTACATTTAAGTTAGTTAACATACGATGTAGTATTGGTTTCAGGAGTAGAACCCAGTGATTCATCACTTACATATAACACCCAGTGCACATCCCAAGTTCACATTAAGATGCCCATCCCCCATTCAACCCATCTCCCCATCCACCTCCCCTCCAGCAACCTTCAGTGTGTTCTCTGTATTTATGGTTTGCCTCCCTCTCTGTTTTTATTTTATTTTTCCTTCCCTTCCCCTATGTTCATCTGTTTTCTTTCTTAAATTCCACATGTGAGTGAAATCATACAGTATCTGTCTTTCTCTGGCTGACTTCTCTTAGCCTAACACACTCTAGTTCCATCCACGTTCTGTTTTTCAGATGAAGTAAATCTGAAAAGTAAGGATTTAAGTGGTAATTTCAATCTGAATTTTTCATAATTTCTTAAGGTTTCTCACCTCACCTCCCAGTTAGAAGTAGAATCTAACTCTTATTTCTAGGACTTGTCAGACAACATATTGAGGAGAAGTAAAAAAAAAATTCCTCGTTTCTTTGAATTCCTTACACAATGTTGTAGGACAATGCTAATTGAGCAATTAGACTTGCATTTCTGATTGACTAGGGCATATGTCCCAGCATTGAGTGGACTTATGGAAATCAATAAAATGTAAGGGTATTTAAAGTAAGGCTAGTGATAAAAAGATAAATTAGTATGTATGAATCATGGTATTTAAATTTTTATTATATTCCAATTTATTTTTTAAATTTTTTTGAGATTTAATTGACATAACATTGTGTAAGTTTAAGCTGTAAAATGTATTTATTTGATACATTTATATTATATTCCAATTAAAGAATGACCATCAAAGGTCACCATATTCACTGAGTTTTATTCTCTGTGTTGCTTTCCTTTTTATAATTTATATGCTGTGGTCTTCAAACCAGAATTAAGAATTAGGAGTCACAGAAATTTTTTTTTAAAACACCTTTATTGGGATATAATTAACAAAAATTATACATATTTAAGGTGTATAACTTGATGTTTTGATAGACACAGATGTTTTTAAAAGTCTGAATGTAGTATTCCAAGTCTGTTTACATAGCAATGCTATCGACACATTTTCAACATCACACCATCGGAGAGGCAAAAAGCAAAACTGCATATATCCAAGTTCTGTGGTTTGTAATGAGCAGGGTATTAATGTCAATGAGATTTAATTACCTTTAGCTTCAGCTTCAGGTATAGCCTCTTACTTCAGATAACTTAGTATTATTTCTCTTTAGATTTGCATTTGCTTCCCATTGTCTTTCACTCAGAAAGAATAATGGCTTTCTGACTTGGAGTGGGCCTCTTGTGCTAAATAACTGGCTGACGAACACAGCACAGTTTTTTACAACACAGACGTCAGAGTGGATTTCATCTTGAACTGTAAATGAAGCACATGAATCAGGGTCAAGATTAACAGGTTAACAGCCCAGGTTAATAGAACCACTCCACTGAATCTTGGCTTGATCAGCCTTAAGTAATGCACTCTAGTTTCACCATCGAAAATACTGTACCCATCCTCGGTGAAAGATCTTTCATGTGCCATAACAAGATCTGAAGTTTAAGTGTGACTGGAAATACAACCTTAATATTTTTCTTTTCCTAGAAAATGAAAAACAGAGAATCTCTCATTTTCTGACGTGCCAACTGTTACAAATGTCTTAAAGCAAAGAAAATGGAGTCTGATTTTGTTCAGTACAACAGTACTAGTTAAAGAAGTGTCTTGCTGCAGTGTTTCCAAAAGTGAATTTATTTGTTGCTTTAGAAAGAAATTCTGTTGCCATTAAAATTATGTCTCTGGGTAGGTGATTCATAAACAGAGAACCTGGAAATGGAATCAGTCTCTTGAGCCTATTTACATTCTTAATCATCCACAGCTGCTGAGCTCTTGGAGGCTTTTGGATTTTTCAAAAACAGTCTTATCTTTTGCGATTAAAATGTTAGATCATGATCACATAAATACAATGCCAAGTAACAATAGTTTACAAAACTAAGTTTTGAGGAAGGTGGACATCCCTTTCAATGTGTAGTGAATCTCTTTTTAGGTACTTTGAGCTAGCTTTTAGCACATTTTAAAAACATTTCCTTTGATGCAAAACAGCTGTAGCTGTTTTGAGAGATGTAAACATTTCCTTCCACCTCCTCCTTACTCTTACACTTTCCAGACTCAAGGCAAAGGATTTAAAAACTTTGCAGTTTCTTCTTACCATGTACTTCCTACGACTGTTTACCTTCTAACTAACATTTTTTAAGAAAACTTTTACAGAACGGAGTTTGAACACTTACTTGAAGCAAAAATGGTTGAAAAACATTATTTTCTTGAAAATTTGGTATAGTCTTAAAACACCTTCTTAAGGTATAGCCATTGACACATTTTCAAATGCATTTCCTGCTTGGGAAGAACTTGGCCAGCACAAACAGTACAAATTAATACATGTCCACAGATATTTGGGTTGTAACAGGCAAGCCAATTACAATACTTTCCCTTTAGAGTTTATAGGAAATGATCCTTCCAGTTTCTTCAACCCATATAAATTATAGCTCTATCTTTCTTGCTTTTGTGATGATTTAATTCGGGCTCTTGTGTGAACATTGTTAAGGTCTTGCCTGCACCATTTCTGAATTTACCACACTTTAGATGTATTAACAAATTAATAACTCTTTCTTGTATCTGAAGAATACCATGCCCAAGGTGCTTTTAAGATATAAGTAGTCCAGTCTAAGCCAGTTTTCATTTTTACTAGACACATGGCTGTAGGTGAGAGCTGGGTCAATCGTGTTTAGTTACAAACCTTTTTCCATATAGATATTATCTCCCAAGACCCTCAAGGAGTACATTTCCTGGTGGGGTTTGGCAGGGGAAAGAACTTGATTTTAGACTGAAGTGAAGTGCTGGGGCACCTAGGTCAGTCAGTTGAGTGTCTGACTTCGGCTTGGGTCATGATCTTGTGGTTCGTGAGTTCGAGCCCCACGTGGACTCACTGCTGTCAGTGCACAGCCTGCTTCAGATCCTCTGTTTCCCTCTCTCTGCCCCTCTGCTGCTTTCACATGTGCTCTCTCTCTCTCTCTCAGAAAAAAATAAACATTTAGACTGAAGTGAAGTGCAAGGATAAGACTATAATTGGTGGCAGGAAATATGCACTAAAACTGATTTTTCAGATTTTAGCAATATACGCTTTTGGGTGGCCTTGGATATTTCTGTTGGATATTAGTCAACTTTTAGTAGTGTCTGAGATGTTATTATCTCAGAGATGGAGTCTACCATTTCTTCATTTTATTTGTGAAATGTGTTGTTTCCACAAAATATACATTGGAATGTATCTTAAAAAACATTAATTCTGTGCTTTTATGTTAAGCAAACAAAGCTGGGCAAAATAAATCAAACTGTATGTTTCCATTTATATGAAGTTCAAAAGCAGTTCCAAATGTGAGAACTTTCTGGGAAGGTGGAAATAAATATTCTATCTGGTGGTAGGGATGTGAATTATATGGTTGTACTCATTTATCAAAATTGTACTTCTAAGATTTTTGTACTTTAATGTATGTTAAATTGTACCTTAAAACTGTTAAGAATAATGATAATTAAATGGGGATGGAGTGTGGAGAGGCTGAAGATACGGACAAAATAAGAATGGCCAAATATTGATAATTATTGAAGTCTGGTAATGGATACATGAGCGTTCATGTACTCTTCTAATTACTTATATATGTTTGACCTAGTTTGTAATAAAAGTGAAAATTGACATCTTAGTGATTCTGATGTGCAGCTAAGGCTGAGAACCCACTGATCTAAGTAGATTAGAGTAAGAGCAAATTGTGTTATGCAAAGCTTGAGTCTGGCCACACTTCGTGAGGAATTAGAAAACAGTGTCCTAGTACCATAGCTGGAATTAAATTTATCAAGTCTCTATTATTATCTCTAGTGCACTGAAGAGGAGATGGAGACCCATGGGAGCCAAGTGTCTGAACAATGCACATAATGGTAGGACTAGGGCTAAAACTGAGAAAAGCTAAATCTTGCCTTGGTTTGTTCTGGAAATTACCCTGGTGGCTCTCTCTTCTCCCTTTTGGTGGCTTTGCAAAAACTTGGTTCAGCAGGAGCATGCTTGTTCAGTGAGCATAACAAGATCTTTCACTGACACCTGCTATGTTTCTAATAACTAATACTTTATTTGAGCTGCATATGCCCCCTTTTCTTTAAACATCCTTTCACCCAGGAAGCTCCCATTGATGAATAATCCACCTGAAGTTTATCTTGCACCCATACCACTTGACAGTGATACATGGGCAGGGTTCTTTACAGGATGAACGTAGCTCTGCCCAGTCCAGTTGCTCTGTTCTGTAGGATTATTAACACTCTTGGTATCTTGTGCAATCTGATGTTTTCTCCAGTTGTAAGTTTACTTTCTAATAAACCTTACTTTATGCTTTTACCATCTATTTATAGGGCTGTTTTTCTGTTTCCCTTGAACAATGGTTGTTGAGCATGGAGGTAAACATAGTACTCATTCCAGTGTTAATTATTTTGTTTTAATTAATTGTGGAATAGTTAAAGTGGAAATATCTGCTTTCCAGTTATGTCAAACTAGTAAGTGGTAGCTTTGGCTTCTCCTAGCCACCATAACCCCAGAACACTAGAGTCTAGTAACAGGTGGATCACCCAGAATTCCCACAACAATGGATATGCTAAGAAAGTAAAAACTAGGGGCGGGGGGATAATTTGAGGATATGTCAACATTTACAATATCCTGGATGCTGGAGCATTTTTGCTGGATTATGTTTTTTTTTTTTTCTTTATCCTTTTTTTTCCCTCCAGATTGCATTCCTGATATAGACTTTCAGAGCTACCTGAGACTCGTGTGAATGCACCAATAGTCTGGCTGGAAATATTTTTTTAAGATTGCAAATTTAAGTGATATAATGTAGAAGACAGTAGCCAAAAGCCAATAGATAAAAAAAAAAAAAAAATGAAGTTAAAAAGAGCATGGGCCAGAGAGTTTCATTATTGTCAGTTGTAGACTGGGTTGCTTAAAACCAGTTCTGTTGAGGATGATTATAAAGTCTGGATAAAATATGAAAAAGAAAAGATCTCTATGAAGGCATTAGATAGCTACTAGTATTTCTAAGCCAAGATCTGAAAGAAGATGGAAAAAATAAAAATGAGCCCAGGATTTGATACTTTCACCTTCAAGGAAATTGTAGATCTCAAAAGCGAAACCAGTGGTTGAAATGCTGAGAAGCTGAGGGAAGCTTCTTTGAGTATTATGGAGGTAGGGGAATAAAAATTGGAGTTGAGGATTTGTCAAGGGGGTTAGACTCCATTAAATAGGCTACCTTTTCAGGTGGGACCTTCAAAGGCTGCTTCCTAGAATAAGGGTAAATCAGAAATTTACTAGCCTTGAAGGCCAGGAACTGAAGGCCAGTTTCAAATCATATTGATCTCTAATTTGGATTAAAGCAGACTTCTCTTGGCCTTGATGCTTAACAAAAGCAAAAGTAGATTATCTGGAGGAAGATAACATCACTCAGATCTTCAGATTATATTTACAATCTTAAAATCTGCAGTGTTTTTCATCCAATAAAAACCTAATCCACTCATACAGAAGTAAAATAAATGACCCAAACAAAGGATGATAGAAATATGCTCTCAGGAGGTCCAGGTGCTGATGTTCCCAGATTTTAAAATAACTATGATTAATAGTCAAGGCAGAAGAATTTTGGCAGAAAACTGCGAACTGTAAAAAAGTCAAATAGAAATTCTAGAACTCTAAATATCTGAAATTAAGAACTTATTGGGCACCTTACTAGCATATTTGGTACAACTAAAGAGAGAATTAGTAATTTGGTATATGGAAAATAAGAAAATGTTCTGACAGAATCACAGAAACAAAAGAATAGAAAATGTAGAAAAGAATGTAAGAGGCATGAGATAATGTGCAGAGGTCTGACATATGTGTAATTGAAGTTCTGTAAAAAGAAAGAGAAGGGGCAGAAACAATATTTGAGGAGATAATAACTGAGAAATTTTCAAAACTTATTAAAGAAGTCAAGTCATATATTCTAGAAGTACTGTGTATTCTGAGCAGGATAAATATGGAAGGGAAAAAAACATATCTAAACAAATCATAGTAAAACTGCTGAAAATCATAGCCAAAAATTAAATCAGACTAGGAGAGGTTTCTTTGTCAAATGAGCACAATGTCTTACAGTTGACTTTTCAATAGAAGAGAAACAATGGAAGATAGACGATAGTATGATTATAATTTAATGCAAAGAAATGTGTAATATAATGTATATCAGCCACAAAAATTCTATCCTATAAAATAATAACCTTCAAAGAGGAGGATGAAGTAAATATTTTTAGGTAAACAAAAACTGAAAGAACTTATCTTCAGAAGATCTGTACTGAAAGAAATAGTAATGAAGTACTTCACATAGAAGGAAAATATTTCTACCTGGAAGTGTGAAAATGCAAAAAGGAATGAAAACCTATGGAAAGAGTAAATACATGGATGCATCCAAATTGTATTGATTGCATTAATCAATGCTACTATCCTGCTGGTTTTAAAATATGTAACAAAAAGAGCACAAAATGGTATATATACTGTTAGACTTAAAAGAATCAAGGATGCATGTTCTAGTTGTAAACTTAAAAATTTTTTAAAAAATGTTTGTTTATTTTTGTGAGAGGGAGAGAACGCAAGTGGAAGAGGAGCAGAGAGGAAGACACAGAATCAGAAGCAGGCCCCAGGCTCTGTGCTGTAGAGCCCAGCGTGGGGCTTGAACTCAAGAGTTGTGAGATCGTGACCTGAGCTGAAGTTAGACACTTAACCAACTGAGCCACCCTGTACAGTAAACTTTAATAGTAAAAAGAATGTTTACCTAATATAAAGGAGGAAATGAAATAATAAAAACTACATAATTAATTGAAAATAGTGCAGGAAAGAAAACAATACTAATTTGGAAGATTGAATCCCAAAAGATCAGTTATTTAACATGAAATGTAAAGAGATGAAATATAACAATTTCAAGGCAAATATTATAAGACTTGATACAAAAACAAGTCCCAACTACACCCTGTTCTGATACTCACGGTTGAATATAAGCACACAGAAAATTTGAATGAAAAAGGATTATGGAAGATACCTCATGGGAACAGCAATCAAAAGACAGTTGGTATAGACTCCAAAGCAAGAAACGTTGTAAAATGTTGTAAACGTAACATTGTAAACACATTGTAAATGTAAAAAGAGATATAGATAATAGGTGTCAATCTTTTAGAAAGATATAATTTAAAATTATATGTGTCTAATGAAACACCTTCAAAATATAGAAAGCAAACATTGCTTTTACTAAATGTAAATATGGAAAAAACCATATCAAAGTGGGAGACTTATAACCTCTTTAAATAAATGCTAGTTTGAGCAGATGTAGAAGAATACAGAAAATTTGAATAATAACAAAAATTATGTAATATATAAATATTTAGCACACATATAAACTTGCACCCTGCAACTGCAGAATACTTAATATAAAATATTTCCCATGTGCTTGGCTACAAAGCGAGTCTCAACACATTTATTGAGATTTAACATCAGAATATGTTCAGTGAGGACAATTTAATTATTCTAGAAATCAATGACTAAATTTCAACTAGAAAATTTCCAAGTGTTTGGAAATTAGTAAATGCCATAGTGAATAAATCCCTGGGTTTAGAGAAGAATTGCCATAGAGATTAGAAAATATTTCCAACTGAATGCTAATGAAAATATAACATATTAAAATTTGTGGAATGCAGCTTAAGTCCTGCTTAGAGGAGAATTCGTGGTCTTCAATAAATTTATTATAGGATAAAGGCTAAAAATCAATACTTCATCTTAAAATCATTAAGTAGCAAATTAAACTCAAACTAAAAATAAAAGACATAATGAGGGTAAGAGTAGAAATTAAGGAAATAGAAAAAATATGTAATAGAGCAAATTAAGAAGCCTAAATTTGATTTTTATAAAAGACCAATAAAATGGATAAAACTTCAATGTGATTAATCAAGGAAAAAAGAAAGAAGGCACAAATGTCCAATATTGAAATGAAAATGGGGGACATCACCACTGATCTTACAGACATTAAAATGGTGGGAAGGAAATATTATAAGCCAAATTAGGCTAATACATTAAAAAGCTTAGATAAACAAGTTACTTAAAAACTCAACCTAACAAAACTGACATGAATGAAAGAGAAAATATGAATCCTTCTAGATATTAAATAGAATCAATGATTGAAAGCCTTCCAAATGGGATTAAGTTTTGCCTTTAAATTTCTAATACCAAGTAGAATGTCTGATATGTATAGCTCACATAATAACTAGTTGACTGGATAAATAAGTCTGAAGTATTGAAATATTCCTACCATATTGCCAATATGTGTCTCCCCTGTTAAACTATGATCTTGAACGGAACATGGTGTCTTAGCTGTCTTTGTATTCCCAGCATCCGGCACCAGTATTTATAACTGATCAACAAAGTTTTGTTGAATAATTGAATTAAAAAGGAAGAGGACTAATGTTTAGTGACTGTCTTCTAGACACCAGGATCTATGCTAGGAACATTTACATAATTATCTTATTTTATTTTATTTTTTTACATTTTTATTTAAATTCCTTCCTGGGAATTTAAAGCAGGGGAAACAAAAGCAAAAATAAATTATTGAGACTTTGTCAAAATAAAAAGCTTCTGCACAGCAAAGCAAAGGAAATAATCAACAAAACTAAAAGACAGCCTATGGAATGGGAGAAGATATTTGCAAATGATATATCTGATAAAGGGTTAGTATCCAAAATATATAAAGAATTTGTACAACTCAGCACCCAAAAAAATGAATAATCCAACTAAAAAATGAGCAGAAGACATGAATGACATTCTTCCAAAGAAGACCTACAGATGGCCAACAGACACATGAAAAGATGCTCAACATCACTCACCATCAGGGAAATACAAATAAAAACTACAATGAGATATTACCTCACATCTGTCAGAATGGCTAAAATAAAAACGCAAGAAACAACAGGTGTTGGTGAGGGTGTGGGGAAATGGGAACTCTCTTTCACTGGTGCAACCACTCTAGAAAAACAGTGTGGAAGTTCCTCAAAAAGTTGTCCTATTCTTAACAATACTTTTATGACAGGAATTTTTAGTCCTATGAGGGGAAATTGGGTAATTCTTGCTCATGCTCACAAGTGACAGAGCCAGGACCTGAAGTATCTTTAAAGCCCATTTCTTTCCTCTATATCAGTGGTTTCCAAATTGACTGCATGTACCCTGGGGGTACTCAAGGAAAAAATTTTAAGAGGGAACAAACTGGGAATGAAAGTTTGAGACAATAATTTGTCTGAGATCATACACTTCAGCTTTTCATCTAGCTCATTTATCATTAAGAAAATATCTCAAATATTTTGATTCTGATCTAGTACTTTATATTCTGATTTTGATTCTGATCTAGTACTTTATATATATTCTCTGTAAATGGTGTATTCTAAATATCAACAAAACAAAAAACAAAGTAGATACCACTTAACATGCAAAATTGTGAAATCAGCCAGTAGCTTCTTATGTTTGGCTTTCTATGCTGTCTTTGCTCCAAATTTCATTTAGAAATGTGAACTATCAGCTATGTTTTCCTAAGATTGTTAACTAAAATAATGTAGTAGTGACAAAAAATTCCAAGTTGTATCTGGAATTTCTAAGGTAAAAAATAAAAGGAGAGCTTGTGGAGTTTATTTAAGTTCATTATTTTTTGTTTTGTTTTGGATTCCAAGTGTATGCATAGAGGTGGTTTTATAAAATGGAAAAGGAGAGATTAAAATTTGGCCTGTAAATTGTGATGTGATCTTGGTAGATGTTGCTTTCCAGCATATATCTACCCTGTGGTTTTCTTTATAAATTTTGTTTCATTTATTTCAATTCATAATGTAAAAAATTATCCTTGTTCCAAGGATCATGATAAGTATGAAACCATTTTAAATGTTTAAAATGTTTAAACCATTTAAAAAGTGTGCAATAAAGTATGACACAGAACTTTTCAAAATTGTAGGCACTTTTTGACAGTTTCTCAGCTTTTAGTTAAATTATTCTTGGGGCACCTGGGTGGCTAAGTCAGTTAAACATCCAACTTTGGCTCAGGTCATGACCTTACGGTTCATGAGTTCGAGCCCTGCCTTGTGCTCTGTGCAGACAGCTCAGAGCCTGGAGCCTGCTTCGGATTCTGCGTCTCCCTCTCTCTCTGCCCCTCCCCCACTCTCACTCTGTCTCTCTGTCTCTCTCTCAAAAATAAATAAATACTAAAAAAATTATTTTTAATTAAATTATTCTTGTAGCATCATCTGGGAGTAATTTTATTGACTTTGAAATTCTTTTTAGAAGATTATGCTTGTAGTGACTCAGACATTTCTCTGGTATCTTTTTTTATCCAAAGAGCTTTGTGGAAGTTTTAATAATGATCATTGTACTCTTAAGAAAATAACACAAATTCTGGAACTGCTAAAAACCATCTCATGGAAAGACAGACCTAAAATAAACAATTAAAATGTGTAAATCAAGACTAGTTATTATTCAATCTAGTTTAGAATATTTATTTTGCTTTGAGCAAAATGTGAATCTCTGGGACAGGGACAGTTTTTAATTAGGTAGAATTAGCCTTCAGTGAGCTTCACTTCATTTTATTGCACACCTTTTCCCTACTCATCTTGCCTCCTATTCTTTGTGTCTTTATAAGCCTACAGAGATGAAAATATTTTATAAATCTCTGACTCTGTCATGTGAATAGTTTGCTGAATTAACCATCTAGGTTATTTTCGGCTGTTCTAACAGAATACCATAAACTGTGTGGCTTAGACAACATTTATGTCTCAAAGTTCAAGAGGCTAAAGTCCTAGATCAGAGTGCCAACATGGTCAAATTCTTGGGGGAAGTCCCTCTTCCTGTTTGCAGATGGTCGTTCTCTCATTGTATCTTCACATGGCAGAGACCAGAGAGAGGAACCAAGCTGTCTTGTGTCTCTTCTTATTAGGGAACTAATCCCATTATGAGGGCTCCATCCACCGTTTGACCTAATTACTTCCCAGTGGCTCCATCTCTGAATACCATCACAAAGGCAAATAGGATTTTCAACATATGAAGTTTGGAAGGGACACAGATATTCAGTCCATAGCATAACTCTTCCAAGAATATTCATATTTTAAAAGGGAACCTTTGCATGAAGAATTGTAAAGGGATACTTTTTTTTTTTCCAGAATCTTCCTGATATTCCTTAGTCATATCATGTCTTACTCTCGCACAGCACATTACCTACTCTAACTAGGTTAAGGTCAGTCTCATCCAGGTACAACTTAACTTTTCTGCTGGAGGGGTAGATCTTTGAAAAGAAACCACAATAATAACTAGTATGTAATTGTAGAGGGTTGGTTGCCATGGTAACTTGTAATTAGGAGGTGTGCCAGAGGAAGGCCTGATTTAGGCTGATTAACACAGTTGAGCAGAGGAAAATGCCTATGAAGGATGATAAAGCATAAAAATGGTTGAGAAGGTGTGAAAATTAAATGGACAGTATGGGGGCGCCTGGGTGGCTCAGTTGGTTAAGAGGCCAACTTCAGCTCAGGTCAGGATCTCACTGTCCGCGAGTTCGAGCCCCGCGTCGGGCTCTGTGCTGACAGCTCAGAGCCTGGAGCCTGTTTCAGGTTCTGTGTCTCCCTCTGTCTCTGACCCTCCCCTGTTCATGCTCTGTCTCTCTCTGTCTCAAAATAAACAAACGTTAAAAAAAAAATGTAAATGGACAGTATGTCTTTAAGGCATTAACAGCAGAGAGGCATCTGGGAGCTAGTGTTGTGTGAAGGCCCTGCATGCCTTGAAAAGCCAGATGTTAATGTCTTGCCACTGTAACTGAGAAACACTGAGAGGATTTTGGCATAAAGGAAAGGCTCTTTAAAGTTCACTTCTTTTGGCATTCTAGGAATAGCAGAGCAAAGAGAAACTGCAAGAATGGAGGGATAAAAAGTAGTTATTGAAAAATCTAGTTATCACTTTATAACTATGTTTTTTGTTGATTAGGAAAGAGTTTGTATCACTGTTGTCTAGGAGAATCCAACTTTAAATCTCTCTGTTACAAACAGCATTCCTCATATCATGAACCCATCCCATCAACCATCATACATTATACAGATAGTGCTTTGACAATGACTCACATTCTCTCTAAGAGAAGAAATTAGAGTCTTGTAAAATATAAGTAGAGATGTTAGTTAGATTGTAGAAGGATAGGTTTCTCTAGTTTTAACAAGCATTTGGGCTGACGGTAATATTAAAAAATGAATTAACAGGAATGTGTCAAAACTCTTAAAATATGAAAATTTCCAGCTACTCTGAAATGAGACATGGTCTAGTCCCATTAGTTATTAGTTTTATTTTATAGTTAATTTCTTTTTAAAGTGTTGAACTGAAGAATAAATATAGAAGTTACCAGGCCTAAGCCTGGACACGTGTAGTATCTTTAGACATATGGAATGAAGTCACAGCTGGAACCAAGCTTCTTTTTGCGTTTTTTTCTGTAAAAAGGATTTGGCGATTTTAAAAAAGTCAGAAAGAGGGAAGACAATGAGTTCCAGGGGCACACATAGAATGTTAAATTGGCTCTGCTAATTTAAGAAGCAAATTGGCAATGAGTTTATTTTAATCTACTCTTACAGTAAAGTTTTTCATTTGTCAGAATTCTGTGCAGTAATCAGGAGTAGTAAGATATGACTCAGGGGGCAAACTGGAGGTAACTAGTATACAGATTTTTCCTTTTACAGATAGATGTGGCATCTCTTTGATTAATTCTCCTTGTCTGGTGACAGTACTGTCAGAGTAGCTACTTAAGCTGCTCAGGTGATTGGATAATTCATCACTAAACTAAATCCAAAGAGAAGACACTGAACAACGCTTCCGAGCAGGGTTAGAAAATAGGTGGTCCTTCAAAGGATCGCCTACATCTTGGGCCATGAGGTGAGCGTGATTGCTGAGCCCATGACTCCTAGGACAACTGCAGTGAATTCTTATTCTGTCTTACCCCTTCTTCCTTCCACTCTGCTGCAAGGCTGAGTCCAAGCTGTTTATAATATGGGAGTGATTGATGGAGGGAAGCCATTTCTACTGGTAATAGGTAGAATGATTTGCTTCTTTAAGTCAGGGGATGTGGAAGCACATTTTTCCTATAAAGTCAGATGAAGATGGAAGGCATATTCTTTACTGCTAGAGGTAGGGAAATGTAAAAGTCTGATTTTGTTTTAAGAATGAGGGAAAAGTGACAGATAATCATTTGATATGAATGTGAAAGTTTGGGACAATTAGGAGCACAGGAGACATAACTGCTCTTGTAGAGGATAAGGTCAAAGTCAGTATGACAT
The DNA here is from genome assembly GCF_014898765.1 of Herpailurus yagouaroundi. NCBI lineage: Eukaryota > Metazoa > Chordata > Mammalia > Carnivora > Felidae > Herpailurus > Herpailurus yagouaroundi. Next base: position 69,047,252 of record NW_024412395.1, on the reverse strand, counting down.
TTTTGAGGAAGTATTTCTTGATGTTGAATACATACTCCCAGTTGTTCTGGTTGAATCCAAGTCCTATCAACAAAGTGTAAAGATATCTGTTCTTAGGTTCTTAGCCGCATTGGCGGCTTTTGATATCCCATAGTTTTCCTTTCCAGATTTATGTGGAATTTTGAGTTGTTGAATTAAGTTCAGTGTCTAAAATTTCAAGATACTTTATAACTGGATGCATACAAGTAAAAATAGTTCTATACATTTCAATATTAAATTTGCTCAAATTCCACATATGAGTGAAATCATATGGCACTTGTCTTTCTCTGACTGACTTATTTCGCTTAGCACATTATTTTATTTTTAAAATAGTGAGAATAAAGGAGTATTATCATGTATTAACATGGTAAAGAGATATTTTAATAAAGGATAAACTAATATCTCAGCTAAACATTAATAACTTACATAGACTAGTTCCTACTGGGAACACTATTTCAATATGATGTCATACTGAGATGCATAATTGATATAAGGAAAACATATCCATTTAAATCAAAAGAACTAGTGGCTAATTAGCAACAACATCAATGGCAACAAATTAAACAATTTAGCATGAAGAATGTAGAATATAGAATGAACTATTGTGATCCAAATCTTTTTTCAAGCAAGTTTTAATATTCTTCCGTTTATATTCCAGAAATAAGAAGACACTTAATGAGTATACCTAAAAAGGCTATATAAATTCATCTTTTCAGAACTAACAACTCTGTTCTTTATACTAATGGAGGAAAATCAAGTGGATGCTCTCTGAGAAGAGTATATGTAATATAGCAGATAATTGGTTCCTATTCCTAAAAGGGAATGGAGAGTAAATTACACTTTGTAAATCACCTGCTCTGAGTCACTATCTTGCTATTTTGTTCATATTATCATGTTGTTCACCCTGGTTCTGTTTTTTTGTGTCTACAATCAGCCTTTGCCTGAGGAACTAGCAAATTAATTTATTTTATTTACTAGGAGCAATGGGTTCTCATTTTAAGTTTGCCAGCAGTAGGTGGAACCATAGCCATAAGTCAGAGATGTTCTCCACAATTCTTGCTTCCATATAGCCCAGGAGCCTATGCAGCTCCAATACTAAACTGAATTCCCTATGTCTATTAGATGTTGTTCATAGAACAAAGGGTTAGGGGGTATCTTATCCTGTTGAGGTAACAGGATTGATTTCTAATCTAAATCTCAATGCCATCTCAGAAGATCTAGCCAAATTTGAGTTTCAGAGCATTTGTTACTTTCAAAGTGTTATTGCTTTGGATACCTTTCAAAAATAAGTAATTTTTAAAAGTCTTTGAAAACAACAACCACTAATTTCCCTAATGACTTTCCTTTTAAGCCAACTTTAATAACCTTGCATTTAAACTAAACAAAACTGATGACTTAAAGGAAAACTTTATTATTTTAAGAAACTAGCTCCAATTATTATAGCAGGAATCTTATCCCAAGGTGACAATTTCAGAGAATGAAAATAGTTCAATTTTAATGAATTCCAAAAATAAATTACTCATGCCTTGCTAATTTGGTATAAGTGGCTCAATTTGCTAAGTAAATCAGGGAAATGGCTTCTAAGTACTGACTACCTATTCTTACCTTTGATGTTTAATTTTCTTGTATTTGGTTACATTGTAAAGTAAAGGCTGCAGTTGGGAACTCATTATTAAGATCATTAAACAACCTGGAACATAGGTGAGCATTGCCTATACTATGTGTTCTTTATGATATTTGAGAGCAGGGCAGCCACTGTGTTTATATAGCTTCTTATCCCAACATTTTATTCCTGGCTTATCTCTGTGTGTAGCCCTTACTCTATAACCATTTTCCTCCCTCCCTCCCAACCCCACTGGCCATGCCTGGTTAGGTGGGCATCAGCAGCCAGATTTGATTTGATTCACATTAATTCTAACTTGGTGTGTTCCATTCTTTTGGGGCCTTTTTCTGCATAGGATGTGTGAGCAGTCAAGTTTACCTTTACTCTTTGATCCTGAAGAAATTTTACTAACCTTTGGTAGTTTCAATCGTTATGGCTTTATTTCTTAAAAATAAATATTTTATTTATTAGGCCTGTTTTTGTCCTTGCAAACATTTTTGGTGACTCTTGAGTCATGCCACATAGATATGTTCTGGTGTGACCATGCCTATCTTGTTTCAAAGGTCTGAATCATCTGGGTATATGCGGTTCTGATGTGTGCTGGTGAGCTCCTGGGCTTGGGGTGAGTCTAGAGTTACACAGAATCATCCTTTGGGGACCTATTTTATAATCTGCTTTATTTAGGCAATGTTATAGCCTGGACTTACCAGATTTGGGACAGGCCCTACAGATCCAGGAGGTTTATTAGAATTTGTGTCTGTTCCAGGGCTCAGTCATCTTGTTCATTAGAATGATAGACCAGTGTGCCTCCATTGACTAATGTGTTTTTCCAATTCAAAATACTTCATAATGTTTCCACGTTTTATGAAATTTACTAAAGGACAAAATGCCTTGTTAGGATCTTACTGCTTGGTGCAGTAATCTCTTCCTTCCAGTCTCTGGATATATTTAGATTTACTATAACTCATTAATACTAGCAGGTCATTAGAAGTTAAGATCTCTCATTGTAGTGATACTTAGTTTGGATTGGAATAGCATTTGTTTTCATCAGTGATCAGTTATTAATTATGATATGGTGTATGGTTGAGGTGTAGGGATTAGGAGCTCTAGATGACTGTATTTTTTTCTTCTGAAAATATAACAGGAATAAGCAATAATGTCATAGCCCCTTTACACATTTCAAACAGATCATATGTATAGTTGTAAAGCCAAATTACATTTTTCCAATTTAAAATTTATAGAGTGATTCTACACTAAAGATTGGACTGACAGTTTGGATTTGAGCATTATAGACACTAGAGCAGATAAATTCTCTGAGGAATAAGGTAAAAAAGGTCTTGGAAAAAATTTCTGGAATCTTTATCATTTGTCCATAAAAAGAAGGTTTTTTTAGTATAATGAATAAAATGTGTCCCCATATTTGTGTCTTCGTATTTCTCTCTGAATCTTACTTCTTCAAAGTAATTTATTAAAAATTCCTAAAATAATGTAGTACTGTCATAGAAACATAGAATTTTAGAACAAGAAGATATCTGATTTACAATATTTAATCATAGTTACTCAAGATAGCCTGATATAGGATGTTAGGAATTGTTCAGTGGTTTTTCCATTAGCATTTCCTGGAATCAGAGGAATTGCCTAAAGCACTGGGGATGATCTTAGGCTGTGCTGGTTAGTATCAGTACCTATAACATAAAAGGGACTTAGAAAATATTTGCAGATTGAATGAATGAGAGAATAAATGAATGGGAGAGAGGAAATATACTGGATGGACTGAAGTACTATTCTGTGCTCAGCATTACTATCACTTAATGTTATGAAAATAAAAGGAGCATAATACTCTTTTAGTTTGTGAATGCAGTAAGCTCTTAGTTCCTAATTTTATTTCCCTTCTCCTTTCATCCTATTTGCCTACAGTTTATTTTTTACACATGATATTTTAAAAACATAAATTGTATGCTACCCTATTTCTGCTTTAAAATCTAATGACTTTCCATTGCATTTAGTACAAAAATCCAACCATTCATCATGACCTACAAGTACATGCTTGCCTATGTATCCATTGTCATCCCCCATAGATCTTTTTCTCTCACACTGCATACCAGTCACATTGGCCCTGTTTCTGTTCATAGCAAGCTTCCAACTCAGGACTGTTGTACCGACTGTTCTCTGGACCTGGAAGGCAGATCTGCACATACCTGGCTTCTTCCCATTGTTTAGTTCTCATCAAAGGTCACCTCCTTAAAGATGCCTTCCTTGACCACCCCACCACACTTCCATGATGCTCCCTCTAGCACTCCCTGCCAGGCCACTCTTTATTTGTATATAACAATAATGGCTTCATGATACTGTCTTCCAGGGCAGTCATCTTTAATGCTGTGTCTCAGTGTCTAGAACAGAAACTGGCACAAGTTGAATGAGTAAATGCTGAATTTTTTAAATGCTCTACTAGAAAGAGTCAGGAATGAGCTTTGAAGATCAATCCTGTACCTTGTCTGAGCTCCCTCAGTGCTCTGTGTATACATGTGTAAATGCTGTATTACTTCCTAGCTCTTTACCAGCCCATCTTATTCACCAATTGTAATCCCTTAGTGGGGAGGGCTCTCTAACATCTCACAGTGCTGGACATATCAGGGGATTTCAGTTATTTGGAGAAAAGATGTTTAAACTTATTAAGCACCTATTTGGCAACATAGAATGAAAACAGATGTTACTTTGGGGTAATATTTATTTAAGGATTAAGGACACAGACTCAGAAAAACTCATATAACCTTGGGAGGTAGTTAATGTGGTAGAGAATGCTGGTTGCTTGCCTTCCAGATCCCTTCTCTATCTCTGTTTCTACTATCAGAACTCTGTTTTTATTTTAGACAACCATGGGTCTAGCAGAAAGATTTCATTTTCTCGCCTTTCTTGTAGCTAGGGGCGGAAAATGATATACCAATAGATGATGTTAGCTGGAGCTTTGGAAAGCTCTTATTCCCCTGTTGTGGATTGAAATATTTGGTTACAATATTTTATAATTTCTCCCACTAAGGAGTAGATTCTATTTCCCTATCCTTTGAATATGGGATGGCCTTGTGATTTTCTTTGGTTAATAGAAGGCACATACTTGATAAATTATTAAGAGAATAGGTTTGAAAGCATATTTGAAAGCTTTGGAGGAATTAGGAATTCTTAACCTTTTAAGTCCATTTGTTATATTAGGGTTAGCCCAAGCTCTTTAGGTATAATGTATTTCTTGTCATTACTGCTTAGTGAAGAAATCCCTAATTTCTCTAAGGGGTAATAGACTTGGGTCAGAGAGAAGAGGGGGATGAAGTTCAAGAAATAAGAGGAGAGCTAACCTCCTTTTTGGCATGAGGATTGGTGGACAGAAGTGATAGCCAAGAGGCAGAATATGGAACCAATGAAATATGTGTTCTGTTTTTCCCTCTCTTGGCTTTAGCCTGGGTTGAAGGGATGTTTGGGAAGTTGATGGGATGTCAGTGTCATATGGCTCTTTTCTTGCTACCCTAACTGGGACTCAGGGAGAGGATTGGGGGTTGGGGAAAAGACCCTAGCCAATGTGGTGAAGGGAGGGGTTTGGACACTAACATGAGAGATAGTTAGGTGAGGTGACCTCATGGCAGGGGTTGAGAAAAGGCCATCAGGTCAGGGCGCTGGGTGAAGGCTGCAGGGTAACCAGGAGTTTGAAGCCAGTAAGAATGGAGAAAAAGCTGAGTTGGCTAAAGGAAGAGGCCAATTTCTTCTGGGAACAAAGTCTGAGCCAAAAGAATGGACCATAAATTTGCTGGTCATAAATTGCAACAACAGAAGCCAATGGGGCAAACAGTAACTAGGAGGCCAGGGGACCTCAATTCAGAGACCAACACACGCCAGTCCAAGGACTGGCATGAGGCTGAAGGCCCCTTTACTCCAATACCAGGAGAATACAACACCTAAAATGGTTGTGACTTTACTGGAGGTTGGGCAGGAAGGGGCTCCCGTAAAACAGCGTTTTTATTCAACTGAGAGAACATTACTTGAGCATTACTCGGAGGGTAATGACCAGAATGTACTGGAGATCTCTCTGTTTATATTTATGTCTCTAATATGTCTATATTTAAATCTGCTAGGTATTAGGTGGAGACACAGGAAACAAATTGGTTTTAGACAAAATAAAGAACTTTGGTTTTGCTGCACATCTGAGTTTTTATGTCAGTTACATTTTATGAACCTGTTTTGCTTGCTTGGCTTCAAGAAGAGAATGTTGGCCTAGAAGCTCTCCAAGGCTCCTTCTAGCTTTCCATGTTAGAGTTTCGGCACATTTCCATTATTTGTCAGACTTCTGCGGCGGCCTCCTTAGAGGTCTCCCTACTTCCCAATGACCTTTCCTGAGATTTCTGTCTCTCATAGTAGAGCAAAAACAGACTTTCCCAGATGCCTCTTTATTCATGGGATTTCCCTGCTTAGATGAATATTGTCTTTAAAACTCCTTTCAGGGATCTTAACATTGTCCATTGCCTGTTCAGTATGAGGCCCTTTGTGGGATCAGATGTACTAACCATATGTTGAAAACTTGATTCTCCTGGTCTTGGTCTTCTTTTCCAAAAGGCATCTCTGGTCTTTCAACTCTGGAGCTTTAAACTATGCTCAACACTTTCCTTTTTCACATTAGCATCAACTGGCTTTTGATTAGCCCTCCATTATTGTTTTTACACCCTGAAAACAATACCTCAGTGATGTTAGACACACATTTTTATTTGCTGCAAATAACAGCAAAAGTGTGTGTATGGTCCATTTTTCTGAAGCTTTTTTTTCAAGTTGCTCCCTGCATGCATCAAGGGACTTGATTTTTATAATTTATGCTCCACTTAAGTATATTCTATGCAGTTCTTCCCTTGGAAGAAAACTCAGACCCCATAACATAACATTTCTGGAGATTGTTCTCTGGTTACTTCAAGTCAAAGAGCAGAGTTGAAGTTTAGTAATTAAAATGTCCAAACTCCTGTACTAATTAAAATTTTGATTCTGTTTTGTATGTATGGCTCTGTTCCTCTCTCAGAATCAGCAATACACAAGTAGGAAGTTGGGGAAAAGATGGGGGTTATGGTCTTCTCTTTGCTTTTCCCTTTTTCTACTTTTCCTATGTTACCAACCACATTTTCTGACCCCTCCAGCACCACCCTACTCCTGGCCCAAGCAGCAACTGTCCCACTTTCTTCCACTATATATTAGGTTAGTCTGTTCTAACTTTCACACAAATGGGCTCATGTAGTTAGTACTCTTTAGTCTGGTTCCTTTTTCTCAGCCTAATGAGTTTCATTAGTTTTCATTCAAAAATGATTTCATCCGTGCTGCTTGATTAATATTTTTAATTCTGAGTAATATATATTCTGAATATATTAGTTTGTTTACCCATTCTCTTATTTATTATTTTTCTCTGTGTGTTCTTTTGGAAATTGTATAGATTTAGCTTTTATGTTAGAACTATGTGCATTTTAAATTATATTTTTGTATCATCTTATGTAAGGAATGGGGGTCATTTTTTCCATGTGTATATTCAGTTATTCTGGCACTTTTTGTACAAAAGCCTTTCTTTTCTCTCTTGAGTTTCCTTGGCACCATTGTCAAAAATCCATTAACCGCATGTGTGGCCCTGTTTAAGAACTTTATATTCTGTTCCACTGACCATAAATTTATCCTTCAACCAACACTATGCTGTTATGATTGCTGTAAGTCTTGAAATTAGATTAAGCCTCCAAACTTGTTTTAAAAATTTTTTGGGCAGGGGCACCTGGGTGGCGCAGTCGATTAAGCGTCCGACTTCAGCCAGGTCACGATCTCATGGTCTGTGAGTTCGAGCCCCGCGTTGGGCTCTGGGCTGATGGCTCAGAGCCTGGAGCCTGTTTCCGATTCTGTGTCTCCCTCTCTCTCTGCCCCTCCCCTGTTCACGCTCTGTCTCTCTCTGTCCCAAAAATAAATAAACGTTGAAAAAAAAATTAAAAAAAAAATTTTGGGCATTCCCATGTCATTTATTTTTCATGTGACTTTTAGAATCGGATTATTGGGTTCTGATTAGGCTGCTGAGATTTAATTTGTAAACATTAAAAAAATCCATCCCTTTGCCCCCCTCCTTCTCTCTGCATCAGTTACAATCCAATCTTTATGTAAAATTACCAGTATTATAATATGATGAGAAGGCCATCTATGTAATCAGTAGATGAAATTAAAAAAAGAAAAACTTTATGGGATAACTTTTAAAAACTTTTTTTTCTACTTTAAACTGTGATATTTAATATTTGCTAAGTAACATCTTTAAGCATAAACATCTTAACCTGTTGGGAATTATCTTTCTTTTCTATGGGCAAGAGTCCCACAAGTGGGATTATTGAATCAAAGTTCATGTAAATTTTAAATTTTGTTGAATGAAAAATTCTAAAGAGAATATTGGCAAACAGAATACTATAATGCCTCCAAAGAATAATACATCATGACTAAGTAAAACTCATCCCAGGATGCAAGGTTATTTCAGTATCAGAAACCGAGGAGTTTAATTGTTTACATTTACCAATTAAAGAAGAAAGCTGTATAATTATATCAATAGATGCTGAAAATTTTGAATAGAAGATAGCAGTTACTTATTAAAGGCTAAGTGCAATAAGAATAGCAGAATATGCTTAATTAAGATAAGACTGTCAGAAGTAAATAGCAAATATTGTTCTAAATGATGAAACATTAAATAAATTTCTGTTACAATTAGAAAAAGGTCAGAGATGACCACGTCTTTATTATTATTCAACATTATTTTAGAAGTTTTCTAAAATGCAATAGGAAGAAAATGAAAAAATAATGGAAAAGAAAACAAAATGATTTTTCTTTTTCTTGTCTATGATACATCTTTGTATCCTAAGAAATTGTTTTGGACTGAAATGTGTCCCCTCATCCCCTTCCCCATCCCCAAACTCATATGTTGAAATCTTAACCCCCAATGTAGTTGATCATATTCAGAGAAACAAAAGAAGTAAATAAGGTTATAATAAGCTCATAACAGTTGAACCCTAATTCACTATGACTGGTGTCCTTATAAGAAGAGGAGATTAGGACTAGGACACAGACAATACAGATGACCATGTGAGGGCACGGTGAGAAAGCTTGGTTTTCTCCTGCAAGCCAAGGAAAGAGGCCTCAGAAGAATACAAACCTGTCAACATGTTGATCTGGGACTTCCGGTTTTCGAAACTGTGAAAAAAGAAATTTCTTTGGAATTAAGCCACTTGGACTGTGGTTTTTTGTTAAAACAGCCCTAGAAAACAAATATAGACACCCATGACAAGTTCATTCGAGTGAAAATGTACAAGTTATAGAATGAGAATTTAGTTAGATGGCTGGATAGAAGATATGTATACACCAAAATGTTTTTCTATATTGTTTATGACCACCTATACATAGAAATCAGAAAAAGTATAAGTAGAATTAACTGTATGACAAAGATGAATTTTGATATCGTGATCTTTAGCCACTTGTGTAAACACTGGCTATTATTTTATTTATTTATGACTGTCTAAAAGGAGAATTCTTTGGCTTTAATACAAAAGCATTCAGCTTTATACCACCTTAAGTTTATTGCTGCCCTGACAATAATTAGGCATGTAGATAGCTGTTTATTTCTTTTATTAAAAGAAAAGTTTAAATTATTGGGAACATTTATTGTTAAGTAGTTATTTGAATTATAATAGATGTGTAACATTTTACACATTTTATTTTATTTTTGTTAGTATTTTTTTTAACATCTATTTATTATTGAGAGACAGAGAGTGATAGAGCACGAGCAGGGGAGGGACAGAGAGAGAGAGAGGGAGACACAGAATCTGAAGCAGGTTCCAGGCTCTGAGCTGTCAGCACAGAGCCTGATGCGGGGCTCGAACTCACAAACTGCGAGATCATGACCTGAGCCAAAGTCGGACGCTAAGCCGACTGAGCCACCCAGGTGCCCCAACATTTTACACATTTTATACATTTTAACAATGCTTGTTCTTCCAATTCATGGGCATGGCATGTTTTTCCATTTTTTTGTGTGTTCTTCAATTTCTTTCATAAGCTTTCTATAGTTTTCAGTGTACAGACTTTTCACCTCTTTGTTTAGGTTTATTTCTAGGTTTTTGGTGCAATTGTAAATGGAATCAATTCCTTGATTTCTCTTTCTGCTGCTTCATTATTGGTATATAGAAATGCCACCGATTTCTGTGCATTGATTTTATATCCTGTGACTTTGCTGAATTCATGGATCACTTCTAGCAGTTTTTTGTGGAATCTTTTGTGTTTTCCACATAGAGTATTATGTTGTCTGCAAAGAGTGAAAGTTTGACTTCCTCCTTGCTGATTTGGATGTCTTTTATTTCTTTGTGTTGTCTGATTGCTGAGGCTAGGACTTGCAACACTATGTTGAGTAACAATGATGAGACACTGTGATGGACATACTTGTGTTCCTGACCTTAGGGGGAAAGCTCTCAGTTTTTCCCCATTGAGGATGATATTAGTGGTGGGTCTTTCATACATGGCTTTTATGATCTTGAGGTATGTTCCTTCTATCCCTACTTTCTTGAGGACTTTTATCAAGAAAGGATGCTGTATTTTGTCAAATTCTTCTGTGCATCTATTGAGAGGAGCATGTGGTTCTTATTCTTTCTTTTGTTAATGTGATGTATCACGTTGATTGATTTGCAGATTTTGAACCATCCCTGCATCCCAGGAAAAAATCCCACTTGCTCATAGTGAATAGTTCTTTTAATGTATTGTTGGCTCCAGTTGGCTAGTGTCTTGTTGAGAATTTTTGCATCCATGTTCATCA
>NW_024412395.1:69020351-69031798 GCF_014898765.1 Herpailurus yagouaroundi | reverse complement strand
TTGCTGTCGGAACACAGTCCGTCAGGCCCCTCCGCTTTTTGCAAGCCAGACTTGGGGGCTCTGCTTGGCCGGCGAGCCGCCCCTCCGCCCCGGCTCCCTCCCGCCAGTCCGTGGAGCGCGCACCGCCTCGCCGCCCTTCCTACCCTCTTCCGTGGGCCTCTCGTCTGCGCGTGGCTCCGGCGACTCCGTTCTGCTAATCCTCTGGTGGTTTTCTGGGTTATTTAGGCAGGTGTAGGTGGAATCTAAGTGATCAGCAGGACGCGCGGTGAGCCCAGCGTCCTCCTACGCCGCCATCTTCCTCTCTTCTCCTGTAGTTCTCCTTTTTAGTGGGGTCTTTGTCTGGTTTTGGAATCAAGGTAATGCTGGCCTTGTAGAATGAGCTTGGGGTCTTTGCTGGGTTTTGGAATTAAGGTAATACTGTCTTTGCAGAAAATGAGTTTGTGCATTATTGGTGGGAATGTAAATTGGCATAGCCATTATGGAAAACAGTGTGGAAGTTCCTTAAAAAATTAAAATTAGGACTCTCATATAATCTAGCATTCCCACTTCTAGGCCTATATCCAGTGGAAATTAAATCAGTATCTTGAAGAGATATCTGCAGTCCCATGTCATTGCAGCATTATCCACAGTAGCCAGGATATGGAAGCAACCTAAGTGTTCATCAATGGATGAATGGATAAGGAAGATGTGGTATATATACACAAAGGACTATTCAGCCAAAAAAAAAAAAAAAAAAAAAAAAAAAAAAAAAAAAAAAAAAAAAAAAGAAAAAGAAGAGAAGAGAAAAGAAGAAGAAGAAGATCATCTTACCATTTGTGACAACATGGATGAACATGGATGAATGTGGGGGGCATTATACTAAATGAGATAGGCCAGAAGAGAAAGATAAATACTATATAATCTCACTTATATGTGGCATCCAAAAAAAATCAAATTCATAGAAACAGAGAATATAATGGTGGTTGCCAAGGAGTGGGAGTGTGGGAAATGGGGAGATGTTGGATGAAGGGTACAGACTTTCAGTTATAAAATGAATAAGTCTGAGGATCTAATGTACAGCATGGTGACTATAGCTAATAATATTATATTGTGTATTTGAATGGATGCGTTAGCCAACTTGATTGTTGTAATCATTTCACAATGTATACATATATCAAATCATCACATTATACCCTTTACAATCTTATTTGTCAATTATACCTCCATAGAGCTGGGAGGAAAAAAAGAACAGTACTTAGAGATGTTGTATCATTTGAGTTTGTGCTACAAATTATAAACTTTATCATCTGGCAGTTCATTTGGCAGAGTATTATAAAATACTTGGGTCATACTTTTACCTCAAGAACTTTGTAGATGTCGCTCTATTCTGGCACTAAAGTTTGCTGGTGAAATGTCTTGAGGCTAGCTTAATTTCTTAATTAGGTTATCTATAGGTGACTCATTTTATTCTCTTCCTAAAATGGTGGATTCATTTTTTTTAAATCCCATATTTAGTATAGAAAAATGATCAGATGGCATAAATACATGTATAAATTATAACAAGATCTATATTAATTATGCTTTTATTATTTTAAAATTCTAGCTTTTAAAATTGTCTATTCCATAATGCTATTTCACTTAAAAATTAGGGATAAAAACAGTCAAATTTCTCTTACACTTTTATATTTATTTTTTGTAGTATGTTTGGTCATTTTATACTGTTATGTTTCAATTCTAGTTTTAGCTTTAAACCTTTACATCTATTTTTTATTCAGCTTATTTAAAAAATATTATGTAGGTTAAAACAGTTTACTATTGTTATTTTTAAATTTCTATTTACTTAATTACTATTTTTACTTTTTAGTTAATTTAAAGTAAGAAAGAAAAGTTTTGGGTGACAGTTTTGAACTTAAGCACAATCCACATTCCAAATACGGGAGATTAGATGCTCTATTTCACAGTGGTAGGTTCTGGAACAGCTCATCTACCTAGATAGACCCCATTATCCCATTCCATTTATCACTGACATTCTTAAAATATTTTGTGTGAATGATTCTGAGAACTCACAGACCAAATTCCTTGCAATAAAGATAACCACCAGCTATGGGAATAGCATTTTTAACTGCTGAGACTTTCTTTCACCATGTTATCCTTCCCTTTAAGAGGAGTTACATATTCTAAAATCCATAAACAACCAGTGTGTATTGAACAAGTCAGGTTAAATAAATGACCACTGAGGAAGTAGATGGGTAATTTCAATTAGGGAAGAATCTTAATAATGTCAGTGATTTAATTTCATACAAAACCTTCGTTCTTACTTACTTTTCTGGGAAGAATTATAGAAGAGGTCTCTGAGGTTATAGCTTTGTCAACTCCTTCCAACACTAGCGTGCCACGCAAGGAGTTGATTGTCAACATGGTGTACTAGAACATATATAAGCTTGGAGTTATGAGCCTCAGAATGAAATTTGGTTTTGTCACTTAGTATGAAACCTTGGACAAGTTATTTAACATTTCAGAGGTTTGTTTCTTCATGTTTATAATATGATAATGCCTAATTATTATGAAAATTAAATGAAGCAATGTCTGTAAAGAACCAAGGACATAAAAAATACTCAGTGTCAGATACCTTTTCTTGAGCTGGAGTAAATCCCAAATACCTTTGAAGAAATGTTGTTTTTCTTTAAGTACCTTTTACTTTGCCTGTCTGTGACCTTTAATAATGAGATGTCAACATTATGATCTGACAGTTCATTTACCAGAGGCTAAGGGTCCCCTTTCATCTAGCCATAAAAAAATACCTGCAGAAAATGAAAGTGACATTGCTGTGGCAGATAAGTATACTGTTAGTATAAAAAAAGTTATTATCATCAGAGGAAGGAATTTTGCCCTGGGGGTTTCAGTCATTCAGATTAAATAGGAATTTAATTTTAGGAATTTCAGTGAAACTGCAGCCTTGAATCATTTACTTCTCTTTTATCAAAAATGTTAAATCTGAAGTTTATATGTATGAAAAATTGTTTAAAAACTGGGTAATTCATCTATAGTCCTTGGGAATTATGGATGGGCTCCAAGGAGTCAGTGAACTCCCTCAAATTGTATACAACACTGGTATGCATGTGTATTAGTGTCCTGAGAGGTCTGTAGTATTCAAGTGATTCTTAAAAGGGTTCAAAGGTCACATAGAATTAAGAACCACTTCTTAAATTGTCTGACAACTGTCTCTGGAGAAATTGGACTGTGAGAAGATTATTTTTGGACCATACTGACTTAGCCTGATGTGTAATCATCTTCTCTGAGTTTTGTTTTAAAAATATGCCTATAAAATATAATAAAATAAATAATAGTCATAGAACTCTTCCAGAAAATATTTCCATATAATTTCCACATAATTTTCCAAACATATTTCTATATAATTTCCAGAAAATTATAAATATAATTGTTGAGGGGAATGTTCACTTTTTACTCAGTGTTTCATCTTCCACATATAAAAGTTTCGGCGAGAACTTTGTTTTAGAATTCATTGTCAGAAATATCTCCTTCCTCTTTGTATCTGCCATGTTAGCTTTTTTCCCTTTTAAATAAGATTTAGATTATTCATTCTATATATTATAGTATATTATGTTATGTTATATTATATGTTATGTTATATTACATTACATTGTATTATATATTTCTAGTATAGTTAAAATACAGTGTTACATTAGTTTCAGGTGTACAATACAGTGATTCAGCAATTTCTTACATCACCCAGTGCTCATCGTGACAAGTGCATTCCTTAATCCCCAGTACCTATTTCCCTCATTCTCCCCACCTCTCCTCTGGGAACCATAAGTTTGTTCTCTATAATTAAGAGTTTGTTTCTTGGTTTGTTTCTCTCTTCCTCTTTTCCCCTTTTTGTTTGTTTTGTTTTGTTTGTTTCTTAAATTTCACATATGAGTGAAATCATATGGTATTGTTTTTCTCTGACTTATTTTGCTTAGCATTATACTCTCTAGCTCCATCTATGTTGCAAATGGCAAGATTTCATTCTGTTTTATGGCTGAATAATATTCTGGTGTGTGTGTGTGTGTGTGTGTGTGTGTACACCACATCTTCTTTACATGTTCAGTCAGTGGACACTTGGGCTGCTTCCATATCTTGGCTATTGTAATTAATGCTGCAATAAACATAGGGGGTATGTGTATCCCTTTGAATTAGTGTTTTTGGGTAAATACCCAGTACTGTGATTACTGGATCATGAAAGAGTCTATTTTAAACTTTTTGAGGAACCTCCATACTGTTTTCCACAGTGACTCTACCAGTTTGCATTCCCACCAAAAGTGCACGAGGGTTCCCCTTTCTCCACTTTATCACCAAACCTGTTTTCTCTTGTGTTTTTGATTTTAGCCATTCTGATTGGTGTAAAGTGATATCTCATTGTAGTTTTGATTTTCATTTTCCCTATGATGAGTGATGTTGAGCATCTTTTCATGTATCTGTAGGCCACCTGTATGTCTTTGGAGAAATGTGTTCATATCTTCTGCCCATTATTAAAATTGGATTATTTGGTTTTTGGCTGTTGAGTTGTATCAGTTCTTTATATATTTTGGATACTAGCTCTTAATCAGATATGTTATTTGAAAATATCTTCTCCCATTCAGTAGGATGCTTTTTAGTTTTGTTGATTGTTTCCTTAACTGTGCAGAAGCTTTTTATTTTGATACCGTCCCAATCATTTATTTTTGCTTTTACTTCCCTTGCTTCAGAAGACATATCTAGAAAAGTGTTGCTATGCCAATGTCAGAGAAATTACTGCCAGTGCCATCTTCTAGGATTTTTATAGTTTCAGGTCTCACATTTAGGTCTTTAATCCATTTTGAGCTTATTACTCATTCTGTATTTCATTTTTACCTTGTTTTTCAGGCAACTAAAAACCAGAATTTAAACTAAATGACAGAATATAAGTTGTTCTTAAGAATTTTCTATTTAAGGGGCACCTGGGTGACTCAGTTGGTTATGTGTCTGACTTCAGCTCAGGTCATGATCTTGTGGTTCGTGGGTTTGAGCCCCACATCAGGCTCTGTGCTGACAGTTCAGAGCCTGGAGCCTGTTTCAGATTCTATGTCTCCTCTCTCTTTGCCCCTCCCCTGCTAGCGCTCTGTCTGTCTCTGTCTCAAAAATAAGTAAACATTAAAAAAATTTTTTTTAAAGAATTTTATATTTAATTCATCTATTACATGGCAACAATTTTCTATTTTTTTAAATTTTTACTTGAGAGGGAGAGAGAGAGAGAGAGAGAGTAGGGGAGAGGGACAGAGGGAGAGAGAGAGAATCTTAAGCAGGCTCCATGCCCAGCACAGTGTGGAGTCTCACGGCTGAGAGATCATAACCTGAGCCAAAACCAAGAGTGAGACACTCAACTGGCTGAGCCTCCCAGGTGCCCCAACAAGTTTCTATTTCTAATTGTATTTATTATATGTGGATTTTGCTGTAAACTGTATCACATATTTTATATAAACAGTAGGATATAAATATATGTACATTAAAAAAGAAATCAATTTTGGAACTGGGCATATTGGAGTAAAGGAGGGGAAGATTTCCTTCATCACAATGATCAGAAAATAATATTCTTCAAAGAGAGAATCATAATAAAGGAGGAGAACTTATGTTATAATATATTATAAGTAGATAAGTTATGTTCAAGATTAACTTAGATACCTCTTGAAAGAAAAGGATATGCCCAACTGTTGGGTGCCACTTATGCCTTTAAAAAGTGGGTCCACTGTGACTCATAATCACAATTCAGTCCTCTCAGAATAATTCAGCACATTTACTCAATACAAATTATTAAATAAATGGTTCACAAAAGAAAAAAAATCATGTATCTAATGTGTTTACTCTATAATGATGCATGATTCTTTTCCTTTCAAATAAAATCACTGTAGTATTCACAACTCCTTTTAGGGATGGGGAAGGAGGAAAGAATGGAGAGATTAGGATGGGTAAATACAGAAGCTGCAAGGTTCTCACTCATGAATCAGACTTGCAAAAATAGCATAGTTAAGAATTTCATAATGGCGTAGCAAGATTAGTGTGAACCTAAGAAAGGCTCTTGGTAAAACCTGGATTCATTTCATGTTAACGTATAATTGCTTCAAATGTTCATTTATTCATTCAAAATATATTTATGGAGTTTCTACTTTGTATAATTACAGTTGAAGAAATGGGACACAGACATGAAAACACCAGTGTTTCTTGTCTTTGGGGATCGTGTTCGTCATTTATGGGAGATCAATAATAGTATTATGACCTAGTGAGAGCAACTAAGTCTGTACATGGTGCTCCAGGAACATTGGGGTGACAATGATTGACATGCCCAAATTGAGAGAAGGCTTCAGAAAAGCCAGTTTTTCCTTGGGTCTTGACAAGTAGGAATTGTAAAGCAGAGGAAGGAAGGGCATGGAAGGCAAAAGAAATGACTTTCCAATGTCTGGGGATGTGAAAAGCCATACTGTGCTTGAGTATAGTCCAGCATAGTTGGAATGTAGCATATGTTCTGGTTGGCACATGGTAGAAAGTAGGGGCAGATGCAGCTAAAGTGTTTGGACTTTGCCCTGTAAGATAAATTTTAGTCATTTAATTATTCATACACTTAATTGATGAGGTATGTATTAATTAATTTCATAATTTTAACACAATAATAATATTAATCACTATTTAAGAAATTTAGAGTCTTTTCTACCTGTTCTCTAATACTGGGATTGGACCTTTGCATAGCTTGTAAAGTTGTGGACATAATGCCTTTGTCTTACTCATGGACGAACACTTATTATTTCACATATTACAAGTGGATGTATGTGCTTTGCCTGTGTTAACGATTATCAAAGGAAAGGTGGAATACTTATTCCAATATTTATTCCATTTAAACTGACAACTACTAAATTTAGGATTTTTCATGATTGCATAGATACATAAACTCAAAATTGTATTAACTTTTCTATACCCGAGAATACAAATGTACTTATGTTCCTGTGCCAACATTTATAGAGTGGTTGCCTGGAGCACTGTTTTGAAAAAGATTCTGAGATTGCATCTGGGTGCAGAGGGAAAGAATACTATAATTGATTAGCAAATCTTCTATGTGCCAAAAGAGGAGAGTTGCAGCCATATTTTTGTTGTTCTTGGTTATTGCACTTAACCTGGGGCCAGGTTAAGATTTCGCTATTTATGCCACAAATACATTCTATTTTGTTTTTAAAACATACCAAGAATATGATAAAAAGTTAGCCAACTGTAGTAGCCTTAGAGGCCTCATCTTCTTAGAACTTATGCTGGGTAAACTATGGAAGATATGATGTATTTGGTGATGGAATAATTACATAAGTTTTTCATTGTTGATAGTGAGGCTAGAAAAGGATAAATACATAAAGAAAACTAGAGTTTAAAATGGAAAGTCTTAGAAGGTGATCAAATACCAGTATTAACCAATAGTATAAAATGCAAAGATTATAAGTATAAAAATTCAAGTATTCAATAAAAGGGAATCAAGGAACAAAATAAAGTATAATATTTTATTAAGGCCATAAAAAGCAGCCTTTGCTTACACACACTGTGGAAAAGCTAGATGCATGAAGTCATCCTGCGTACCAGAAAGATAGAAAAGAGCAGAGATTTTATTCTCCCTGTGAAAGACAAGAAGAGTGAGAGCTGAGCTGGAGTTTGGGCTGAGTTGAAAGCTTCCCCAGGACGAGTAGATTTCTTTCTGCTGTTCTGATCTCTGCTAATCTTAGAACTTTGTTAACATGCTAGTAGAAAGGGTCATGCAGAATAAAACTACTTTTTCCTTTTTAGTCGCTCCTTCTGAATTCCAGATACCTGATTATTTTCAAATATCATAATTTTTATTAAGTTGTGATATTTATTAACTACTTTGGACCTACTAAGATCTTTGACCAATTAGCTATGAGACTAATTCCAGATCTGTAAGTCTACTGTAATAATATATAATACTGCACTGGACAAACTTCCCTATTGCCCTAAAACCCAGACTAACTTGAGAAATTAGAATTCTCTCTATAAGGATTTAAACATTGATAAACAGTGTACAACACACATAAACAAAACACAGACATCAAACTAGTTGACAGAAGAAGCCATTATTCCATTTTTGAAGGTGAGAAAATAATCATAAAATCAATAAATTATTGATAATCTCTACACATTACTGCTCAGTAAATAAAAATGGGGTCTTCAACCTATCTAAGCAAAATATAGTTATGAAGTAATGCTATCTGGTAAAGCAGATTGGTGTAGAAATAAATAATAAGCAGTTTGTTCAATAATTTTTATGTTCATTTAAAATATCTCAGTAATTACATTTTGTACTTCTGCAGACTCATTCTTTTTTTTTTTAAGTTTATTTATTCTTGAGAGATAGAGAGAGACAGAACATGAGCGGGGGAGGGGCAGAGAGAGAGGAGACACAGAATCTGAAGCAGGCTCCAGGCTCTGAGCTGTCAGCACAGAACCCGACGCAGGGCTCAAACCCATGAACTATGAAATCATGACCTGAGCCGAAGCCGGATGCTTAACTGACAGAGCCACCCAGGCGCCCCAGGTAGACTCATTCTTAAGTAAATACAGGCCTTCTAAATGCCTGTTTCCCATTTTTATTAGCTTACATTTGAATTGTTTTCGATTCATGTACTTAATATAGGTGAATACACATGTATATATTTATAAATATTTGGGGTAAACTTACATCTTGGTATATAATATTTTCTTTATACTTTGTTCAGAGCATATTTGACAAGTAAATCTCCTAAGCAGTCATATTTCCTGTTAACATTATTGAAGATTAAGGTGCTTCATTCTCCTTTGTTTGGAAAGTATTTTTAAACAAATCAATAGTGTGAAAGGACAATTTGTAATCTGTTATACATTGGTGATTTATATGTTTTTATTTATTTATTTATTTATTTATTCATAGCTTCCTTAGCTCACCCATAGCTTAACCCAAATGCCCACTTTAAATTTGGAGAATACATATTTTATTGAGTACTAAATATTCATCTTAGAAGATTTTTGAGTTGCAATGCTTTTAAGCACAACAAAAATTCTTTGTAAAAATCCTTTAAAAGCTCCAGCTATCCTTTAATTTGGTGCTCTTCATATAATACTAAGGAAAAAGTGGATCTTTGATAATTTTTTTAAGCAATGCTTCCATTAACAATACATGTTCTGGGGTGCCTGGGTGGCTCAGTTGGTTGAGCATCGTACTCTTGATTTTGGCTCATGATCTCATGGTTCATGGGTTCGAGTTCCATGTGGGGCTCTTCATTGAGAGCTCAGAGCCTGCTTGGGATTCTCTCTCTGCCCCTCCCCTGCTCATGTACTCTCTCTCAAAATAAGTAAATAAACTTAAAAAAAATACATGCTCTATAAGTGTGGCTTTCCAGTTTTTCCATAAAACTGATCTCTAGCAGTCATTTAAAAAATACGATAAATTAAAATTCAATAAAGATTATTTTGAGGTCATGGTCAATTTCTTTCTAAGAGTGATCTTTAAAAAAGGGTAAAATTAGACCACAGGAACGTCAGCACATAGGAATCTGAATCTTTTCCCCTCAAGAAATCTAAACTGTGAGATTGTCCTAGGAAAGAAAAATATATGTGAAAAATAATTTATTAATTTAATATTTAGCAAAATCTGTGCCCTACTCAGTGCCTTGTCACGCATGCACTATACCAAGTGTCATTTCATTTTTCATATTATACTTTATAGTCAAATATCCTTTCTCAATTCACAGTTGTCCTTTGACCAGATACTTCTTCCATGACTGTTTTCTCAGATAGGGGTTTATGCATGCTGCTTCTCATTCCTTTATAGGGTGTTTTTTTGAACAAAAATGAAATTGGTTTCAAGGATAAGTTCTGTCACGTGTGTTTTCACAGCAAAACAGCACATCGTCCCATTGCTTAAAAAGAAAGAAGTTCAAAATGGGCATCTAGAAGCTATGCCAGGGCCTTAGGCACATGGGGGATTAAATGCATTTCCTGAGTTGGAGATACTTTTGCTTACAGGATACAGGAATAGTAGAACTGATTAACTTTATATATATATATATATATATATATATATATATATATATATATAATCTCTTTCCTATCTTTTCTCCCCCTGTCCCCATTAGCTATGTTCTTTTTGTGTTCTTTTAGGATTTAAGCTTCTCATATTGAAGTTAGTTTCACATGATTCTGAGATCATAAGTATATGTCCCTGCCATATTTCTTCCCATACACTTCTTATTGATGTCATTCATAATATTACTTTGAGTTTGATTATTTGTAGCCATCTAGAAAGCCTGGCACAAAGAAAAGTGTAAAGGGATTTTACTCAGGAGGAACTTATAAGACAAAAATATCAATTTCAATGGAAGAATGCATGCTTGTTTTGAAAAGTAGAAATGAGAGAGGTTCCTATTCTTTGTGGGTCTTAGTCCTCAGTGCTCATACTGAAATTCTTTTTAGATATCTTTCTTAGTTGATGGATATTTGGACCGCAGAGAATACCTAGGTATCTTTGTAACTTTTGAGGTTAACCCAGTTTGATAATCAGTAAGATGATCAATAAATGTTTGAACTGAAAAGAACCTTTTGTAGTTATCAAGCAGTAACTGTAAGCAACACTGTAATGCTTGGGACTGAAAAGGCTATTATGAAAATTGAAAGAGTCATATTTTCTCTGGTGAGATATTAATGTCTGCTTAGCTTGAGCAGAAAAAAAAGGGCTACCTCTGGGGAGGGAGTGAGGTAATGTAGAAATTAATTTTGCCATGAAATGATCCAGAACAATCTAGGGCATTCTGAAGTTAGTGCCAAGTGTAGCATATGAAAAACTGTTTTTTAAAACATGTCAACTTTCCCAAAATATGAAGTCATTGCCTTTGGTACAAACTGATTGGCTTGCAAAATTCACCCTCTGGAATAGTCCTAACATCAAATATGAGGGAGTGAGTTCATGAAAGTATTCAAGAAATAAACCTTGTTTATATAAATATAATGAAGTCTGCAAACATAAAATGAAGTAATAAATCAACATGTCATGTTCTTTAAAATGTGATTTTAAAATATATCCACTTATGCAAAAATGCTTAATCAGAGTTTAAAAAAAAGGGGATATATTCCATTTTATAATGATCTTATTTTTGGAAAAATCTGTATTTACTGTTTTGCTAATGATGTGAGTGATACATGCTCTTTGTGAAACCCTTAAACAATACAGAAGACCTTAAAATAAAAAGTGAAAAATCCTCCTGCTAATCCACTTGCAGAGATACTGCCATTTATAGCTTCTTAAATAATTACAGAATTTTCTCATATACGTATAAACAAATAGTACAAGATAGACTTTTCTCCATTTTCAATGTTTTATTTATATAGAGTATGCAAACTGGATAAAAGTATTTTAAAAAGTTTGAAAAAAA
>NW_024412395.1:68921831-69019951 GCF_014898765.1 Herpailurus yagouaroundi | reverse complement strand
AAAAAAATGGACATACATGACCTTGAGATATATCCATGAAATAATTGTATATTATTTATAATACATGGATTTTAGCTAATCCTGAATCAGTTTTAAACATTTTACTGAATTGAAAGTAAGTACTCTGTTAATGGTTAAAATTAGTGCCATAGTAACCATCCTGTACTACCAATCTCAGAAAATTATAAACTATAGTAAGTCTTTGTGAATGTATACTGAACATTTCACTCTGTTCTAGGTGTTTTCCTGTTTTCCATCAATTAATTTAACCATTGCACCATTTCTGTGGAGTAGGATTAGGATTCTCCATTTATAGTTGTAAAAACCTGGCACTTAGAGGGTAAGTAACTTGTCCAGTGACTTCAAACTCTAGCATATAGTGGAGCCTGTTTCCATTTTATTCTTTTTTATTGAAATCCTGTGTCCATCCTTAAAAGGACAATGAACTTTATTCAATATTGATGTTTAAGTAACTAAAGAGTGAATATATAATTGAATTTTCTAAGAACATAAATATTAAAGCCTATCACAATATAAGTGTTAAGAGAACAGAAGCTTTTTCTTCCTCACTCTTTTGCCCCTCTGCTTTTAGGCCTAAAGTAAGTATTCACTTAAAAAAATGTTTTTTAACTTAACAGAAGACCATGGGGGAGGGGAAGGAAAAAAAAAAGTTAGAGAGGGAGGGAGCCAAACCCATAAGAGACTCTTAAAAACTGAGAATAAACTGAGGGTTGATGGGGGGTGGGAGGGAGGGGAAAGTGGGTGATGGGCATTGAGGAGGGCACCTGTTGGGATGAGCACTGGGTGTTGTATGGAAACCAATCTGACAATACATTTCATATTAAAAATGTTTTTTAATGTTTATTTTTGAAAGAAATAGCACATGTGCATGCCCCCAAGTGGGGAGGGACAAAGAGAGGGAGACAGGATCTGAAGTGGGCTCCACACTGACAGCAGAGAGCCCAATGTGGGGGGCTGGAACTCAAGAACTGGGAGATCATGATCTGAGCAGAAGTTCTATGCTTAATTGACTGAGCCTCCCCAGGCACCCCTCATTTTTTTTAATCAATGAATTATACATTTCCACGTCACAATTAGTTTTTTTTAAAGGACCTATAGCTGAACTGCTTCTCCTTTCCATTAGTGCATACATTCTACTGAACACAGGTATTTAATAAGTAATTCAATCAATTGTATAATTCCAGTCACTGAATAAATGCTATGAAGGAAATGAAGTATGGTTTAGGTATATAGATTTGTGTGTGTGAGTATGTGTGTTTGTATAAATAGGCTATTTATTATGTATGTGTTATGTTGTATGTATTATATGTGTATGTTGTATGAGTGATGGGTGTGAGTGTGTGTATATTATGTCTACATTTTGTGTGCCAGTCATGTGTATGTATGGATTGTGTGCATTGAGTGTGTATGTGTATGTTGTACATAAGTGTGTTTTATTTTAGATTGAGCAGTGGGCAGAGATGTTTTTGAAAATGCTTTATTTAATTGCAGACTAACAGTTTATGTTGTTAGAGTAAGACTTATATAATTCTGTTGGCTTTAAACTATAAATGTGACGGTGAGGAAAGAACTAATATGCATTGAATGTCTTCTACTTTCATATATTATTTCATTTAATTATTACAATAACTGTATAAAGGAGATGTTGTTTGTATCCTATAGATGAAGTAGGGTGTGAATTAGTTTAGGGCTACCATGACATCAACAGGCTTAAGAAGAGGGATTCAAAATATATTTCTCTTACTCCAGATTCCATTGCTCTTTCAGCTTTACCACACTGCTTGTCTTAATCAGTTTGGGTTGCTGTAACAAAATACCATGTACTGAGGGGCTTATAAACAACAGACATTCATTTTTCACAGTTCTGGAGCCTGGGAAGTCCAAGATCAAGGCCCTGGCAGATTTGGTGCCTGCTGAGGACCTACTTCCTAGTTCATAAGCAGCCATTTTCTTGCTGTGTCTTTACATGGTGGAAGGAAGAGAAAGCTCTCTGGGGTCCGTATGATACAGACACTAATCTTGTTTATGGGGGTTTCACCTTTGTGATCTAATTAGCTCCCAAAGACCCAATATAACATTACATTAAGGGTTAGGAATTCAACATATGAAGTTGAAGAGGGGGGGGCACAAACATTCAATCCATATAACACTGCCTTTACTCAAAATGGGAAAAAAACCCAGCCATGGGTAAAGAAGGAGAGAGATGAAAGTACAATTAAAGGTAGAGAGTAGAGAATTCAAAATTTCTGATAATGGAAAGAATTAAAATTAATAGGAAGTCATTTGATGTTTGTTATGGCAAGATAACTGACTTGCTGAATTAAATGAGCCAAAATATGGAAAATACAGAGAGCAATGCCTGGCATATAGTATGTGCTGTATGTGTTAACTTTTATTATTATTACTAGTCTGGTAAATTTATAGGTGAAGCTAATACAGGATATTGACACATGAAGTTTATGTCTTTTATCAATGAATGAGGAATAATTGAGTGCATAGTATAGGTTAGCTATGTATTAACACGTTAGTTCCCATAATGCAAGCAGAAATAATGGAAAAGTAACACAAATCAATCAAACATTGACTTGGTTCACTTCAGTTCACTTCTGTTGACCTGTTTTTTGTTGACTTGTTGACTTCAGTGTTAGGTAATGCTCATAGAACTATCACAAACATATTTGGAAAGTTTGTTTTGGAAATACATAGTTTCCTTAGAAATGACCAAGAGTTCATTTAGGCACATTATCATAAAGCGGTAGTTCCTATCTTTTTTGGTGCCAACATCTTCCTATTATAACAAATGAAATTCATAGTTATTAGGTAATCAGTTAATAAACTATTTAAAAATAAGAATGTACAGATATTTTAAAAGCTTTTAGAAAGAAGTTTGAGTAATCACAACCAAAACAAATGTACCAAATTCTCCCAGTTCAAAGGCAGAGATTACCAGATTGAAAAATGAAAATAAAATCAGCTATATTCTCTACACGAAATATACATCTAAAGGAAAGGGCTACAAAAAGTTTGAAAATTTAAAGAATGGAAAAAATAAGCAAATCCCAACTAAAAGAAAGTTGTCATTGATGTATTAGTGTCAGACAAATATATCATTAGAGGATACTGATATTGATCCAAAGAGTGGTGTCTGGGTGGCTCGATTGGTTAAAGTGTCCACTTAGGCTCAGGTCACGATCTCATGGTTTGTGGGTTTGAGCTCTGCATCAGGTTCCATGCTGACACTGTGGAGCCTGCTTGGGATTCTCTCTCTCTCCCTCTCTCTGCCCCTGCTCTGCGCTCTCTCTCTCTCTCTCTCTCTTTCAAAATAAACTTAAAAAAAAGAATTTGACAGTTTTTAGGGATAAAATAGGTTAGGGAAGTTCAAAACATATGTCTATAATATTATGTTTGAGCATTAGTGACACATGTTCTAACTTAAATCACATTAACTGTCTTCTTTTAGTTGAACCTGCATTTTACATTCTGGACTTTAGTTTGTTGTCTAAATAAAATATTTGTGTTATTATTATTGTTATTTTGGTGTTGTAAAATATTGGTGTTATTATTTTGTTGTTTGTAACATAGAGGCATGTTCTCATAGTACAAAGGAAAAATCCTTTCTATTCCAATGTTGCAGTAGATTGTTGTAGATTAACAACTTTTATTCATTAGTGAGAGAATAACTTTAAAATAACTTTAAGAGGAGTTACTTAGAACTCCAAGAACTCCAAGAACAGTCCTTTCCTTTTTCCTTGTTATCACCTGAATAAGACAATTAATTGTGGTGCCTGGGAGAGCTAATTTATGATGCCCTCCCCACAAATGGATAGGACATAGAAATCACATCATCTATTAGAGAAGAAAGTCTCAGTTGTGGCAAAAAAAGATTAATGACTTTCCTTTAGGTATAAACTCATACAGGTCCTTTCAGCATTTATGCTGTTGTATAAAGACTATTATAGCAAGTTGTGGCATTATTCCAAATTAATACCACACAATAAATTTTGTTGGACATATCATACTGGTGATTTTATGTAGTAGGTTGTTAAAAATTCTCTTGCAGTAAATATGTTGATTTCACTGTTAGGTAATGCACACAGGAAAGCATATTAACAGGAATTTAACTGCTAAATGATGTTGGCATTTGCTTACATGTGATTGGTGTTTTTGGTGATGAAATCCACTATAATTGTAGTATTTTTTTTCTCAGAAAACTAGAGATTTTCTTAAACACATGCTGTATGGTGTATGTTGTGCCGTGTGATATATATCAGCACTTGTAGTTGCCACTCAGCCAAAGGCTGTTGACATGGATTGATAGTTTTCAGTAAGGGTGTTTTCATTGCAAATGAGATACCTTAATAACTCAGAGTTGTTGAATAAAACAGTACATTTAAGATGTGTTTTTGGACTGCAAATACAAAGATAACACAATTATATATCCTCAAAAGGAGCTTGTTTATCTTTTTTTCTTTCGATCTCTAATAGATTTTCTCATTTATAAAAGTGGACAATAACTAAGCTATCCAATTCACGGAGTTGCTATGAAACAATAGAAAACAAATACAAATATTTGTTATTTGTTTATGTAAGCTGGAATGGGGATAAAAGGGGGTTTTATAATAGATATTTGAAGATAGATGAATTAGAAAATAAATGTGTCATAAAGGAAGATGTTTGACTTAAAAGCTAAAATCCATTAAAATCCAGATTGCTTAGAAGTGGGTCCTATCCAGGTAAAGACTGTCATAAAAACAGATGGCTGATGATTTTCAGTAATTTAAGGGTCTTGGTGGGTAATACTAATTCTACTGCTTTGTGAAGATGACTGAAACATATCTGAAGGACTTGATTCTGGCAAATCAGAGCAATAGGTTGGATTACTAACAGCTATGACAGCATTGAAGGGTCACCATTATAGATAGAGTTTTTAAATTGCTATTTCTATTAAATAAGATACTGGTCTTGGAGCTAAGCTCTGAGGAAGAAGCTTTTTGGGTGAAGCAACTGAGTCTGTCTTGTCCATTTTGTACCAGTGGAGAGTGGCCTCTTAGCATAGGGAGTGGTCCTAGGGCAGTGGTGTGACAGCACCAGCAATATAGGAATGGGAGTGAAGTATGTCTGGGAGAAATAATGTCCTGGAGTCATACTCCAATGAAGTAATCAAATTTAATCCAGCATGGAAGTCAATATGGAATTTTGCTTTATCACAAAATTATTTTAATGAGGTTGTTGTATATGCCAAGAAGCACTTGAGTAGGAATTAAGTGACCAACTGTCCTGGTTTTTCTGGGATGGAGGTATTTCCCAGAACATGAGATTTTCAGTGCCAACCTGGGACTGTCCTGGCAAACTGGGACCACTGATCACTTTAAGAGGAAAGTATCAGATGTGGTCATGGGCTCTGAGTTGTACAAGTTTTTCTGAGCCTGCACTGAGGAAAAGGACCTCAAGAATGTCTTTGGAATATAGATTTATCTAGTTTTCTCTGAAGAGCAGGAGTGAGGGAGAATTTCTGTGTACATTACTGAGTATATGTTATCACAGTAGTTTTTCTATGCTCTACATTTACTAATGAAATAAAATGGGATTGTGTGCCAATGCTTATACCCCTTACAAAAGTTTCTGGTAGAAGGACTGACCAATCCCATTCTAAGGATGTGAGAAGGACCATGGAGAGGAAAAGCATGACTTGCCTGATTTTTTTTTTTAATTTTTTTTCAACGTTTATTTATTTTTTTTTGGGACAGAGAGAGACAGAGCATGAACGGGGGAGGGGCAGAGAGAGAGGGAGACACAGAATCGGAAACAGGCTCCAGGCTCTGAGCCATCAGCCCAGAGCCCGACGCGGGGCTCGAACTCACGGACCACGAGATCGTGACCTGGCTGAAGTCGGACGCTTAACCGACTGCGCCACCCAGGCGCCCCATGACTTGCCTGATTTAAGGAAATCTATGACAAGGACATAATCAGGAAGATGGGCAAACCTCTAGAAGAGCTGGGATAACAGCTTGAAGTTCCCAGTCCTTGATCACTTGCATGTAACCAGCACTTGGAGATGGGAGCAACAGCAAAAGGAAGTGGCCCATCTTCGGTCTGCTTACCAAAAAGAGAAGCTATAGAGAGGGGTGGCCCTTTAGTAACACTAGAGAAATTTCCAGTCTGTCTTACAGATTGAATAAGCACACACACACACACACATACATAAAGTTCTGTCCTTGGTACTTGGGGACTATGATGGTAATTAAGCAGAAAGAGAGCTATAGACCAGAATTCTCAACCTTGGCACTATTGGCTTTTATGGTTGGATAAATGTTTGTTGTGAAGGGCTGTTCTGGGTTGGTGTTGGTTGGTAAACAGAACCCTTGGTTTCTAATTACCAGAGATCTTTTGGTAACAACCAAAAATGTCTTCATACGCTGCCCAGTGCCCCTGGGGGGCAAAATAGCTCTTTGCTGAGAACCATTGCTATAGATAATAATAGTACATAGAAGCAAAAGAGAATTGATATACATCACAAGACAATATTAATGGACCTTGTTGAAGTAGGACTTTGTTGGAGAGCAATGTTAATAATAATGGCTGTTATATTCTGAATACTTATTTATGTAAGGCAGTGTGCTATAAGTGCTTTACATTTATCATTTCAATCATTATCATTAGAAGGGACTTCTGGGGTTGGTGCTACACAAGGTAAAATAAATGAAGGACTCACAAGAATCCAAGGGTACACTTTTATAAAGTTTTTTTCTTTTTTTATTTCTTTTTTTTCTTTTTAAAAATGTTTTTATTTTTGAGAGAGAGCAAGAGCACAGTTGGAGGAGGGGCAGACAGAGAGGAGGACTGAGGATCTGTAGCAGGCTCTGCACTGACAACAGAGAGCCCTGACACCTGGGGCTCGGACTCACCACATGGGGCTCATACTTATGAACTCTGAGATCATGACCTGAGCTAAAGTCAGATGGTTAACTGACTGAGCCACCCAGGCACCCCAAACGTTTTTCTTTCATGGATTAAAGACTGTATAAATATAGGTAAGAACAAATACCTGTAGCTGCACCAGTAACTGTGAGTTTATCCGTTTGTCCTGTAAACCCAGGAATTCTGATAAATACTATTTCACAAAATCCCCCAAACAGGAATATGTTTAGTGCCTTTATAACTGTATTAGTTGCTTTATTAGTATATTCCTGATAGATTACTTCTGTTTTGTCTAGGCTTTGGGGAGAGCTGGATCCTTCTGTTACAATTTTATAAATATGATTAGAAGAATTTCCCCTAGGTGAATTTCTGGGTTTGCACATTTAAGGTCTTTTCTCCCTTTATGTACTATTTTCTGTTGGGAGATACAGGACACTGTGTATGCCTTTCTCTCACAGTGACAGTTGGGTCAGCACAGTAGATTGTAGAACTGGATGTGAACTACAAATATAGTCTACTAACCTCACACTAAATGGATCACCAATTCTAGTTCTCCTGAGCCAGATCCCAATGCCACCCACAACTGAAGAGAAATTGTGAAGTCAAATCATGAACTTGTACAGTGCTGTATGCCAATTTTATCTCAATAAAACTGGGGGAAAAAAAGAAGCTCCAATGGAGATGAAGTTGATCTTATATTTGATAATATTTTGAAATCTGTTATTATTCCCAGGAGGCTGTTGATAATATATATTTTTCTAGATGGGTGATCACATAATTGAAATTATTATTTCAAAAATAAATAATATAGGAAAACTTCATAATTAATTCATAAATAACTTGAGTAAAAAATACATCATAATCAAATAGTGTTTATTCTAGGAATGTGAGGACACCAGCATCAGAAAAATCTATGAGTAATTTACAACACTAATTGACTAAGGAGCAGAAATATATAATAACTTTAATTATATATGGAGAAAATTTGATAAAGTTCAGAAAATATTTATGGTTAAAAACTGTTAGAAACCTAGAAGAAAGAAACTTCCTGGACTTGATAAAGGTTATATACTAAACACCTTTGGCAAATATTATGCTTAGTGGAGAAACTTATGTATTACTTTTAATATAGGTGAGAAGACAATGATTTTATTATTACTAATAATATTTAAAAAATTTTTGGAGGTCCTAGAAATTGATGAAAGGAAATGAAAAAAAAAAGTATGAAAAAAGTTAGTTTTAAGGGGGAGGAGAAAAAGCTGCCATTTTATAGACTTTGACTATTCATTTTTTTGATTACCACTTAACATTTCTTTAGTATTTATTCTATTTAAGTTTTCTATTTCTTTTTATGCGCCTTGGTATTTAATACTCTCTTAGAAATTATGCATTTCCTCTAGGCTTTAAAACTTATTAGCATAGAGCTGTCCAAAAACTGCTTTATTATTAAGAAAATATTACGTCTATAATTACTTCCCTTTTTCATTTTGTATTTTTTTGTGTTCGATCCCTTTTTATTCTTATCAGTCTTATTAGAATTTTTATATTATTAAAATACTTTTCAAAGAACTATCTTCTGTTTTTGTTTACTATATTCTTTTTGTGTGTGAATTTTCTGTTGCTCTATTTCCAATTTGTTGAGCTGAATTTATTTTTAAGCAATATGGCTTATAATTTAATTAACTAATTAATAGCAAAATTAACATAATTTTCTTGCATTATAGTAAAAGAAAATCTATATGATATTGGTCTTTTGGAGTTATTGAGAGTCTTTCTTTGTAGCCCAGCACATGCTGTATTTTCATACAATTATGGGTGTTTGAAAATAAAATGTTTTCTCTGTTTTTCGCATGTAGAGTTTGATGTGTTTTATATATAATTGTATTGTTCGGGTTTTCAATATTTCTACTCCTTTTTTTATCTGTTTGATTTACAATTTCTGAGAAAGTTGTATTACAATCTTTTTAACTGTTGAATTTATCTACTTCTTCCTGCACTTGTGTTTATTGTTTCTTGGCATAATTTGAGTGAATATTTATAAAAAAAAATATATCCCATGTTTTTGGTGGATGTATATTCTTTATTTTTTTTTTAATAAGAATATAATGTCCCTTTTCTTTATGATCTTTGTACTTCAAATTCTTATGTATCCAATATTAACATTACTGCCACAGCTTTTTTGGATTCTGTTTTATTTTCAGCTTTCCATGCCTTTTAAGACTATCTTTCAGGGGTGCCTCTGTGGCTCAGTTGGTTAAACTTCAGACTTTAGCTCAGGTCATGATCTGGTGATTTGCAAGTTTGAGCCCCGCGTGGGGCTCTGTGCTGACAGCTCAGAGCCTATAGCCTGCTTAGATTCTGTGTCTTCCTCTCTCTGCCCCTCCCCCACTTGCATTCTGTCTCTTTTCTCTCTCTCTCAAAAATAAATAAACATTAAAAAAAAAAAAAGACTGTCTTTTATAGCCAGTATGTAGTGGGATCTTATTTTGTGATCCAACCTGAGAATCTTTTTCTTTTATGAGTAAGTTTAATTTATTCAAATTTATTGAAATTACTGTTATATTAAGAACTAGTTCTTTCACCTTATTTTATATTTTTCATGTTTTTGAAAAAATTTTTTTACATGTTTACTTGTTTTTGAGAGAGACAGAGAGAGCGTGAGCGGGCAAGGAGCAGAGAGAGAGGGAGACACCAAATGTGAAGCAGGCTCTAGGCTTTGAGCTGTCAGCACAGAGCCTGAGGTGGGGCTCGAACTCCTGAACTGTGAGGTCATGACCTGAACTGAAGTCTGACACTTAACTGTTTGAGCCACCCAGGTGCCCCATATATTTTTCATATATTTTCTTTCTCTTTCTTTTTCCTCCACTTTTTCTTCTGCATGCTAAAAGTAATACATTCTATTTTTTTTTAATTTTTTTTAACGTTTATTTATTTTTGAGACAGAGAGAGACAGAGTATGAACGGGGGAGGGTCAGAGAGAGGGAGACACAGAATCTGAAACAGGCTTCAGGCTCTGAGCTGTCAGCACAGATCCTGACGTGGGGCTCGAACTCATGGACTGCGAGATCATGACCTGAGCCCAAGTCGGCCGCTTAACCGACTGAGCCACCCAGGCACCCAATACATTCTATTTTTTATAGTGATTGCCTTTTTCTTAAAAGTCCTACTCATGCTTATTTACTCCTGTTTGATTAATGGAATTTATTAATATCTGCATATTCCCTATAACAAGACAAGCCCTGTGCCATACTCTCTAATCCCTTAATTTCTTTCCAAAACCGAATCATATGACCAAAATTTTCCTTCTAGATTTTTATAGATAGACTTTATATTTTGCTTTTTTGGTAGGATTTTTATGACAACTATTCATTTTATCAAGATATTTTGTTACATTTATTTTCCATATCACTTGAAAAAATTCCTGATTATTTTCTCTTTTTTGTTTGCTTAATTTCCCCCAAAGTGTTTTCAGCATGGACCTTTGTATGGAAAACCATCTAAGGCCTTGTGTCTTAAGTTTGGTTACCCAGAAGAAGCCAGGGATTTACTATGAAAATATTCACTAAATATGACTAGTAGAATGGAAAACGGAGAAGTATGAAGCTAAGCAAAGATGAGATTTTAGGCAAAGTCCTAGCCTTTGCATGATGCTGTGGGGAGAGCTGGAGCACAAATAAGACTTCAGAAATTGTCCCACCTTGAGAAGGAAGCTGGGCTTTTATATTCCCATACCAGTTATTCGTTGGCTATGGGCTGCTCCAGTAGGGTGTAAATTTCCAGGCACTTCTTGTTCTTTGAGAGTGCAGTTGAAACTTCTCCAGTAGCCAAAGGGAAATCTTCTGAATTAGTTAAATCTACCCAAAAGGAAACAGAGCATACAGAGTCTAAAGGATAGACACACAAAACCTGTAAGTGACATCTAGGTAAAACATCAGTTGTGTCCACTATTGTCCATCCCTTCCTCTGCTGAGATTCATTTAGTTCACACAGAAAGATCAATCCATCGTGCAATGGCTTCTTCTATATTTTGAGTGGTCACAATTTCTGGAGGAAAATTTACAGCAGGTATTTAATGAGATGAGCTATAGCCCTTTGTCCTGAATTTGTAACTATGTTTATCATTGATGTTTATCATTTCTTCCTCTACCATCCATTCTAGATTCTTCTCACTCTGGCTAGAACCTCTGCTATTCTAGTGGTTTGGCCAGAAATTTGAACCTTTGGGTACCGTGTCCTTATAACGTAACATGGTTGCTTTAATTATCTTTTTAGTTATTATTGGGCAGTGAAATAAATACTAATAGATAATGACAGTGGATCAACTTAGTGTCAAATACATTCCTCCCTTCCCCAACTTTCTAGCATCATCTTTACTTCCTCATTATGATAAGGATCAATTACCCCTACTGGTATGGTAATCTTTTTTCTGCCTACTTGTCTATCAGCACAAGGATCCCAATTTTGACAATTGTAGCTTTCATTTTAGTGAGACTCATAAATTGGTCCCTTGGCAAAAGCATCCTTCTTCTGGGAATCTGGAACATTAGACCTAAAAGCCTAGATTTGTTGGGACAAGAAACACAAAATTCCCTAAGAACTTACCTGGGAATAACCTTAAGAGCCACTCCTACTTCTAAAATGTAGTTACTGAATCCAGAAAAAATTAATGGTAATTTGGTTTCGGGTATATATAGTATCGTGAAAGAGAGTGTCCCAAACATACAGAGTGTTACCTCCTGGCTTGTACCTTAGCTATACCTTTCAAGTTCCCATTCTAACATTCTACCAAACTGATAGCTTATGGATAATACAATTCTTTTGGCCAGTTGATCTCATGGTTATGTGCTCACTGTTGCACATCCTTTGCTGTTGGATGGTTTCCCTGGTTCAAAGCAATTTTATATGGAATTCCATGTTACTAAGTCATATTCTTTGTGAGCCTTAGGGTAGTTATGTTTGCTGAGATAGGGCAGGTAGGAAAAGAAAGTCCATACCTAAAATACTTGTAAATCTTGGTGAGAACAAGTCATTACCCTTTCTTGGTGAAAAGAGTCATCAAGGAGAGCCTATATTATTGACTTCCCATCAAGAAGATTGTTGATCTTGAAGAATCATCTTAACAAGGTCTCAGTTTTTGTATCTGTTGCTAAAATTACTATATATATTCAGCAGAAGCACTACCCAGATGAGCTTCGGTTGGGGATTGAGCCCATGTATAGGCTCCATCTCTTCCAGCATCACTATTGTATTCTTGGGCCCATTGAGCAAGTACTAAGGTGTCTAAGTACAGAAGCTGGCAGACAGCTACTGGATAAATCATCGTGTTTACCCGGTTGTTTAGTATGCTTTCTGTAATTTGTGCTTTCTCAGGGGCATTTAGTGTGTTTCAAGGATGCTCAAATTTTGTGCCCGTTCCCACAGGCTCATCTATACATTTCTTTCTAAGACTTTCTTATCTCTGATCTTCTAATCTTGCTCTTTCCTAGCCTCTGACCCACCAGGCCAAATCATTTTCCACTGTCTATGTGATTATATATATTCTTATCTTCAGCCAGTTATTTAATTTTTTTTTCAGAAAAATTGGATGACCAGCTGCACTGCTTCAAGTTTTGCCCATTCAGAGAATCTCTACTCGCTGCTGTCTTTCAGGTCTCCCCTTGAGTTGGGCTTCAGTAGTCTACTTTCATCTTGCCTCAACATATCTAGTAGACCATCCATGAACCAGTTATGGGTTTTTTTTTCTCTGTCAGCTGGTTGTAAGAAACTGTCCCATAAGCCCATAGGTATAAGAAAATGGTGAGTTACTGATACATGATCAACCCGATCGTGAAGCTTACTTGTGTCTTTTAGATTTCCTTGGTTCTGTGCTGGAGGTACCTGGATGGCACTGATCTTGAAAAATGTGTTGTTGGGGTGCCTGGGTAGCTCAGTTGGTTAAGTGTCTGACTCTTGGTTTCAGCTCAGGTCATGATCTCACAGTTTGTGAGATTGAGCCCTGTGTCAGGCTCTGCACTGACAGCGTGGAGCCTGCTTGGGATTCCCTCTCTCTGTCTCTGTCTCTCTCTCTCTCTGTTTCTCTCTCTGCCCTTCCATGCCCTCTCAAAATAAATATATAAACTTAAAAAAATGTATTGTTTCTGGCACCAGTTAAACCTTATAACTTTCTCAGGTCTAACAGCATCTGGTTCATTATGGGCAGCTATGCTTGATGGTCACTTGCTTTCCAGTGGTCACACATTTATTTTCTACTATAGTCCAAGAGCACGCTAGGTGCTGATTTTTAAATAGGATACAATTCTCTACTGTAGATAGCATGACTTTGACCTAGATCCTTAGGGGTCTGTGCTGCGACTCTCATATTGGGTCTTGACAGAGATTCTACACGATGTTAATTACGTATATAAATATAAATTTGTTTAGTACTATGGGGCCTGGTGGGATGTGTGGCCCAAGTGGCAGGGTGGTTTGTACTTTGGTCTATATTTACTACAGAACTCTCTTTTAAGTCATTTGATAAGTGGATTGAAACAATATTCTCAAAGGCCTCCAAGTGCTATACTTCTTTCTAAGTGGTAGGAAGTGAAAGGTGCAATAATTTGCCCTTTACCTTGAAAAGGATGTTATAGCATGCACCAGACCACTGGACCTCTAAATACTTGACTGATATATCAAGCCCTTAGGTCTTTGTAGTATCCATAGCCCATTTTTAGGAGCTTGTGTATGTTATTAGGACATTCAGAGTGCTTGCCATTTTCTGCTCACCAGTTCTATTTATCAAGTTATCCATATATTGCACCAGTGATATGTTCTATGGAATGTCTAGATGATCAAGGTCCCTTAGGACTATGCAGTGACAGAAGAAAGGTGATTCAACATATCCCTGGGTGATACCATAAGTGTATAGTGGTTATTAATTTCAGATGTATGAGAACTGCTTTTAGTACCTTCCTGATGGGTATCCACAAGATCAGTAGCTCCATAACACATACTAGAGGCCACGTTGACCTGTAAAAATACCACATTTAGCAAAAAAAAGTTGAAATTGGGACTAGTATTTAATTAAATTATGGATTATACTGTCCTCTGCCTTGGTCCATTTGATTTTTTATGACCAGACTGGTGAATTAAATGGATTCCTAATGGGAAACACCATCCCTGTATTTATAAGTCTTTGAGTTTGGCTCTAAACTCTGTCATTCCACCTAGAATACATTATTGTTCTTGATTTCCTATCTTACCTGATGTGAGGTGTTGTAGTGCGGTCTCTGTTATCAGAGTGATTTTAGATCCTGAATTCAGTAGCCATCAAAAGACCCTGGTTCCCCTTTCCTCAACGTAGTTAGTTGATAAATGACCCTAAGTCACTGTGGGGAAGGACTGAGGGAACCACTACCATCAATTGCTCTGGTATTTTAGGGTCTTTCCTTAGAGAGATATGACCTCTCCTTTAATTGATGAGCTCTTGTCTAAGAACTGACTCAGTATGGAATGTAGGTGAAAGATTGCAATTTTCCATCAGGGAAGTTGATATCATCCTTCTGTTCATCCATTCTTGATCTCTCTTGAATCTGTCTTTCATCTATCTCTCTGTGTGTCTATGTGTCTGTCTATCTACCTACCTACCTCCTACCAGCCTATCCAGTTATCCATCTGTCTTCTAAATATCCCTCATCTCAAGAAACTCCTTTGTTACTATTTGTTTTGCTCGTAGGAACCATGGTCTATTAGTAATCATGATTGTTCTCTGTGGGTCAGGGTGCCCCAGATGTCATTTCACCATGCTGCCAATTATAGTTATTACATGTACCTTTCCTCTGACAATTAAGTGCTGCCAGCTGCCTCTGCTATTCTGGAATCCTATCATCCTCATTGATATTAGGGAGCCATGTTTAATAACAGCATGTCCTGTCATCAACTTCAGCTTGCAGAGGACAGCCATTACTAAAATTCTCAGTAATTGTGGCATTTCTCTCTCCAGTGCATTCCTTATCACCATAGTTAATGAAATGTTCCCCAACCCCTTCCAGGGAAATTCAGCTGGTAGATTCTCAAGTCTTATGTAATAGAATCATTGTAGCATGTTCATTTGTCTGGGACATTTGCTTCCTGTCCTCAGTACTCTACTAGGACAGTTCTAACATCTTAAATGTATTGAAAAGAAAGCCACATTTTCCCCAAGCTTGCAACAGCCATCCAGCAGCATATCAGAAGTTGCCAGGGCATTAAGTCCTGAACCACAGAGAGTGCCCCCATATCAACAAACTTTCTCTGATCCAGCTTTAAATTCATATCCCCTTCTGGCTCAGAATCTTCAAGAGCCACTTCCAGGCATGCTGTCCTGCTTCCTACAGGTTCACATTAGCAGGACTTTATAGCAGCTTTCGTAAAAAATCCCTTTTCTCACTAGCATTGAGAGCAATTCTCAGGTCAGGTTATGCTAACATTTGGTCGTAGATATTCTGTGTTAGACCGGAAAGGAGATAGGAGGCAAATCTGAGGAGGGTGGCATTTTCTTTTTCTTTCTTTCTTTTTTTTTTAATGTTTATTGATAGAGGGAGAGAGAGAGCACGTGTGCACATGCATAAAACGTTTTTAATGTTTATTGATAGAGAGGGAGACACAGAATCTGAAGCAGGCTCCAGCCTCTGAACTGTCAGCATAGAGCCCGATATGGGACTCGAACTCATGAACTATGAGATCATGACCTGAGCTGAAGTGGGAGGCTTTAACCTACTAAGCCACCCAGGCACCCCAGGAGGGCAGCATTTTCTAGCAAACATCTGCCTCAGTTGAGGCTTCTGCATGGTCTTTGGGCTATCATTTAAAATCAGTGTTAAATGAGGTGAAATAATTTCCTTCCATCTGTTTTGGAGGAATACATATTCCTTCAAAGATTATACATGGTATAAGAACTTAATTTTTGTTTTCCTTTTTTAGTGATTTTAAGTTTATACTTAAAAATGGGACTTAAACATTATTCAGTGAGTGAGACTGAAAACATTCTCAAGAATATTTGAAGTGAAAATTTACCTAAACCAGGCTTATAACATTTAATTATTGGCCTGGATATGAGTTTGGATTCTTAATTTAAAAACATGGAGTATTTTCCTACTACTATTTAGCACTTTCCACTGGATATTTCCTCACCAAGTAGAAATGAGTCTTACTCAGAATAGGAAAGCTGATATGTTGAATAACTTATTGTTCACATTTGGCAGTTAACTGCAGAGATGTAAAGTTAATAATATGCTTGCCAGGAAAGTTATAAATCAAAAATGAAAAAAAAAATTCTGGCAGTGAAGACACAACTGGAACATTTTGCACTAAGACAAGTAGTTAATCATCCAGCTCTGCTCTTGGTTAATAACTCATAGAATGTAAGAAGGAAACAAATGACCGATATTTTCCCATCATCATGGCTTTAGTGTACTGGGTTGACAGAATACTGTTGGTAAAATTAGGAGAAAAATTATAGGCAGAGAGAAAGTGGTCTCTTTATTTAAGGCATAAGTTGAACACTTTTTGTTGGCTTGCAACATTTATAACACTCTACACTCTTCTTCAACAGCCTTGTGGCCTTATAAACTCATTATGTGATTACCTAAAGACTATATAGGTTAATATTCTTACTTTCCAAGCTCTGTGATTGGTGGTGATTGATAGCTTTGTGAAAAGACTCAAGATGGTAAATTTGTGATTTGTAGTCTTGAAATCATTGTCTTCTTATTTGCCTGTATTTTTTTTTTTTTTTTTGAGTAAGTGCATGCATGCTAGCATGAGAGGAGCAGAAGATAAGAAAGAGAATCCCAAGCAGGCTCCATGCTCAGCGCAGAGCCTAATATGGGGCTCATTCTTAGGACCGTGAGATCATGATCTAAGCCAAAATCAAGAGTCAGACGCTCAACTGACTAAGCCATGTAGGCACCCCTCATTGGCCTGTGTTCTATGCATCCTAGCCTGTATAAGAAAACTGAGAAATGCCTTAAAAATATGATCTAATATATTATTATCCTGTTAATGATATTTATGTTATGTGATCACATTATTTTCTTTTTCTCATCTAACTGTTATAGTTATAGGCATGAAATTGAACTTTATTAATTAGCATTGTATTTTCTGAGGAAGTTTTTTTCTTGAAGCTTTTTCTTTTTTGTAATCCATGAGATTATATTATTATTTAAATTTTATGACTATTTTAACAGATTTCTTAAAATGGACTTAGGAAAATTTAGAAATTGTGTCTTCAACTTTTGAGGTGAACTCAAACTTTTGTTATTTGATTATGAATCCATTAATCAACAAATTAATCACTTAGTCAAAAAAATATAGTGAGTATGATATTTCTCAGGCAGTGTAATGTAACTGTGTTTATTTTTTTGTAATTCAACCTAAGCTTTCTTTTGAACATCCAGTCTATCTAGAAGCAGAAAGCTTAATTTAGTAATTTTTCAGTACATGTAGTGGACTTATTCTCTCTCTGCCTGTCCTCTTTTTGAAAGCGAAAATGTTTCACTCATTTAGCTTAAAGCCCTCCATACTTCTTGAACTTCTTATGTCCTCCAACTATGCATAAAATCATTTCTGTTCTCTCATGCCACTGCTTATTTGGAGTCTGATAGCATGCTTCTTCCTTTATCAACAGATAGGAAAGACAGAATAAGCTTTCAGTACTTAAATATATTAGAGATCTATTTAAACTTACTTGCAGTGGGAATAATAGAGGGTGGAGTCCATTCTAAGAGACTCACATAAGCATCTTACTCTATTATTCTTTTTACAAGTTTCTTCTTGAGGGGCGCCTGGGTAGCTCAGTTGGTTAAGTGTCCGACTTCGGCTTCGGTCATGATCCCATGGTTTGTGAGTTCAAGCCCCATGTTGGGCTCTGTGCTGACGGCTCAGAGCCTGGAGCCTCCTTCCGATTCTGTGTCTCCCTCTCTTTCTGCTCCTCCCCCACTCATACTTTGTCTTTCTGTCTCTCAAAAATGAATAAATGTAAAAAAAAAAAAAGAAGCTTCTTCTT
Organism: Herpailurus yagouaroundi; assembly: GCF_014898765.1. Classification (NCBI taxonomy): domain Eukaryota; kingdom Metazoa; phylum Chordata; class Mammalia; order Carnivora; family Felidae; genus Herpailurus; species Herpailurus yagouaroundi. Next base: position 69,001,992 of record NW_024412395.1, on the reverse strand, counting down.
GAATGGGAAAGCTAATTTCTTCATCCTTCATTGGTTAAAGCGTTTATATTATGTTTTATATTGTAGAGTTTCTGACTTTTTGTTGTTTTTTGTGGGCTTTAAAACTTTATTTTTAACATCAAGAACTGAGAATTTATTGCATCCTTTATTTGTTCTTTCTGCATTTCTGCTAGAATAACCCTGTTCTGAGGGTAAATATAGTATTATTTCACTGATCCCTGATTTGAGGAGGGATGTCAGTTAGAAGGAAGTGTGTATGTGTGAATGTTGGGGGTAGTGGGAGTAGGCAGAGGTTGGGAGGGACAACACTGGTAAGTAATTCACATGATCATCTCACCACAGATATATTGATTTGGTGTTTATTACAAGTCAGATTCTGTCTCAGGGATCATGAAGGAGATAAGAAGATATATTCCTGTTTTCAGAGTCCTTGCTGTTAGTGGAGGGAAAGAGAACAAAATATGTGAAATAATTAAGGTGTAATTAAGAAAACACATAATAAAAATGGCAGAAACCTCTTTGATTTTGGCCATAGCAACTTCTTACTAGACATGTCTCCAGAAGCAAAGGAAATAAAAGCAAAAATGAGCTATTGGGACCTCATCAAGATAAAAAGCTTCTGCACAGCTAAGAAAACAATCAACAAAACTAAAAGGCAACTGATGGAATAGGAGAAGATATTTGCAAATGACATATTGTATAAAGGCTTAATATCTTAAATCTATAAAGAACTTATCAAACTCAACACCCAAAAAACAAATAACCCAGTGAAGAAATGGGCAGAAGACATCAATAAACACTTTTCCAAAGAAGATGTCCAGATGGCTATCAGACATGAAAAAATGCTAAACATCACTCATCATCAGAGAAATACAGTCAAAGCCACCATGAGATACCACCTCATACCTGTTAGAATGGTTAAAATTAACAATCCAGGAAACAACAGATGTGACTATGCAGAGAAAGGGGAACACTTTTGCACTGTTGGTGGGAATGCAAACTGGTGCAGCCACTCTGGAAAATGGTACAGAGGTTCCTCAAAAAGTTAAAAATAGAACTACCCTACAACCCAGCAGTTGCACTGATAGGTATTATCCAAAGGGTACAAAAATGCTGATTCAAAGGAGCACATGCACCCCATTGTTTATAGCAGCATCATCAAAAATAGCCAAATTATGAAAAGACCCCAAATGCCCAAATGTTCATTGACCGATGAATGGATAAAGAAGTGTATATTTGTGTGTGTGTATATGTGTGTGTGTGTATGTGTGTGTGTGTGTGTGTGTGTGTATTATATATAATGATATATATAATGGAATACTATTTGGTGATCAAAAAGAGTGAAATCTTGCCATTTGCAGAATGTGGATGGAACTAGAGTGTATTATGCCAAGCAAAATAAGTCAGGCAGAGAAAGAAAAATACTATGTGATTTCATTCATATGTGAAATTTCAGAAACACAACAGATTAACATAGGGGAAGAGAAGGAAAAAAAATAAAAACAGAGAGGGAGACAAACCATAAGAGACTGTTAAATACAGAGAACAAACTGAAGTGGAGGTGGGTAGGAAGATGGGCTGAATGGGTGATGGGCATTAAGGAGGCCACTTGTTGGGATGAACACTGGGTATTATATGTGATAAATCACTGGGTCTACTTCTGAAACCAATACTACACTGTATGTTAGCTAACTTGAATTTATTTATTTATTTATTTATTTTTTAAATTTTTTTTTTCAATGTTTATTTACTTTTGGGACAGAGAGAGACAGAGCATGAATGGGGGAGGGGCAGAGAGAGAGAGGGAGACACAGAATCGGAAACAGGCTCCAGGCTCTGAGCCATCAGCCCAGAGCCCGACGCGGGGCTCGAACTCACGGACCACGAGATCGTGACCTGGCTGAAGTCGGACGCCCAACCGACTGCGCCACCCAGGCGCCCCTAACTTGAATTTAAATAAATAAATTAAAAAATACATAACTAAATGTCAAATTGGGCAATGTACATTCTATGACGAAACTACTGTTCATAAGAGAAGTACTGAAAGACTGGGCTGTGGTAATGAATCCAGAGTTGGTTCTAAAAGTTGGATAAAGTTTATATAAGATGAGAAAATGGTTAAGAGCATTTAAGATGAGATAAACAATGTGAGCTAAATAAACATGAAGTGAGTATGTAAGCATAAGGGAAGCAATAGCAGGATTGTTTTTTGTTGTTGTTTTTGTTTTTGTTTTTGTTTTGTTTTTTTTTGGAAAAGAGATTGAGTGCTTGGATTTAGGTGGAAATAAGTTAGGTTGAAATAACTTAAATGCAAAAATTTCAAATTCATAGAAGTTATGCTTCCTGCAACAGATAACAGAAGATTATGCAGAGGCATACTAAATGCTTTTGCAGAGGGAAGGGATGATGGAAGCCTACGTGAATTCAAGACTTGAGGCTGTTGTGACCCAAATTTGAGATGATAAGTGCTCTGAAAGGAGTTACATATGAGTGTAATGATAATGACAAATGATAGGAAGATCTGAGAAAAACAGAATGGGATAATATACTGATAGGGCAACCTAGTTTTTAAGCTTCATGTTATATTTTTCTCTTTTCCTTCCCCTATTCAAGTAAGTATTTGTTTCTGGGCTCATTATCTCAGGGGAAGTGGTGGAGGATGTGGCTAGGTGGAAGTATAAAACTTGGTTTTTGTTTTAGAAATCTAAACCTCATAATAGAGGAAGGATTTGTGCAATTGGTAAAATAAAGTAGACATAAATGTAAAGGAAAGTGTCTTGGCTGGATATTTGAAGGGAGAATTGCTTGAGACTAGAAAGAAATAGGTTGGGCAGGGAAGAGAAAGCCTAGAAAGTTTATGGTATTTTAGAGATCTGAGGGTTCCATTCTGCTTCCTGGCAATGACCTTGAGGGAGTGGAGTTTGAAAAGATGCTATCAGGCAATACTCCATGAGACTTTTAGCAGATGGGGAATGGAAATCTTTGTGGACATATTCCTATGCTTCAAGAAGGGTAATGAAACTGCACCTGAAAGACCATAATGCTTTTACATGATGGACTTCTGAGTGGTAATCTCTACATGAGAAGTGACTTGAGGGCCATATTACTTTCTCATCTCCCCTGGTCCTTAACACTACAAGATCCGTTCCTATTTTTAAACCTCAATGCAACCCTGGAGAATAGGAAGAATCTTAAAAAAGACTCAAGTTGTACTTTCCAACCTACCTTACAGATTCATAATACCAACAGTGGGTTAGTGGGAGACACATTTGCATTTACGGCATATCTGAATTTGTAGGCTTCATTCATCCATGCTACAATAGTGATAGATCCATTTTATCGCATATGAACACAAACCATTTCTTAGGATTAATTTACTAAATGTTAAAATAGTTTTTTTTGGAAAATACTTGTGAACATGTATCTTCTTTTTGTTTTTTATATTCACTCTTTCAATAAAGAATTATTATAAGCTCCTAGTGGGAGTCAGTCGCTAGCAATATGAAAAGAGTAACACATAGGCCCTAGCCTTAAAAAGCTTGGTCTAGTGAGAGGACACATGTAAACAAATGATTCTAACTGTCTGTCTCAAATTCATTGTGGAACAATTTAGATTATAAATAAATAAATAAACCAATAACTCACAAATAAAAATTTTATATTCTATTATGTATACTGAATTATATATTTAATCTGGTGGTTATATAAGGAGGGAATGAATGGTTTATTCATAAATATATAATATTCAATAAGAATTTATTGGGTAAGAATCTGGTATAGAACACTATTGTTGGCTGGAGGAAGGATGAAAGGAGGGATGGATACTAAGAATACTGTAAAAATCTTCTTAACTTTGAGGAATATGACATTTAGTTTTGAAAGCAGTGTGTGTGTGTGTGTATGTATATATATGCACATATATATATACATATATATATGTATATATATATATATATATATATATATATATATATATATATAAACAGGGAAGCAGGAGAGATTGGGGAAGATATCATTCAGTGTTTAAATTACAACTGGTGGAAGAGTGTCTGGGTGGCTCAGTCAGTTAAGTGTCTGACTTTGGCTCAGGTCATGATCTCATGATCATAGTTTGTGGGTTCGAGCTCCCCATTGGCTCTGTGCTGACAGCTTGGAGCCTGGAGCCTGCTTCAGATTCTGTGTTTCCCTCTCTCTCTGACCCTCCCCTGCTTGTGCTCACTCTCTCTCAAAAATAAATAAGTAAACATTAAAAAAATAAATTACAACTGGTGGAAATTGTAGGCAATCAGAATGAGTACACATTGGAAGGCAATGAGATGAAAAAGAGAAAGGGAAGACAAGAGACAAATGACCTCAGGGAGACAAATGTTGGAGGTATAATTGTGTGAATCATCCAAGAACAAAATGTGAGTGAAATATGTCATCAAGGGAGTATCTGAAGTATTGAGGACTAGTCACTAAGCTGTGTTAAATGTCCACAGCCAAAGCCTTGAAGGAGAATCTCAGGGAGAAGGGACATGAACTGCCTAGGAGGAGTCACTGAAAACCATGTGAGGAGTCAGGGCAAAGCAGTTGACAGAAGAGGAGAGTCCACAGTCAAGTGTCAAATGTCACTCATGAGTGGTTGCAAAGAATCAGAACTGAGATAGGCCAATCTAAGAGATCCTTCCATGTTTCTGGAAGATAGAGTTCTCACAATTTTTTTCACCTTTTTTCCTCCCTCTTTCCACCATGTACCTTTTCCATTAATTCTTATGTTTAGTTTCCTCAAGGCCTCATTTTTTATTTTGATTTTACTTTATTTTCACCAAATGTATTTAATATTTGAGTAAGCAATACTTGCACGTGGCAATAAATTAAAATTTAAAAGCTATAAAAAGTTACATAGTACAGGGAAGATGGTGGTGGAGTAGGAGGACCCTAGGCTTGCCTTGTTCCTCAAATACAACTAGATAACTACCAAATCATCCTAAATACCTCAGAAATCAACCTGAAGACTGAGAGAACAAACTCCACAACTAAAAGTAGAGAATAAGCCACATTAAAGAAGGTAGGAAATGTGGAGATGTGATTTGGGAGAGAAATGGATCATGACCAGTGCAGTGGGGAGGAAGCCATGGTCGTGGAGAAGAACAAGAAACAGACTAACAAACAGAGTAGTGCATGGGGAAAATGAATCCCCAAAGAAGTTGGGTTGGAAAGTGAGAGGGGCCAAATTTTGTGGGTATATGCAACCAGTGGGGCCTAAAGACTGTAGTTTTAAAGGTCAGCAAGACTGGCATGGAAACAGCGATCTGAAGAGCACCTGGGGCACAGAGTAAGGAAGTTATTTGTTCATCCCAGAGCATGTCCCAGAGAGGCAGCATTCATGGAGAGACCCCTCCAATAGCAAAGGAACTTGAGGTGACCATTTTCCTCCTCCACTCCTCAGCATAAACACAGAGCCATCTGTGGGAACTGGCAAAGTGCCAATTCTGGCTACCCAGAATTGCTTACACGAAGCCCTGCCTCTCTCTGCTCCATTGGAGTTGCCTTTCCCAGCCATGCTTGCCTCCATTCCAGCATGGCAGAGCCTTTCCCCAGAAGCAGCCTAAACCCCTGCCCACACCACATCTCTTGACCCAGGAGTTTTAAGGGCCTTGGTTCTAGGGGCAGTGGAAATAAGTCTCATTTCATAAGCAGAGCACACATAGTTAAATCTTCCCATATTCAGGCCAGGGACCAAACACTGCCTCCAACACAGGCAAGGAGAGCCTCTGTAGAGCCTATAGGATAAAATTGCCAGGACACAACAACAGAGCACATGGAGCACACATTGGAGACATTCCCAGAAGCGCTAGACCCTGGGGAGTAGGGGACACTAAATGGCAGGGCATTACAGGACCTGTTTTTCGTAAGGCCATTACCCTCAAGAACAGGAGACATAGTTGAATTTCCTAACAAACAAAAGCAGGCACAGAGACTTAGAAAAATGAGAAAATAGGTAAATTTGCCCCAAATGTATGAACAGGACAGAAACCTGTAATTAACTTTCCTGATAGAGAATTTAAAGTAATGATCATAGAGATACTCACTAGATTTCAGAGAAGAGTGGAAGGCATCAGTGAGACCCTTAACACAGACATAAGAACATAGCAGAACTAAAGGGTTTAATATATGAAATAAGAAGCATGCTTGGTGGAATGAACAGCAGGCTGAAAGCAGAGGAACAAATTAATGACCTAGAAGACAGAATAATGGAAAGTAAATAAGCTGAACAAAAGAGAGAAAAAAAGAATTATGCAAAATGAGAATAGACTTCAGGAATTCAGTGATTGCATCAAACATAATAACATTCATATTATTGGAGTCCCAGAAGAGGAAGAGAAAGAAAGGGAGATAGAAAATTTAGTTGAAGAAATAATAGCTGAAAACTTTCCTATCTGGGGAAGGAGACAGATATCCAGATCCAGAAGGCACAGAGAACACCCAACAATTCAACAAAAGCAGATCCACACCAAGACATATTGTAATTAAATTGGCAAAATATAATGATAAATAAAAAAAAAAAATTTAAAGCAGCAAGACCAAAGAAGACAGTAACATACAAAGGAAACCCCATAAGGCTATCATTGGTTTTTCAGCAGAAACTTTCTAAGCTAGAAAGAAGTGACATGATATATTCAAAGTGCTGAATACAAAAAATCTGTAGCCAAGAATATTCTATCCAGCAAGTCTATCATTCAGAATGGAAGGAGAGATAAAGAGTTTCCAAGACAAACAAAAACTAAGGAGTTCATGACCAATAAACAAGCTCTGCAAGAAATATTAGAGGGGACTCTTTGGAAAGGAGAGATGAAAAGTGACAATATGAAGGTAAGAAACACAAAAACAATAAAATAAATATTTCTGTAAAAAAATAAGTCAAGGAACTCACAAAATAAAAGGCTGGAAAGTATAATACCATTTACCTAAAATGTGGGAGGAAGGGAATAAAGTTCAAGCTTAAACAACAATCAATATAATATAGATTGCTATATGGGGAAGATGTTATATACAAACCAAATGGTAACCACAAATCAAAAGCCACTAATAAATATGCAAAGAATAAAGAGAAAGAAATTCATATGTATCACTAAAGGAAACCAGCAAACCATGAAAGGAAGACAGACAAGAATGGGTCATAGGAAATCTTCGGAAACAACTATAAAACAAATATTAAAATGGTGATAAATACATATCCATCAACAATTACTTTAGTGTAAATGGACTAAATGCTCCAATCAAATGATATAGGGTGACAGAGTGGATAAAAAAAAGCAATACCTACTAATATACTACCTATAAGAGACTCATTTTAGACTTAAAGACACCTGCAGCTTGAAAGTAAAGGGATAAAGAAACATTTATCATGCAAATGAATGTCAAAAGAAAGCTGGAGTAGCAATACTTACATCAGACAAAATAAACTTTATTTTAAAAAAAATTTTAATGTTTATTTTTGAGAGAGACAGAGACAGAATGCGAGTGGGTTAGAGGCAGAGAGAGAGGGATCTGAAGCAGAATCTGAAGCAGGCTCCAGGCTCTGAGCCGCCAGCACAGAGTCCAACGTGGGGCTTGAACTCACGAGCTGGGAGATCATGACCTGAGCTGAAGTCGGACGCTCAACTGACTGAGCCACCCAAGCACCCCCAAAATAAACTTTAAAACAAAGACTGTAACAGTAGACAAAGAAGAACTCTATATAATCATTAAGGGGACAATCCAACAAGAAGACACAATTGTAAATATGCCCAACATGGAAGCACCCAAATACATAAAACAGTTAATAACAAACATAAAGAAACTAATTGGCAATAATAGTAGGGGACTTTAATCCCCACTTGCATCAATGGATAGATCATCCAAACAGAAAATCAACAAGGAAACTGGATTTTTTTGAGAGAGGGAGGGCACAAGTGAGTGAAGGGCAGAGAGAGAGAGAGAGAGAGAGAGAGAGGGAGAGAAAGTGGGCCTCACCTGAAGTAGGGCTTGTGTTTATCCGAAGTGGGGCTCGAGCTTACCTGAAGTGGGGCTGGAGCTCACCTGATGTGGGAGTCGAACTCATGTGCCATGAGATTATGACCTGAGCCAAAGTCAGATGCTTAACTGACTGAGCCACCCAGGTGCCCAGGAAGCAGTGGCTTTGAATGACACACTGGAGCAGAGGGACTTAGCAGATATATTCAGAATGTTCCATCCTAAAAAAGCAGAATCCACATTCTTTTCAAGTGCACATGGATATTTTCTGGAGTAGATCACATATAAGGCCACAAAATAAATCTCAACAAATTAAAAAAGATCAGAGTCATACCATGCTTACTGGAGGGGAGGTGGGCAGGGGGATGAGTTAAATAAGTGATTGGTGTTAAGAAGGACAAATAATCCAGTGAAGAAATGGGCAGAAAACATGAATAGACACTTCTCTGAAGAAGACATCCACATGGCCAACAGACACATGAAAAGATGCTCAACGTCACTCCTCATCAGGGAAATACAAATCAAAACCACACTCTGATGCCACCTCATGCCAGTCAGAGTGGCTAAAATGAACAAATCAGGAGACTATAGATGCTGGAGAGGATGTGGAGAAACGGGAACCCTCTTGCACTGTTGGTGGGAATGCAAATTGGTGCAGCCGCTCTGGAAAACAGTGTGGAGATTCCTCAAAAAATTAAAAATAGACCTACCCTATGACCCAGCAATGGCACTGCTAGGAATTTACCCAAGGGATATAGGAGTGCAGGTGCATAGTACTTGGACCCCAATGTTTATAGTAGCATTTTAAACAATAGCCATATTATGGAAAGACCCTAAATGTCCATCAACTGATGAATGGATAAAGAAATTGTGGTTTATATACACAATGGAATACTACTTGGCAATGAGAAAAAATGAAATATGGCCTTTTGTAGCAACGTGGATGGAACTGCAGAGTGTTATGCTAAGTGAAATAAGTCATGCAGAGAAAGACAGATACCAATGTTTTCACTCTTATGTGGATCCTGAAAAACTTAACAGAAGACCATGGGGGAGGGGAAGGAAAAAAAAGGTTAGAGGGGGAGGGAGCCAAAGCATAAGAGACTCTTAAAAACTGAGAACAAACTGAGGGTTGATGGGGGGTGAGAGGGAGGGGAGGTATTGAGGTATTGAGGAGGGCACCTGTTGGGATGAGCACTGGGTGTTGAATAGAAACCAATCTGCCAATAAATTTCATATTAAAAAAAAAAAAAAAAGAAGGGCAGTTGTTGTAATGAGCACTGGGTATTGTATATAAGTGATGAATAACTAAAGTCTACACCTGAAACTAATATTAAATTGTATGTTGACTAACTGGAATTTAAATAAAGTCTTGGGAAAAAAAGCCCAAAAAACAAAGTTATGCTATGCATCTTTTCTCACCATAGTACAATAAAACTACAAATCAACCACAGGAAGCAATCTAGAAAGAGCACAGATATATGGAGAGTAAATAACATGCTACCGAACAATGAATGGGTCAACCAAGAAATCAAAGAAGAAATTAAAAAAAAAAACACATGGAGACAAATGAAAACGAAAACACAACAATCCAAAATCTTTGGGATGCAGCAAAAGCAATTCTAAGAGGGAAGTTTATAGCAATACAGGTCTATCTCAAGAAGAAAAAAAAAGAAACCTTCAAATAACCTAGCCTTAGACCTAAAGGAACTAGAAAAAGAACAGCATACAAAACCTAAAATCAGCAGAAGGAAGGAAATAATAAAGATTAGAGCAGAAATAAATGATACAGACACCAAAAAACCCCAATAGAACAGATCAATGAGACCAGGATCTGGTTCCTTGAAAAAAAATCAACAAAATTGATAAACCTCTAGCTAGATTTATCAAGAAAAAAAGGAGAAATGATGCAAATAAATAAAATCACAAGTAGAGAGGAGAAATAACAACCAATATCACACAAATACAAATAAGATAATATTATGAAAAACTATATGCCAACAAATTGGACAATCTAGAAGGAATGGATAAATTCCTAGAAACAGATAAACTACCAAAATGGAAACAAGAAGGAATAGAAAATTCGAACAGACTGATAACCAGTAAAGAAAATGAATCAGTAATCAACAACTCCTAACAAAAGTCCATGACCAGACAGCTTCACAGGAAATTCTACCAAACATATAAAGAAAAATTAATGCCCATTCTTCAACTATTCCAAAAAATAGAAAAGGAAAGAATATTTCCAAATTCATTCTCTGAGGCCAGCATTACCGTGATACCAAAATCAGATAAATATACCACACACAAAAAAAGAACTACAGACCAATATCTCTGATGAACATAGATGCAAAAATCCTCAAAACAAAACAAAAAACAAAACAACAAAATGAATCCAACACATCAAAAAAAAAATCATTCACCATGATCAAGTGGAATTTATTCCCAGGGTATAAATGTGATTCAATATTCACAAATCAATCAACATGATATATCACACCAATAAGAGAAAGAATAAAAACTATATGATCACTTCAATAGACACAGAATAAGCATTTGACAAAGAACAACATCCATTTATGACACAAACCCTCAACAAAGTAGGTTTAGTGGGATCATACCTCAACATAATAAAGGCCATATATGAAAAACTAACATCATCCTTAATTATCAACTCTCAGTTTTTCACCGAAGGTCAGGAACAAGACAAGGATGTCCACTCTCATTTGTTCAAGATAGTACTGGAAGTCCTAGCCCAGCAATCAGACAACAAAAAGAAATATAAAGCATCCTAATCAGTAAAGAAGAAATAAAACTTTCACTATTTGTAGGTGACATTATACTGTATATAGAAAACCTGAATGACTCCACCAAAAAACTGCTAGAACTGGTAAATGAATTCAGTAAAGTTTCAGGTTACAAAATCAAGTTACAGAAATCTGTTGCATTTCTATACACCAATAATGAAGCAGCAGAAAGAGAAATTAGCAAAATAATTCCCTTTTTTTAGAAAAAAACCCAGGAATTATAATTGCAACAAAAACAATAAGATACCTAGGAATAAAACTAACCAAAGAGGTAAAATACCTGTAGGCTGAAAATTATAAAATGATGAAGGAAATTGAAGATGACACAAAGAAATTGAAGAAAGACATTCTATACTCATGGATTGGAAGAACAAATATTGTTAAAATGTCTATACTACCTAAAGTAATTTGCACATATAATGTAATATCCATCAAAATACCAACAGCAGTTTTCACCGAAGTAGAACAACCCATCCTAAAATTTGCATGGAACCACACAAGGCTTTACATAGCCAAAGCAATCCTGAAAAAGAAAAGCAAAGCCGGAGGCATCACAATTCTAGACTTCAAGTCATATTACAAAGGTGTAGTGAGCAAAACAGTATGGTACCAGCACAAAAACAGACACAAAGATCAATAGAACAGAGTATAAAACCTAGAAATGGACCCACAGCTATATGGTCAATTCATCTTTGACAAAGAAGCAAAGAATATCCAATGGGAAAAAGACAGTTTCTTCAACAAATGGTGTTGGGAAAACTGGACAGCAACATGCAAAAACCTGAAACTGGACCACTTTCTTACAGAAGAATAAATTGAAAATGGATGAAAGACCTAAATGTGAGACCTGAAACTAAAATATCCTAGAAGAGAACACAGGCAGTAACGTCTCTGTCATCAACCATAGCAACATTTTTCTAGATATGTCTTCTGAGGCAAAGAAAACAAAGCAAAAATGAACTATTGGGACTACATCAAAATAAAAAGCTTCTGCCCAGCAAAGGGAATAATCACCAAAATTAAAAGGCAACCCATGGAATGGGAGAAGATATTTGTAAATGACATATCTGATAAAGGGTTAGTATTCAAAATACATAAACAACTTATGAAACTCACCACCTGAAAAACAAATGATCCAATTAAAATATTGGCAGAAGACATGAATAGACATTTTTCCAAAGAAGACATATAGATGGCCAACAGACATATCACTATCACTTATTATCAGGGAAATGCAAGTCACAACCACAATGAGGTATCACCTCACACTTGTGAGTGTGATTAACAACACAAGAAACAACAGGTGCAGGCAAGGCTGTGGAGATAAAGGAGTCCTCTTGCACTGTTGGTGGGAATGCAAACTGGTACAGCCACTGTGGAAAACAGTTGGGAGGTTCCTCAAAAAGTTAAAAGTAGAACTACCCTACAATTCAGCAACCACACTCCTGGGTACTTACCTAAAGAATACAAAAACATTAATCCAAAGATACGTGCACTCTTATGTTTATGGCAACATTAATTACAATAGCTAAACTATGGAAGCAGCCCAAGTGTCCACTTATTGATGGAAAAAGATGTGGTACATATATACAATGGAATATTATTCATCTATAAAAAAGAATGAAATCTTGCTATTTACAATAACATGGATGGAGATAGAGAATGCTAAGTGAAATATGTCAGTCAGAGAAAGACAAATACCATATGGTCGCTTATATGTGGAATTTAAGAAATAAAACAAAGAAGCAAAGGGGAAAAAAAGAGAGATAAACCAAGAAACAGACTGTTAACTATAGAGAAGAAACTGATGGTTGCCAGAGGGGAGGTGGGTGGGTGGGGGATGGGTGAAATAGGTGATGGGGATTAAAGAGTACATTTATCATGATGAACACTGAGTAATGTGTTGAAATGTTGAATCACTCTATTGTACACCTGAAACTAATAGAACACTGTATGTTAACTAACTGAAATTAAAATAAAAACTTTAAAAACAGAAAATATACAAAAAGTTATAAAAAGGTGTAAAGTTACATAGTATATATCGTGCTAATATATATATGTATACATTATATATACATATATATTATATATAATATGTATATATATATACATACAAACATACAATGGCCCTAGTTATTCATATTATCTTTTCACCTAACAATTATTATGGGAATTTATTATTATTGTTTATGAAGACATTCCTAGTTATTTTAAGTGCTAAATATTATTTCTTGTGTGAATATAGCATAAAATATTCTATCAATCCCCCACTGATAGATGCTTAGGTGATTTCCAAGTTCCCAGTCTTAAAAACCATGCTGTAATGTGTATCCTTATGTATGCTTCCTTGTGAACATGTATGAAAATCATTGGGTAATTTTCTAGAAATGCAATTGCTAGTTGGAAAAATATGTGCCTTGATCATTTTTATTAACAGTGGGCCTTAATATGAAGTAGCCTTTGTGTTAAGTAAGACAGCAACAGAGCATATGTAGAATTCAGTGATGTTTTTCTGTTTGTTAGCCAGATGGAAATCAGTGAATGAGACTCCCAGAGCCAAAAACTCTGTTGAGAGATTCTCACAAGTAGTGTGTAGCAAGGAGGAAGACTCATCAATGTGGCAGTGGCAGGAGGGCAGGACTCTTATTCTGATATTAACCAGGATTTTAATCTTGTAAGTTTCCTGAGACATTACAGAAAGTCCTTTGTTTGAAATACTTCAAAGCAGAAAAAAAAAACCCAACATGTAGTCAGAAGGTAGAGAAATTAGAAACATCTGGTAAGTTTGGTTGCCGACCTGGCTTGTGCTGACATGGAGATGTAATAACCAGGCGGTTGACTAGTCCAGTCTAATTTGGGTGAATAATATTTTCTCAGCAGTCTCCTGGCCACAAACTATCAAAAAGCAATGGGAACATGCTGTAAAGTGCCTTGATGCCCAGAACAATTACACTCTGGAAACATTCTCTTGGCTGGCTGAATGTGACCTATGACCACGGCTCAGTTCATTCCACAAACAGAATTAGTCACAGAGCACATGTGAAATAACACTCTTTGTAGGACTTTTCTTGTGTTAATTTTCTAAGTGCATGATGCCATGATGGGTGCTCACACTTTGGAGTGCTGTTTATTACCTCATAATAGCAGGGATGGAAAATAATGCAACACTTTTCTTTATATAATTATACCAGTAGCATTTTCCCCATGTGGTTATGGATTGTACTTTTTTCAGAGCTATCTTATATATGAATGAGGCCAGTATAAGAATCTGGCTTTGGTTTAACATATTTTTACTATCTTAATGTCATGCAAATAACATGCAAGTTACTTGTGTTCTAAGAAACGGATTGATTTTCAGTTCAGCCCTGTTATCTGTCTGATCACTTTCTTTTTTTAAAAAAACATTTTTTTTAACGTTTATTTATTTTTGAGACAGAGAGAGACAGAGCATGAACAGGGAGGAGCAGAGAGAGAGGGAGACACAGAATCTGAAACAGGCTCCAGGCTCTGAGCTGTCAGCACAGAGCCCGACGCAGGGCTCAAACTCACGGACCGTGAGATCATGACCTGAGCCGCAGTCGGAGGCTTAACCGACCAAGCCACCAGGCGCCCTTGTCTGATCACTTTCTGATCCATCTCTGATCTCATGAAGGAAAATTAATTACTTCACTTTCATGTAATATGTGTGTATTTCAAACATAAACCAGTTGATTTACTTGTCACTTTGCATTTTAATTTATTTATTTATCTGTCTCCAACTAGGTGTTTACTCCTCAAAGTTAGGAGTATTTTATTTTGTAAACTACTCTTGGTGACTGTCAAAGTGCCAAATTCATAATAAGTAAAGAATAAATGTTTATAACATGAATGTATCAGTCAGCTAATCAGAGACCATGAGGTACTTTGATATAAAATCCAATCTAGCTGCTAATCATTTTTCTCCAGTGAGTACATTCTTGCATTTGGGTTTCTTAAAACTTTTTTTTACTAATCCCTATTGTTGGGTGTTTTCCAAAGGCAGCTGTGAGTTTCTGAGTATATATTCTGAAAGCATCAGTATGTAATTCTGTAATTAGTCAAGATAGACCAATTTTGTGATACCACTTTCAAAGACTTCTGAAGATTCTGTTATTTGATGGGAAGAGTTTGTTCTAACTGAAAATTATAGTGTCTTGCTTTCTCCTACACCGGGACATTATAGCCTAAGAAATGTCCTAAATACTGCATCAAATTAAAGAAGCTTCAAAAAGTATCTCTTATCAGGAATCTATTTTCTGAATTATTTGTAAACTGCATCATCAAAGTGTGTCTATCAAGCACTGACATGCAGCTAGTACATCCCTGAGTACCATACCGATTAAGTTGTCTATGTAGACCCGTGATGCAGCACAGTTGTGTTGTTTTTACAGTTCTTTTCAATTCTGGATTCTGTATCCCTCTGATTTTGCTTAGAATTCTATTTGCTTGAAAGTTGAACATGAGGTTTAGTTATTGATTCTTCCTTTGTAACTTAAAAAAATTTTTTTTAATGTTTTATTTTATTTTTGAGAGAAAGAGAGAGAGAGCACAAGCAGAGGAGGGGCAGAGAGACAGGGAGACACACATTCAGAAGCAGACTCCAGGCTCTGAGCTGTCAGTACAGAGCCTGACATGGAGCTCGAACCCACGAACTGTGAGATCATGACCTGAGCCGAAGTGGGACGCTTAAACGACTGAGCCACCCAGGCGCCCCTGTCACTTTTAATTTTCAAAAACAATCCTTCCTAGTCTGCGGAAGAAAGCATTTTCTTGGGCCCATTCTCCTCAAAGCTCCTGCCTTAACCTTTCATTTTATGTGGTCTAGCCCAATTTGATGTCAAACCTTTGTTCTTTCTTTTGTAGGAATATAGGTGCATTAAGGTATCATCAGGCAAGACACAATGATGTTATTATATACCTTTTCTGTTTCACAAGGACTAAGGGATGTGATTCAAAATATGAAAGTCAAGATTTTATTTACAATAGAGAATGTTGGGATATATGTTAATAATAGAGTCAAGCTATGTTGTGTAGCTTTGAGAAAATTATGTAATATTTCCAAGTTTCCTTCCTTGTCTTTAAAATATGATGAAGGTTGTAAATGATTCTGTTGAGTGTCTTGTGTAGCTGATACATAGTAGGCACTAAAAATGACAGCTAATAGAATTTAAAGCTGCAAAAAATCCTGGGAGAAATAATCTTTCTGAGCTTGGTATATATGTGACATGCATGCTGCCACTCCATGTGGCCCTGCTAATGGGTCAGTAACTTTTTCATTGTTTCTGCGTGCAGCTCTAGGATTACTTATAAGTAGCCAATGCCAGGTAACCAAAGAAGAAAAATGAGTTGAAACTGTTTTTTCATCCCTCATAGAGTCCAATCCTTTCATATTATAGGAGAGAAACCTGAGGCCTAGAGAAGTTACATGATTTCCTCAAGGCGGTATGCATTTAGTGAGTGGTCAGAACCTGTACTAAAGTCAGAACTGTTAATTCAGATCTCTTTCATTGCAATATTGGTCAGACTTGTGCACCTTCTTTCATAATAACCAGAGCCGAGACTCATTATCACTTGCCATTTTTTCTCAAGCAAATAAATTAACCCATGATTTTTTTTGAATTGATATCTACTGGTTTATATAAATGAACCCTACTGACCACTTTACACTGGTGATTATATGTATTTTTTTAAAAGCCATGGTGTTTGATTCAAACCTTCTGTTCTATTGGCTTTCAGAAAAGAAGCCCGAGGGTCAGCAGATGTTGAAGGAGGTATAATCAAGGTAAACAATTAGATAAATAGAAGAAGTTTCCTAAGGAAGACTAACTCTAAACATTTTCCACATCTTCTTTGATCATTTGACTTTTTTTTTTTTTTCTGGTCTGTTATATTATGCTGAAATTTTGGGTTTGAATCCTCTGAAGCTGGCAGCAGTTAAATTAATCCTTTTTACTGAGAACATGCTCATGCTTGCTAACAACTACAAAATTAATTTGGACTTCCTTAGCCAAAGGAAAAACAGGATGAGAAAAGACAACGCAAAGTCTCTTTTCTCATCACTTATGCCTCCACCCCCACTGTTTTTTGTTTGTTTTAGTTACATTTTCAAATATTCTCTCATTTTCCCATGTTCTGCATTCACTTAGAAAATCTTCTAATAGCACAGAGGACAAACAGGAGTTCCAGAAGTGCTGACTCATCGCAGCAGAAGTCCAGTGGTTTGGCAGGAGACTTAATTTTAAAATGTTGAAATTGGCCCTTTTAAAAATAAGCCCATGGCAGCAGATGTCACTGTTGGTCCATCTTAACTTTAGGGCACTTCTTGAGCAGTGTTTGCTCTGAGCCTATGAGCCCCAGAATCCTAAGTGTTAGGCAGCAGTGTCTTGTGGGACATTTCACGATGGTCTGTAGCACTAATGTGAGGGCCAATTTCTTACCCCTGGGGCCCAATTTAACTACATAGAACTTTTAATATTATGATTATGATTCTCATTCTAATGTCATTTGCCTTTTTAAAATAGGGATCTTTTCCTCGAGGCTCAAATTGTCTTTGTTTCTTTCCTCTTTCTGTGTGTCATTTCCTAAGCATAGAACAGCTTTCTTTTTTTTTCTGCTAGGACATGCTTATTTATTCATGTATAGATTTCCTGAGTTCATGTATAAATTTCCGGAATTCTTACATTTTCTAAGGTACTTTCTTCAACATTAATTTTTTTGCTGTTAACTATGATGCAGTCAACTTTCACTTTTCTGAGTAAATAATTTGTGCCAGTTGTCTGCCTATCGTCTCTCAGTTTCAGGTCCTCCTTTTTGACTCTATTCTGTGGTACTAGGACCCTGCAAATTTCATTCCTCAGATTTTCTTGCCAGATTCTTGGAGGTTTTAGAGTGGGTCTGGAAGGTATTGGAGAGTGGGCTTTCTATATAATGAGAGAGGGTATAGACTTTTATGGTTTTAAAATTTGTACCATTCTTCTTGGCCTCAATTCCAAAATGGCAGTTCTCCTGAGATTCTGCTGGTGGCCCCAGCTATGGAAGTGACTCCAGCCTCCAGATGCTTTTGGCACTTCTAGAACAAGTCTCATTGTGTTCCCTTAGAAGTTCCAGCAACAGCCAGCCCAAGTCCCTTTTTTAAAGCATCCACTCTGGGGCCTTGATCTTGTAGCTTCTAGGTTCTGGTTTTCTCCATCTTTTCCCTTTGGTACTTTAACCTCAGGCATTGTGGCTGTTTACTGAGTGTCCTATTTTTGCATATGCAGCCATCTTAACACCTGCAGAACCAATTCCCTCCAATAAGTTCTCTCTGTTAAGTGTGGGTTTCTATTTTCTTAACTTGTAAAATCTCTCTCTCTTCTCTCTCTCTAGTCATATATATTTCAAATTATATTTAATGTGAAAAGTAGGAAAAAAGCAAGTAGCAAATTCATTGCATTGTTTTTTTTTTACTATTTATTTATTTATTTATTTATTTATTTATTTATTTATGAGAGAGAGAGAGAGAGAGAGAGAGAGAGAGAGAGAGAGAGAGAGAAACAAAAAACAGAAACAAGCAGGGGAAGGGCAGAGAGAGAGAGAGACAGAGAGACAGAGAGAGAGACAGAGAGAGAGAGAGACAGAATTGGAAGCAGGCTTCAGGCTCTGAGATGTCAGCACAGAGCCTGATGTGGGGTTTCAACTCACAAACCGTGAAATCCTAACCTGAGCTGAAGTCGGATGCTTAACTGACTGTAGCCACCCAGTGCCCCTGACTTTAAAGTTTATTTATTTATTTTGAGAGTGAGAGTGAGCGTGCAAGTGGGAAGGGGCAGAGAGAGAGGGAGAGAGAGAGAATGCCAGGCTGGCTTCACGCTGTTAGTGCAGAGACTAACACTGGGCTTGGTCTCACGGACTGTGAGATCATGACCTGAGCTGGTTGCTTAACTGACTGAGCCACCCAACCATCCCATTGCATTGTGTTTCTGATTTATATTTAAAAAATGCTTCCCTGATTTGAGTCTTCAGCATGAGATATGTATGTGATGATTTTGACTACTTGATATGGAATATGTTTTGTGAAACGTGTATATACCTCTTGATAGGATCAAAGCGAAAACTGATGTGAACATTGTTAGTAATTTCTCATCTCAAAATTTTTGCCTATGGGGTTCTAGTTAGGTTTTACAATTACTAAAACCACTTGATGCCTGTTTTCTATCCGTGATCTAATTTATACTTCATTTTACAGAAAGCAAACCAAGGCCTTGGAGAGATGAAGGGGCTTCCTTAAGGTCATACAAGTGAGTTGTTAGAAACCTAAAGCAGAACTCAGTCTAGTTTTCTTTCTTTTGCCTCAAGCTGCCTTTAGTTGCTCGTGATTTAGCATATATCCAGTGCCAGGATTTGTTAGCATTTGGTAAGCAATGAACATAAATAATGTAATAATCCAGGGTTTCTTTGGACTAATCATAGTTACATTAATGTGCCATGCTGAGAACTTTAATTTGGAAGAGATAATTAAAGAAGTTGTTGCTTTCTATGAAAGTCAATTACTTCTTTATACTACATGTTTATTCATTCATTCACATTCAGTGAATATGTACTACTTAATTAATATGTGCTATTATTAATATGTATTAATGTACACTTATTAATATGTACTAATGTACATGTGTCTGGGTATTAGTATCATTTTGACTGTTTTAGATCTGTCAACATCCCCTCTTTCTGTTCACAGCAGTGCTTGCATAAATTGGGCTACATTAACTTATTCTACTTCCTCAATTCTTTTCTATTAAACCCCCTACAATGTAGGTTCTGCTCCTTTTCTGTTGAAACAGTCTTTGAATTCGCCAATGACCTACATATCACCCAATCCAATAAACACTTTCCTGCTTTTGTCTTGACCCACTTTCTGTTGCAATTGACGTTGTTGACCACCACTATCCTTCCTGAAAACTCTCCCTTTCTTCCTAGATATTTCTCTACTAAGTTGTTCTCTGTTTCCTATTGCTAGTTCTCACATCTCCTATGTAGGATCTCAGATATCAGTGACCTCCAGATCTCTGTTCTTGGTCTTGTGCCCTCCTCATTATATTTTCTCCCCCACATGACCCTATTTTGTCTCACTTTCTGACCTTCTACCATCATTTCTGGGAATCTCAAGATTCCCAAATCCGTGTCTCTAACCTAGACCTCTTTCATAATCTCCACTGTACATCTGTTTGCTGGAAAGCCACTCCATCCACAAATAGCTTTGTTCCATCCATACCAAAGCACTTGCAGCTTTTGTTATTATCATGTTCCATATCTCTGTATTTCAGATCTTACCCCTATTTGGAATGCTTCACTTCTTGTTCACTTTCTTCATATAGTTAAATTTTTTTGAAAGCCCAACAACCTCATTTCAAATATCTCAGTTTAAATGCCTTATTTAAACAGCTCCCTTAGTTAAAATATTTCTTTGAGAAACAGTCCTGCCTGATACTCCATTGTTCACACTTCTTTTCTTGTTTATACTTTTCTTTTACTCAGACCACAATCCTAATGCTTGACTGTTACCATTGCTTTGCTTTTCTCCCTTACTAGTTTCTTTTGGTAGTCTCCAAAGATGAATGCCATCAATATCTCATCTTCCTGTACATGTATGCTGCTTCTCACATAAAGAGAGGGAGGCTCTTTCCCCTCTTCTTGAATGTGCACTGGACTTTTGACTTGCTTTAGCCAACAGAGTTTGGCAGAAGTAACATTCTGACATTTCTTAGTGCAGGCCCCAAGGGGCTTGCAGCTTTCTTGTCTTTACCTTTTGCATCCTAATTGCCATGCTTTAAAGATATTCAAGTTAGACATCTGAATGATCAGACGTCACAGAGACACCCTGAAGAATGAAGGCTATTATGAACATTCTAACCCTAGTTAAGCTTCCAATGAATGTAGCTATACGAATGACCTCTTCAAAACTGAGTAGTTGCTCTCAAGTCTACTTACTTATCAGAATCATCTGGGGAGCTTTAAAAATTATTGCCTCTTGGAGGCTTTTATTTGATAGGTCTGTGCTGTAGCCCAAATCTGTTTTTAAAAAACACTAAACTATGGGGTACCTGGCTCATTCAGTCCAAGGAGTATGTGACTCTTGATCTCAGCTTTGTGAGTTTGAGCCCCATGTTGGGTGTAGAGATTACTAAAAATAATTAAAAGAAAAGAAATTAGGAAAGGCTCTTCACATTTTTGAGTTTCAATTTCTCCACCTTCAAACTGAGGATAATATTATGTATTTTAAAAAGCACTAAGCTATTATCTACAAGATGTATTTCTGATGATACAAAGGGCTGTTTTGGATTGTTCAGAACACTTGTGAAGGTGGATAGAAGATAGTCTTTTTCTATTTAAACAGAGGAAATATGTACTCCCAGAGAAAGAGACAAGAATAATAGACTGTTGAAGGCATCTAGATTAACTAAACAAGGGGTTCACAAACCTGTATGCAAATCAGAATTGTCTGGGAGCTTGAAAATACCAATGTCAGTACCTACTGCAGAACAATGACATCAGAATTCCTGGGTATCAGTCACCGGCACCCACTGCAGACTAATAATATTAGAATTTCTGTGGGTGGAGCATCCAGTGGTGAGAACCATCTTGAACAGAGGTTTGCAAATGGTTTCTGTAAAGGGGCAGACTAAATATTTTTGGCTTTGGTATTTGAAATATTATTGGCCACATGGTCTCGGTCCCATTACTCAACTCTGCTGTTGTAGCACAGAAGTAGCCATAAATAAGACATAAACAGATGAAAAATGCTCATGTTGTAATAAAAATTTATGTATGAGCACAAATTTGAAACTTTAGTTTTCTGACCCTTGAACTTGAACAAACAACACCTAATTTTAAAAATTTTCAACTTTATTGGGATAAGATTGGCATGGACAATTGTTAGATATTTAAAGTGTACATTGTGGTGAATTGATATACATATATGTTGTGAAAAGATCCCCTCCCCATCTAGTTAATTAACATACCATTGCTTCATGTATTTATCTTTTTTTCTTTTTTTGGTGAGAACTTTTAAGTTCAAATCTATTTGCAAATTTCAATTGTACAAATGTTATCAACTTTAATCACTATGTTTTATCTGGCAACAAATTTTCTAGTCTCTGTTTCTATGAATTTGAATCCCCCACCCCTGGATTTTACATATAAGTGATGCAGTATTCGTCTTTCTCTGTCTGGCTTATTTCACTTAGCATAATGTCCCCAAGGTCCATCTGTGTTGTCACAAATGGCAGGATTTACTTCTTTATCATGGCTGAATAATATTCCATGGTGTGTGTGTGTGTGTGTGTGTGTGTGTGTGTGTGTGTGTATGTGTGTGTGTGTGTGTGTGTAGATGTATCTTTGTTTCTATCTCTATGTCATCTATATCTATCTATATCTCACATCTTTATCCACTCATCTGTTGATGGACACCTAGGTTGTTTCCTTATCTTGGCTATTGTAAATAATGGTG
Organism: Herpailurus yagouaroundi; assembly: GCF_014898765.1. Classification (NCBI taxonomy): domain Eukaryota; kingdom Metazoa; phylum Chordata; class Mammalia; order Carnivora; family Felidae; genus Herpailurus; species Herpailurus yagouaroundi. The sequence continues at coordinate 68,979,687 of NW_024412395.1, read as the reverse complement.
CAATGAACTTGGGAGTGCAAATATCTCTTCAATATTCCATTTTAATTTTTTTTGGAAATATCTACTTTTAGGCTTATTCTTCCAATTTTTAAATATTGCCAACTAACTGAAAAAAAATTAAATGCTGTGTAAGTCAAACTAAACATGCGTCTGGGCTGGACCCAGTTTACTGCATCTGTGGAGAGTCTGAGCCATTACAGAATCAAGACAGGGTTGGGTGTGGAATCTGGGAGAGGAATGACTTTGGCAAAGAAAGCGTGTGTGAGGGAAATGACAGGAGTATAAGAGAGATGGAGCACTGGGCTAGGGAATAGAGCAGTAATGAGTCATTTAAGGAGTCAAAAGAGATCAGTTCTTCCATTTACATTTCTATTAAATAACTTTTATTGGGAAGATGCCAAAATATTTTATAATATTATATTTTCTCTCATGTCTGTATCTTTATAGTTATTTTCAGGAAAACAAATAACATCATATGTAGATGATGGGAACTGTTAAGAACCAGGTGGTTTATTATTCAGGACTTTAGGGAGTAGAAAAGGAAAGAGTAGGGGAACTGTCTAGGAGTGGAGGATAGGCCTTGGAGTTCTGTCTGTAAGTAGAGTGGAATAGGGCTAGATGAATATGAGGAGAAAATGTACCCCAGGAATGATATTCAATATTTAGAGTGGAAAGAGAGAACTGGGATTAGACAAAAGTGGAGAATAGCCAGGAATCAAGTCCTGGTGGGCTGGGAGGTGTTTTGGCAGTGTTGGTCAAAGCAGAAGCCAAGGTGAGGTACTGAACTGGGTGGCCAAGATCAGAGCCAGAACTATTGAATACAGAGCCAGGGATCTGGAGGCAGTTTGGAAAGATATGCAAGGGGGACTGTGCCAACAATATGTACCCCCTGGTTTGGGAGTTTTCAAGTGGGAAAATTGCTGAGTTCGTAATACATATTATGTAACATAGTAATTCTTCTTAGGCTATTCTTTAAGTCAATGTTGAATTAAGAGTGAAACTAGATTTAAAATCTGGAATTTTGGTTAAAAAAATTAAAACATCCAAACATATCATCTTTCCAACAAATGTTTTTTAAACAGACCTTTCAGCCAAGTTGCCTAAGAACAACAGTTGATGAGAACTGCACGTCTTCAAACACTGTCTACTGCAGGATGGAAACAGGAACCTCTGGGAATATCTGTGAGTCATAAAATGTTGTAAGGAACTTTCCAAAACGTTTTCTTGCTAGGATGGAGAGTTCTAATCTCATATTGGCAGGCTTTGTTGGCCACAAGGTACACTGTTTACTTTGATTCCTATTCAGCTGTCCTCTATGACCTTGGTTTATCAAGTTTTTGATATATTAGAACAGAAGACTTGCATAGAATGACAAGATTGTAACCCCTTCTGTTCTTTTGGTCTCTTAAAAGAAATACAAATAATGATCCTAATCTATGCTTCCTCTGTGAGTATGTTTAATTCAGTTGTCTTTGAAGGAAGTAGTTTGGATCACTCCCACAATTTTGAAAGCTTATAGTACTGGTAATTGAAGACATACGTTTTCTTTTAATTAAAAAAACATGTCAAAAAGCACTTCATAATTCTGTCAGAAAAGGGTATTTCTAAGTGTGGTGTGTCTGAATGCACTGGGGTCATTTAATCTAGTTTAAATATTAGTGCTTGAATTTGGAGAAATATAGACACAAATGCATATCTGATGAACATAGCTATCAATGTTAAGAATGGACCAAAAAGTGGGCCAGAAAAAAGAATACCCAATCATAAATTCTTTGAGTGTGAATAATTTCTCAATTTATTGTTTACAGATTTTTTCTATTTTTATTTAGTTTTTAAAGCAGAGGTTCAAAAGGTTTTGATTATTGTACAAAACTGTGCAGTCACCACCCAAATCATTATGTAGAACATTTCCATAACCTAGAAAGTTCCCATGTGACCCTTCTAGTCATTATTCCACCACCCCTCTCCTCCACACATTAGAAACAGCAGGGATTGGTTTTGCATGTTCTTGGACTTCATAAAAGTTGAATCATAGAGTATATACTTTCTTGGGTTTGGCTTCTTTGGCTCAGCATGTTTTTAAGATTCATCCAAATTGTGTGTTTAAGTTGTTCATTCCTTTACACTGCTCAGTAGTATTCCATTGTATAAGTATATACCACTGTCAGTTCTTTTGATGATAAACATTTGCACTGTTCCCAATTTTGGCTATTATAAATAGGGATGTAAAAGTCATTTTGTAATGTACGTTTTAATATCCCTTAGGTAAATACCTAGGAATGGGATTCCTGCATCATAAGATTTTATAAGAAATTGCCAAACAGTTGATTATACAATTTTACAATCTTACCAGCAATGAATGGAGTTCCATATCCTTGTCATCTTTAGTATTATTAGTCTTTTTGTTTTAACCTCTCAAGCGAGATTGAAACATTAGTACATTATGTTTTTTGGGTTTTTTTTTTTTTTGCATTTCTCTGATTACTAATGATGTTGAGGAACTTTTTGTGTGTTTATTGACCATCTCTATGTCTTGCTTTATGAAGTATCTCTTCGAATTTTTTTACATATTAAAAAATGTACTGGTACTGCCATCACTGGGTCGTGGGGTAAATCTATTTTTAACTTTTTGAGGAAACTTCATACTGTTTTCCACAGTGGCTGCACCAGTTTGCATTCCCACCAACACTATAAGAGGGTTCCCATTTCTCCACATCCTCACCAACACCTGTTGTTTCTGGTGTTGTTAATTTTAGTAATTCTGACAGGTGTGGGTGGTATCTCATTGTGGTTTTCATTTGTATTTCCCTGATGATGAATGATGTTGAGCATCTTTTCATTTGTCTGTTAGTCATATTAATGTCTTCTTTGGAAAAATGTCTGTTCATGTCTTTTGCCCATTTCTTAACTGGGTTCTTTGTTTTTTGGGTGTTGAGTTTGATAAATTTTTTATAGATTTTGGATACTGACCCTTTGTCAGATATGTCATTTGCAAATATTTTCTCCCATTCCAAAGACTGCCTTTACTTTTGTTGATTGTTTCCTTTGCTGTACAGAAGAAGCTTTTTATCTTCATGAAGTCCCAATAATTCATTTTTGCTTTTATTTCCCTTGCCTCCAGAGATATGTCTAGTAAGAACTTGCTAGGCCAAGGACAAAGAGGTTGCTGCCTGTGCTTCTCTAGAATTTTGATGGTTTCCTATATCACATATAGGTATTTCATCTATTCTGAACTAATTTTTGTGTATGGTGTAAGGAAGTGGTCCAGTTTCATTCTATATGTTACTGTCCAGTTTTCTCAACATTTGAAGAGATTGTCTTTTCCATTGGATATTCTTTCCTGCTTTGTTGAAGATTAGTTGACCATATAGTTGTGGGTCCATTGCTTGGTTTTCTAGTATGTTCCATTGATCTATGTGTCTGCTTTGTGCCAGTACTATACTATCTTGATGACTACAGCTTTGTAATATAGCTTGAAGTCCAGAATTGTAATGCCTCCAACTTTGGTTTTCTTTTTCAGGATTGCTTTGGCTAGTCAGGGTCTTTTGTGGTTCCATACAAATTTTAGGATTGTTTTTTCTAGCTCTGTGAAATGCTGATGGTATTTTGAAAAAAAATTTTTTTCAACGTTTTTTATTTATTTTTGGGACAGAGAGAGACAGAGCATGAACGGGGGAGGGGCAGAGAGAGAGGGAGACACAGAATTGGAAACAGGCTCCAGGCTCCGAGCCATCAGCCCAGAGCCTGACGTGGGGCTCGAACTCATGGACCGCGAGATCGTGACCTGGCTGAAGTCGGACGCTTAACCGACTGCGCCACCCAGGCGCCCCAACTGATGGTATTTTGATAGGGAGTACGTTAAATGTGTAGATTGCTTTGGGTAGTATAGACATTTTAACAATGTTTGTTCTTCCAATCCATGAGCATGGGATATTTTTCCATTTCTGTGTCCTTTTCAACTTCTTTTCTAAGTGCTCTATAATTTTCAGAGTACAGATCTTTTACATCTATGGTTTGGTTTATTCCTAGGTATCTTACTGTTTTTGGTGCAATTGTAAATAGGATAGATTCCTTGATTTTTTTTTTCTGCTATTTCATTATTGGCGTATAGAATTGCAACAGATTTCTGTGTGTTGATTTTACATCCTATGACTTTGTTCTGGCAATATTTTGGTAAAGCCTTTTGAGTATTCTATATAGAGTATCATGCCAACTGCCAAGAGTGAAAGTTTGACTTCTTCCTTGCCAGTTTGGATGCCTTTTATTTCTTTTTGTTGTCTGATTGTTGAGGCTAGGATTTCCAGTACTGTGTTAAATAACAATGGTGAGAATGGACATCCAGTCTTACTCATGACTATAGAGGAAAAGCTTTAAGTTTTTCCCCACTGAGGATGATAATAGTTGTGAGTCTTTCATATGTGGCTGTTGATGTATGTTCCCTCTAGCCGTACTTTGTTCGTGTTTTTTGTCAAGAATGAGTGCTGTATTTTGTCAGATTCTTTTTCTGCACCTACTGAGAGGTTCTTATCCTTTCTTATGTTACTGTATGTCACACTGATTGATTTGCAAATATTGAACCACCCTGTAACCCAGGAATAAATCCCACTTGATAGTGAATAATTCTTTAAAGTATTGTTAGATTAGACTTGCTAGTATCTTGTTGAGAATTTTTGCATCCATGTTCATTAGGGGTATTGGCCTGTAATTCTACTTTTTAGTGGGGTCTTTGTCTGATTTTAGAATCAAGGTAATGCTGGCCTTGTAGAATGAGTTTGGAAGTTTTCCTTCCATTTCTATTTTTTGGAACAATTTGAGAAGATAGGTTTTAACTCTTCTTTAAATGTCTGGTAGAATTACCCTGGAAAGACATATGGCTCTGGTCATTTTTTTGTTGGGGGATTTTTGATTCAATTTCATGTTTATGGATCTGTTGAAATTTTCTACTTCTTCCTGTTTCAGTTTTGGTAGTTTGTGACTTTCTAGGAATTTGTCCCTTTCTTCCAGATTGCTCAGTTTGTTGGCATATAATTTTTCATAATATTCTCTTATAATTGTTGGTGTTTCTGTGGTGTTAGTTACGATCTCTCCTCTTTCATTTATGCTTTTATTTATTTGGGTCTTCTCTTTTTGATAAGTCTGGCTAGGGGTTTATCAACTTTATTAATTCTTTCAAAGAACCAGCTCTTAGTGTTGTTGATCTGTTCTACTGTTTTTTTGTTTGTTTGTTTTTTGTTATTTGTCTGTTTCTATAATGTTTATTTCTCCTCTAATCTTTATTATTTCCCTTCTTCTGCAGGCTTTAGGCTTTATTTGCTATTCCTTTTCTAGCTCCTTTAGGTGTAAGGTTAGGTTGTGTATTTGAAACTTTTCTTCCTTATCAGGTAGACATGTATTGCTATATACTTCCCTCTTATGGCCACTTTTGCTGTATCTCAGAGGTTTTGGACTGTCATGTTGTCATTTTTATTTTCTTCCCTATATTTTAAATTTTCTTCTTTAATTTCCTGGTTAACCCATTCATTATTTAGTAGAATGTTCTTTAACCTCCATGTATTTGTGGGTTTTCCAAATTTTTCTTGTGACTGACTTCAAGTTTCATAGTATTGTGGTCTGAAATTATGCATGGTATGATCTCAATCTTTTTGTACTTGTTGAGGTCTGATTTATGACCCAGTGTGTGATCTATTCTGGAGAATGTTCCATGTGCCCTCGAAAAAAATGTGTATTCTGTTGCTTTAGGATGAATATTCTGAACGTGTCTGTTAAGTCCATTTGGTCCAGTGTGTCATTCAAAGCCATTGTTTTCTTGTTGATTTTCTGCTTAGATGATCTATCCATTGCTGTAAGTGGGGTGTGAAAGCCCCCTGCTATTATTGTATTATTATCAATGAGTTTCTTTATGTTTGTTATTAATTGATTTATCTATTTGAGTTATTTCAAATTGGGGACATAAATATTTACAATTGTTAGATTTTCTTGTTGGATAGACCCCTTACTTATGATATAATACCCTTTTTCATCTCTTGTTACAGTCTTTGGTTTAAAATCTAGTTTGTCTGATATAGCTGTGGCTTTCTTTTGATGTCCCTTAGCATGATAGATCGTTCTCCATCCCCTCACTTTCAATATGGAGGTGTCTTTAGGTCTAAAATGAGTCTCATTTTTTTAAATCAATTCTGATACCCTGTATCTTTTGATGCGAGAATTTAGTCCATGTATAATCAGAGTAATTATTGGTAGATAAGAATTTAGTGTCATTGTATTACCTGTAGAGTTGCTGTTTCTGAGAGATTTTCTGTGTTCTTTTCCAGTCTTTGTTGCTTTTGGTCTTTCCCATTTAAAGAGTTCCTTTTAATATTTCTTGTAGGGCTGGTTTAGTGGTCACAAACTCCTTTAGTTTTTATCTGGGAAAGTCTTTACCTCTCCTTCTGTTCTGAATGACAGCCTTGTTGGATAAAATATTCTTGGCTGCATATTTTTTCTCTTCATCGTGTTCAATATATCATGCTACTTGCCTTCTGACCTGCCAGGTTTTTGTAGAGAGATCTGCTGCTGACCTGATTTATCCTCCCTTGTAGGTTAAGGATTTATTTTCCCTTGCTACTTTCAGGATTCTTTCCTTTGCTCTTTATTTTGCAATTTGTACTATGATATGTCTTAGTATTGGCTGGCTTTTGTCGAATTTGATGGGAATTCTCTGTACTTCCTGATTGTGGATGACTGTTTTCTTCCCCAGATTAGGGAAGTTTTTAGCTATAATTTGCTTAAATAAACCTCTGCCCCTTCCCCCCTCTCTTCTACTGGGACTCTGTTGACATAAATGTTATTATGCTTTATGGAGTCCCTGAGTTCCCTCAGTCTACACTCATTATCTAATACTTTTCTTTCCCTCTTCTTTTCAGCTTCATTATTTTCCATAATTTTATCTTCTGTATCTCTGATTTGTTCGTCTGCTTTGTCCATCATCATTGTCATTGCAACTAGTCAGTTTTGGATCTCAGTTAATAGCATTTTTTTTTTGTTTAGGACTAACTAGTTTTTAGGTCTCTTATCTCCACAGAAAGGGATTCTTTAGTGTCTTCTATGATTTTCTCAAGCCCAGATCATTTCCTTATGATTGTTGTTTTAAATTCTGGTTCGGAGTTATTACTTATATCTATTCTGATTAGATTCCTGGCTGCAACATCTTCCAGTTCTCTTTTGTTTGTATGGATTCCCCTGTCTTGGTATTTTGTCCAGGTCTCTGTCTTCTGTGTATTTAGGAGAGCCTGTTATGTTTCCTGCTCCCGAGAGTAATGGCCATGTTAAGAAGAGGTCATACACTGTCCAGGGCCTGGCACTTCAAGAAGATTTTATGGTGTATGCTGTGTTCACCCAGCTACTGTGTTTTGGCTGCTCTTTCCCTCAGATCAGTACTCTGTAGAGCTTCTCCTTGCCTGGAGTGTTTGGACCTGTTCTAGTGTGTGGTGCATTCTAACTAGGTGTGTTTTGGTCTGCTTGTTAGAAAAGGCTAGATTCTATTTTCCCTGGACCAGCACTTTATGATCAGTAGACTTGGTACATGTTGGGGGTTTGTGCTCATCTTCTCTGAGAGAAGCCTGCTGCACTGGTTCTCAGGCAGACTTGCCCTTGTAAAGATGCACCTGCAGGGTGCAGTGATAGGGCTTGGTGCAAGCCACTCCAGCCTCCATTGGGGGTGCTTTATTGATCACTGAAGTCGATGCTGATGGGCAAGGGGAAAATGGTGTCATCCCACTGTCTCATCCCCTGAGAGGGGAGTTTGCACCCACCACCATTCAGGAAGCCCTCACAGAAGAGTGAACAATCTCCCCTCTCTGTCCCAGGCTTCTGTCAGAACCTTGCCTTCATCCTTTCTGTGTCTGAGCCATCCAGCTCTCTGGTGGTACAGTACTCCTGTATTTTATTTCAGGTGTGTGACTGGGTTTCAAAGTTCCAAATTTTAGGGACCAGGCAGGGCTTAGACCCAAGCTAATTCTCTGGGGGGGGGTCTCACTACACTGTGGAGAGTGCCAGTTTGTCCCAGAAGAGTAGTTGCATGACTGTGTGGGGCTGAGTATGCAGTAAAGTGGAGTGTAAAGCTGGCTTCTAGGTTAGCTCCTTTCACTCGGTGCCTCTGCTTTTATGCTAATTAAAAGGACCACTCAATGACATCCCCTTCTTTTTTGTCCCCTGAGAGACAGTGCCACCTCTCCCAAATACACTCCAAGAAGGTGAACTGTTTCTCCCCATGTGACCCAGGAGATCCTAAGAGCACACTGTCCATTCCTGGGATCTGCCCTCCTTCATCACACTAAGCCCACCAGACACAACCCCAGCCCCATCACCACTAAGCCCACCAGACACAACCCCAGCAATGGTGTAGACTTCTAAAGCTACAATTTGAGCTTTACTGCTTATAAAAACTTGCGATAGTCAGCCCCTCTCCTTTGCCTAACGTTTTTGGGGAAGAGTTTTTCTTGTGCAATCCCCTGTGCACTGCTTTCAGTCTTTCCCTCTCCTCTATTTCTCTCTTGCTCCTCTTTCTGTGATCAGGGCTCTTCCTCTCCACAGCATCTGCAGTTCTTCTTCCAATCAACTCTGAAGCTCCTACTTTCCACCATCTGGCCATTTGTCTCCCTCTCGATGTGCAGTTTGTTCTCTCAGTCCTCATATTGATTTTTGGCTGTTCACAATGATTTGATATTTTTCTGGATGTGTTTGAGGGACGAGGAAAGTATAGGGTTCCCCTACTACTCCACCATCTTAACTCCTCTGCCTAAAGGTTTTATTTTAAAGTAATCTCTATATCCAGCACAGGGCTCAAACTCACAACTTCGAGATCTAGAGTTGCATACTTCACTGACTGAGCCAGCCAGGTGGCCCTTGCAACCTGCTTTTTAAGCTTAATGATGCTTTGTAAATTTTGACTTGCTCTAATTGCTTTTTTTTAAAGTTCTTATTTAAATTCCAGTTAGTTAACACACAGTGTAATAATAGTTTCAAATGTACAGTATAGTGATTCAACACTTTCGTAGAAAATCCAGTGCTCCAATAAATGAACATAGGTGAAGGGAAGGAAAAATGAGATAAAAATAAAGGGGGAGATAAACTATAAGAGACTCTTAACTCCAGAGAACAAACTGAGGTTGATGGAGGGGAGGTGAGTGGGGGGATGAGCTAAATGGGTGATGCATATTAAGGAGTGCACTTATTGGGATGGGCACTGGGTATTATATGTAAGTGAAGAATCAATAAATTCTATGCTTTATATCAAAAAAAAAAAAGAAAAGAAAAGAAAATCCAGTGCTCATCACAGCAAGTGCACTCCCTAATCCCCATCAACAAATTTACCCATCTCCCCACTCACCTCTCTTCTGTTAACTATTAGAAAAATATCTATTCATGTCTTCTGCCCATGTTTTAATGGGATTGTTAATTTTTGGGTGTTGAGTTTATAAGTTTTTTTATATATTTTGGTAACAGTTTCTTCTTTATAGTTAAGGGTCTGTTTCTTGCTTTGCCGCGCTCTCTCTTTTTTCCCACTCTATTTATTTGTTTTGTTTTTTAAATTCCACCTATGAATGAAATCACATGGTATTTGTCTCTCTTTGATTGACTTTATTTGCTTAGCATAATACTTTCCAGGTCCATCCATGTTGTGCAGATTGCAAGATTTCATTCTTTTTTATGGCTAAGTAATATTAACATATATATATGTATATATATATATTCATGTCTATCTATCTATCTATCTATCTATATCACATTTTCTTTTTCCATTCATCAATTGATGGAGGTTTGGCTCTTTCCATAGTTTGGCTATTGTAGATAATGCTGCTATAAACGTTGGGGTGCATGTATCCATTTGAATTAAAGTTTTTGTATTCTTTGGGTTAAAAACATTTTAGTGCCATTGCTGGATCATAGGGTGGTTTTATTTTTAACTTTCTGAGGAACCCCCATACTGTTTTCCAGAGTGGTTGCACCATTTTGCATTCCCAACAGTTTAAGAGGATTCCCCTTTCTCCACATCCTTGCCTACACATGTTGTTTCTTGTGTTGTATTTCTGACAGGGGTGAGGTGGTATCTCATTGTAGTTTTGATTTGTATTTCTCTAATGATCAGTGATGTTGTACATCTTTTAAAGTGTCTGTTATCTGTATGTCTTCTTTGGAAAAATGTCTATTCATGTGTCTGCCCATGTTTTAATTAGATTATTCATTTTTGGGTGTTGAGTTTTATAAGTTTTCTTTATATATTTTGGACACTAACTCTTTATCAGATACGTTATTTGCAAATGTCTTCTCCCATTCTTAGGTTGTATTTTCATTTCTTTTCTTTTAATCTTTCAGTGGGATAAACTTGAAACTCTCAAATATATGCAAATGTATAAGAGTAAATAATTTAGGAAAAATCATTGCAGATCACACACACAAACTTATACATACGAATGATTAAGTGCTAAGTAGGTGGAAAACATGTGAAAGAAGATGCATGTGTGTGTTGGAGAGGTATGTAATTGTTTATGGCAGTGCTTTTCAAACATTTCTGTTGAAGGACCACTAAAGACAAAAAAGAAGAAACATGGATGGTAGGGAGTAAGAGAGGAGTAATGAGGTGCAGGCTTTTCTTCATGTCATGTTTTAATTGAAAAGTTTATGTAATTTTCATTTTATTTCATGCCATATTCATTTTTATCTTAATATAAAGACAATAATAGGTACAGTTATTTTATTCTCAAATATGATTAAAATAGACACCTGAAGGAGCTATGTCATGTCTAGCTTTGCTCTTGCGCATCTCTTGGCACAGTAAATCATATGTTGGGGATTTGCATACTTTTATTTGAGGAACACAGATGTATAATGATGAATAAATGAATCATAGTCTGGTGCAGCTTGTGTATTTGGAGGCAGCATTCTGATTCTGACAGAGGTTTGCTTGTCAGTAGCTAAAGCAGCTCTGTCAAAATTCCAGCCCATTCAAAGAGGCTGAGTACACAGATGCCCCCAAACTTCACTGTCTTTGGCTTCTCTTCAATCCCATCTCCTAGGATTGGGGGAGGAGATAGAGTGATATTTGTTTCACAAATTAATTGAAAGTAAAAGTAGGTGGTAAAAATTTAATGGTTTGATTTTTAGCTACTTTAAAATAACACCTTGTCAAAATAACTTCATCAAAATATCATTTACCTGTTAGGTACTATTACTTGAAGAAGTTAATAGAGAAAGAAAAACTTTAGAAAGAATATGCTGTGGTGTAGAATAAGTTTAAAGGGCTTCTTGTTGGGCCGATTTGATAAGCTCATGACAATTAATCCTCCTTTTGAAAAATTGAATTAAATAACTAGAAGAAGGAGGTGTACAGAGGGAATCAACTAATTCAAGACCGACATAGAAATCAAAGGCCAGAAGATAGTGAGAGAAGTGGAGAATTTAGTAAAAATGGGTAGTCGAGACAGGGGAACTCCCTAAACATTTTGATTAGGCCATAAGTAGTGTCACATAGGTTGACACTACTGGTGAGGGAAACTTAATTGGTATTTTTTTGCCCTTATATTAGTTTGCTAGGGCTGCAGTGACAAAGTACCACAAACTGGGTGACTTAAACAGCAGAAATTTATTGTCTCACAGGTCAGAGGCTGGAAGTCCAAGATCAAGGTGTCGACAGGATTAGTACCTTCTGAAGGCTGTGAGGGAAGGATCTGTTCCTCTCTGTCTTGTAGATGATCATCAGTATGTTCACATGGCATTCTCCCTATATGACTACTTCTGTGAGCAAATTCCTCCTTTTTATAAGGATACGAACTAATTGGGTTAAAACCCACATTTTACTCACTGTAATTACCTTTGTAAAGATCCTTTCTCCAAAAAGGTCACATTCTTGAGTTCCTGGGGGTTAGGACTTCAACATGGGCAGGATGGTGGGGGGCGGGGGTGTGTGTGACACAATTCAACCTCCAATATATTTCTTTATACTTTAACTTCATTTTGTAAGTTAGTTTCGTACCAACTCTCCTTTCAGACACTGGGATGAGATGAAATATTAATGCAGTTTGAATTCAGCCCTGGCTGGGACTGCTCATATCAGTGGTTGCAGACACAAGTGCACTACTGTGGGTCAGATATATAGTCTAGAAAAAGAAACAACATGATGGTATCTCAGTTCTGTGTATCATGCATTGGTCTAGAGAATTCAGGAGCTCTGAGTTACAAAACGCTTCTAAATTTAATACTAAAGAGAAAACATTTGTTAGGGACGAGTGAGTGCTTATGTTTTTATTTCATTAGAATTACAATCACACTTACTCTCCTATATCTTGGTCAATCAGATACTCTTGGACACCAGCTAATCAATTTTACAATTTTTAAATTTCAGTTTGAGACGTTTTGCATGTTGACACGCAACTGCTTTTGTCACCTGCAAATAAGTGTACCTCTAATGTAATTTTAATGGGTCTGCACTTTAAACATAGAAATGATTCTCATTAACTTAAAGTCACCTAAGTTTTGGATTACCTGCTTTTGGGTTTTATATATACTTTCCCCCCTCCATCAATGTGGGTGAAAATGGGTTCTTGGCTTAAGTAATCAAACTGGCAGATTAAATGGTTTGGAAAATTTGGTAATACGTAGAAATAAATTATTGAAAAATTTTATATGTTCTTTAAAGTCAAGAATATTATTAAGAGTCATTGCTAGTCATTAAGAATGTGGCTTCTTGAACTACACAATCTTGGTTCAATCTTAGGACCTAATAGTACATGAAAAATGTTTATAATATTACCTGAAATACAGGAAGTAGTCTATATGTGTCATTTTTTATTGCTGTCAAAGAACAAAATATATTTAAAAGCAATAACATGAAATAACATCAAAACCAAATGAATATTTCTTATAATTTATATGGAGAAAATAATGCTAGAATAATCAAAATCACTTAAAAATCTCATTCCTACTAAAATTCTAGCTAGGAAAATTGACATTTGAGACTTTGCCAGTAGGTATATACTATCCACAAAATAATATTAATGACTTGAACTCTGTGGCATTTTAATTCCTATAGAACACCATGCAGATTAGTGTACCATTCTGCAGAAATGACTTCACAAGTTCTTTTTTTTAAAAATAATATACCTTGGACTTCATATAAAGGCTAATAAAAATAAGATTATAAATAATCTCTTTATATTTTCTGGAAAACCACCATCTATTATTCCATGTGTAAACAATCACTTGATACATCCCTTTAAAAAATAATTTATTAATAGGGAAATGTTTCTGGGGCACCTGGCTCAGTTGGTTGAGCGTCCAACTTTGGCTCAGGTCATGATCTCACTGTTCGTGGGTTCAAGCCCCGTGTCGGGTTCTGTGCTGACAGCTCACAGCCTGGAGTCTACTTTGGATTTTGTGTCTCCTTCTCTCTCTGGCCCCCACTCATGCTCTCTCTCTGTCTCTCAAAAATAAATAAATGTTAAAATAGGGAAATGTTTCTTTTGCCTGACAAACTTCTCTGCTTCCTTTTATTAAGAAACAAGAATAGTAAGACCGTTGTTTTTATTTTTGTGCATGGTAAGGCACAGAAATGGCAGTGAATTCAAAGAACTTTCTTTTCTTTCTAGTCATAGAGAAATGCTCTTTTCTTCCAATCACCTTGTGTCTGGGTGGGAGTGTATGACTAGTTCTGGTCAACAGAGTATGAATGAATATATGCCAGTTCTAGGTTTGGCCTCTAAAACCTCTTCAAATTTCCACATGCTTTCTCTACGCTTGTGAGCTGGTTAAATGCAGAGGATCTGGCAGAAAGACCCTTTCTAAGGAAGGGTCTGGAATATGGTCTTATCACAAGATGAAAAGAATTCTGATCACTAAGACACTGCTTGAAGGAAAGATGTCCTGAAGAGTTACCCAACCAGAAATATACACATTGGATTTAGCATGACAAAACAATAACACCAAAACTAAAAAGACCCCCCGCCCCACTCTAATCATGTATTGGTCCTAGACTGCTGAGAGATTTTTTTTTTTAATAGTTTGTTATATAGTACCTGGCATATACCTTGGCAACCAGAGTGTTAAAAATGTGCAGTGATAGGAATTTATTAGTTTTGTTTTTGTTTTGTGTACTAAATTTCCCCTTCTTTTCTTCCTTTTTCTTTCTTTCTTTCTTCCTTCCCTTCCCTTCCCTTTCTTTTTCTTTTCTTTCACTTTTCTTATTAATTGATGTATAGTTTGCATATATTATTATAAATAATATTATTAGTTTCAAGTATAAAACAGTGATTTGACAATTAATAGATTATGAAATGCTCACCAGTAAGTGTAGTTATCACTGTACTATCATACTCTGTCACCATAAAAATTATTACAATATTATTGACTATATATCCTTTGTTGTATTTTTCATCCCTCTGATTTATTTTATAACTGGAAGCTTATAGCTCTTAATCCCTGTCATCTATTTCATCCGTTTCCCCATCTCCTTCTCTTTAGCAACCACCATTTTTTTTTCTGTATTTATGAGTCTGTTTCTCTTTTGTTGTTATTGTTGTTGTTGATTTGTGCTGTTTTAGATTTTAGTGAAATCATTTGGTATTTTATGTGTTTCTTGAGATGAAATAGATAAGGATGTTGAGTGGGTTGCTGGCTCCTGAAGCTAAGACTTTTGGTATCATTACGTGTTGCTCATTATCCTAAAATGCTGGTATGAAAATGGTTTCTATTGACTTTAGGGAAACTTTAAAGTTCTAAATAATAGTATATAATATTTTGGGAGATTTCAGTGCAAAAGTTTAAATCTTATAATCGTGATTATGGTAAAGTCCCTGGGCAATTTCAACATATAATCATTTGAATAGGCAAATACCTCTAAAATACGCTGTTAATTAATAGCAACTAACTAAATTAAATTAAAGTGGATTTTCAGTGGACTCTAAAGTTTAGGATATAGGGAAATAGGAAGTCCATTATAAAATTACCAGGTTAGGTGAAGAATTTAGTACCAAACTTTATTCAAATAAAATAATTTTCTCAATCAGTGGAACATAATGTCATAAACTTCAATTTTAGTTCAATCACAAAATAAGTTTTGTCATATATAGAAGCAAAATCTTATTTGTGTTTTAGTTTCTAATTTTCTGTGATTTAGATACAGACAAATGCTTTCTATGGGTTACATACAGCATAAAACTCTTTCCTCCAGAAATACCTTCTCCATGTACTTTTAGGCATTTTCTTAGATTTTTCATGAAAAAAGATGCAATAAAATAAATATCTTATGGAGAATACCTTATGTTTTGTTTCTTCTGAATTTGAAGAATGTTATATTTAGCCTTAATGAATAAATTAAATCTCAAAGAATTTCTGTCTAGGTTACTTCTACAGTAAAACCAGATTGTTAACCAAATTAACCATGTTATTTCTTCAGTGACAGTCTTTGATATAAAGTGATAGTTGATATAATTTCAGCAATCTCTAGTAGATGTATAAATCCATTGTTATTTACTGCACTTTTAGAAATATTACAAATGATGAGGTGGCGTCCTTGGTTAAACATCCTGGGTAGCTCAGTTGGTTAAGTGTCTGACTCTTGATTTTGCCTCCAGTCATGATCTTATGGTTCATGGAATTGAGCCCCGCATCAGGCTGTGAGCTGACAGTGTTGAGCATGCTTGATATTCTCTCTCTGTCTCTTTCTCTCTGCCCCTCTCCCACTCATGCTTGTTTTTTTTTCTCTCTCTCTCACAAAAAAATTATATATATATATATATATATTAAAAAAAGAAATAATACAAATAATTAGTCAATTTCTTTTCTTTAGAATATAAACATAAATAAAGACATAAAAATGTTATAACTTCAAATATAAAATTACAGGGATTCTTATTTCTCAAGTCTTTAATGATCCTAATTCTAGGAGATAATACGTTATTTAAACAGGCCCCATGAGCTGGGTAGGGCATTAAAAGGTGTATTTTAAGCATGTTATTATTCCAGTGTAATTAATAGTGTCACATTTATGTTTGTCTTTTATTCCACGAGCATTTAATGTTCTAAACATTGAGCTAGATGCTCTCACAGATTATCTTTTTTTAGGGGCACCTGGATGCCTGAGTTGGTTAAGTGTCTGACTTGATTTTGGCTCAGGTAATAATCTCATGGTTTATGAGTTTGAGCCCTGCTTCAGGCTCCATGCTGACAGTGAAGAGCCTACTTGGGACTCTCTCTATGCCCTTGCTTCTCTCTTTGCCCCTCCTCCACGTGGGCATGCTCTCTTTCTCTTTCTCTCAGAATAAAAAAAGTTAAAAAAGTGATTATCTTTTTTCATCCTCATAAAAAATCCTTTGAGGTGCCCATTTTCCTGGAAAGGAAATAGTGTTCAGAAAGAATATATGACTTCTCCAAAGTCACCTTTGTAGTCTTTATGGTGGCATCACAAAGATGACCCCCCCCACCCCCACAACATGTCTGACACCAAAACATATGCCTGTTTCCATTTGGATTTACTTTGTGTGTTCTAGAACCATCTTAGGCATATACCATTAACCCAATCACTACTTCTGAGATTTAACCTCTTTTCAGAGATCTCCCTTCTTCTTGCTATGGCTCCTGGAGACATGTCTACTTCTTTTCTCTGAGGAAGGTCATAACCTTATTTTTTGGGGGTTCTTCTCCTCTAGGGACTGACTGAAAAGTGAAATACATTTATTCTCTTTTTATTTCTTGCTCCCAAACAGAGTTATTTTTATTTCTCCAAGTTGGCTAATGCAGAAGCTATTTTATTTCTATACCTCTAAATAGAGTGGAGAAAATAAAGAAAATCTGGGAACATTCAAAGTTTCTTAATTTTATGACATCTCTAGATGAATAGGCTCTTATGTAGTTTCTGACTGTCTTCTGAGAATGTAGACAGTAGATTTTTAAAAATATCCAGCCACAGAAGAAAAGACAGAAATGTGCAGAAATATATTTCCACACATATTTGCATGCAGAGAAAAAAGACAAACTGTAAAGGAAGTATAACATATAACGTAGCAAGGAATATGTATTTTAAGTCAGAAGATTGTGAGTGGTATTATTAAAGCATCAGAACCTTGACCTTACTTGTTTCAAGTATCTTTGTATAACAATACTTAAGGGTTATCTAACTTGAAGATTTGTGCACCCCATGGAGGGATTTGAAGTACAGGGTAATCCTATAGTTTTCCATGAGAACTGTTGTCAATATATCCTTATGTATGATGAACTGTAAAGGCCATAGAGGACATGTAATTCTCTAGTTCTACCTTGCTCCCACAGTTAGTCCTTAAAAATTCTGAGTGTTCCTTTTTTTTCCCCTAAGATGTCATGTAGTTGGATCTATGTTCAGAAAGAACTTCTTGATTAAGAGCCACTTTTTATTAAGTTTTTGCTTAAGCATGTACTTCAATAGAAGATGGAAGCACAAGGACTGACTTGGAGTTTAAATCAGACTGGTAATTTCAGAAGGCATTGCTATCTTTACAAGCATGAGTTATTTGTCAGTGAAAATGATGCCTTCCTTATAACATGTAGGTATCTTCAAGCAATATTTATTATGAGCTCATCATATTTAATAGCCAAAAACTATATTGTGCCATTTGTGAATTGCACTCCTAAAATGCTGAAATATGTTTGTTCTACAAGTAATAGGCAGAATGTTAATATCAAGTTTTGGCAGTTCATCCGTGCAGATTAGATAGAATTGAGATGTATATCAATGTGGGTTCATGGGTTCAGGATACAGAGATTTCCTAAACTTGATGCTATCTCTGCCTGACAAAAATGCAGCATGAGCTTTAGTGATTACCTCAAAGCAATTTGAGGACAATTTGTGAACTAATGGAGTTTCCAAATTATTATGTTTTGAAAACTAATGGAATTACATATCAAAGTGAATATTAAAAACTAATTATTTTAGAACTTTAGCTTAAAACTTTAGCTTAAAGATATACCTTCTTGGGTATTAATCTAGAAAATTCCAACTATTAATTCTATGCAAATAACCATGGGTTCAGTATGATATTTTCCTGACTACTTTTAGAGAAAAAGAACACAAAAAACAAAAAACTTCAGAAAATGGTAGGCAAAAGCTATGGAGTAACATTAAAAATGTGAAATTTTGTTTCTGCAACAGGATACCCAGTGGCAATTCTATGTTCAGTGTCTAAGGTCAGGGATGAAAAATCTGAGGCTTAAATTTAAACAATTTAAAGAGAACTGCCCCAAAGAAGGAATTATTAACACTCCCCTTCAGAGCTGGGAATAAATAAATAAATGTCAGAACTAACACTTTTGCATCAGCCATCCCCACCTCCCTCCTTTTTACGTGAAATGATTAGCCTGGGGAGACAGGAGTCATCATGAATATAGTTATTATATGAGAGGCTTCACTCTTTCCCCTCCTTGGGGAAGAATAGAGATGCTTTCTTTTCTAAGGCCAAAATGGGAGTAAAAGTGCTCCAAGAGAATTGCTCATAAAGAATGGGAGTTCTTACCAGTTGGCATTGTGTTTCTTGATTGGATGTCTGCTTAGCCAGCAAACTTGCTAGTCTATTTCTTGGCCTATTGCACAAAGGAAAAACACAATGAGAGATTGTTGGCAGAATGAAAAGAGCCTGTATTCTTATTATCTGGTGTAAAGATGAGACCAGGTGTATAACAAGGAAGGCAAGCAAGCTTAGGCCTGCTTGCTCACTAATACGGACTGAATGTTTGGGTCCCTCCCAAGATTTGTATGTTGAAACCCTAATCCCCAGCGATCATATTTGATCTTTGAGGTAATTGGGTTTAGATGAAGTCATGAGGGTAGAGCTCCCATGATGAGATTAATGCCCCCATCCTCTTATAAAAAAAGGCAGAGGCACAAGATTTCTGTGTATATGCACATGCCAAGGAAAGGCCTTGTGATGACATGGACAGGAAGAGGGCCCTCACCAAGAACCCAATGGTGCTAGTACCCTGATCTTAGACTTCTAGCTTCCAGAACTGTGAGAAATAAATGTTTGTTGTTCAAGCCACACAGTCTATGGTGTTTGTTATAACAGCCTGAGCTAAGGCACTCACACTATAGGGCTTCTTGTTAGAGAGGGAGGTCCCAACAGGAAGAGGTGGTGGATGAATTGCCAGGGGAAGCAGTTGGGATTGGAAAATGAGGCTGACCTGCAGCTTATCCTATTTTATCAGAGAACTATAGTTTAAGAGGACCTCTTAAGATTTTCCAAGAACTTGTACACCCTTCCCAGGAGAGTTAAGCATTTGGATGGCTGCTATCCATAGGGCATCAATGCCCAGCCAATACAGAGAAGGCTAGAATAGCAGCCAGTTAAAGAGGCACTTGCTCCTCTCCCTTTCCCTTCTCCCAATGCTTACAAGTGAAGGAGGTAGGCCTTGAAGGAAAAGGGCAACAAAAGGAGAATAGGGATGTATAGATTTCCCTTTAGTCCCTACCCTATCACTACCCCAGCAGTCCAGATACATTCTCATGCTTGGGTTTGATGAGATTTAGATTGAGTTTGAGCTTGAAGTTTTATATTGGACTTAATTTTATAACCAAAAATGACTAGAAAATTATGGAATCTACTAAGTATGATACCATGGGATGGGAAAAAGAGATTTGACAAAGCATTATTGAAACCAGTGATTGAGGGGCGCCTGGGTGGCGCAGTCGGTTAAGCCCGACTTCAGCCAGGTCACAATCTCGCGGTCCGTGAGTTCGAGCCCCGCGTCGGGCTCTGGGCTGATGGCTCAGAGCCTGGAGCCTGTTTCCGATTCTGTGTCTCCCTCTCTCTCTGCCCCTCCCCCCATTCATGCTCTGTCTCTCTCTGCCCCACAAATAAATAAACGTTGAAACCAGTGATTGAAAAAACAAGTGATTTCATGTTTATATTCCAACTGTTAGAGATTGCAGTGGTCTTCATTTGATAAAATATATTTCATTGTATTGGCAAATAGAATAGAGAAATAATGGGAGAAATGTGCACTGAGAGGCCACCTCTTTTACACTTCAGCTTCTGGAAAAAGTAAGTATTTTAAGACTTTGGGTATTAAGTTACAATCAACGACATGAATGGCATTTTTGTGATTGTGGTTTTATATGGTATTAGACTTCTATGAAGAATGTTTAAAAGAACATCTTACATAGTATAAAAAAAGTCTTGATTTTCTTCATCAAATAACAAATAAATTGTCAGTTGTGTGAGTTCAAAGGCAAGTCGCCATGAATCAGTTTTTGAAATAGACACATCTAGGAGATGCCAGTTTGCATTAATGATTCCGAAGGAGTACAGATGGGAAAGCGGGCAGCCTCTGAGAAATTGGAGCTTCCCGGAGAGCCCCAGACACCTGTGTTTTTAAATAATGACACTCTGTATTATTATTTAAGGAGTCCCCATTTTATGCTAAAAATACAGATGTTTCTCATATGTTTTTAAGATATGTTTCATGGATTTGATCCCAAGAGTCACCTTACACTGTTAAAATATACTGAAGTTTTCTCCTCTTGATATTACCATCATCTTATAAAAAATAAAATGGAATATAAATTTCATCCTAACCTATTAATATAAAAAATGAAGCTTGAAACCCTTCAGACCAAACAACCTCTTTCCACCCCTACTCTGCAAATATACTCCCAAATAAAAATGAAGGGCAAGAACTATATACTTAAGATAGCCTATGTATTCTGCTGTGGCAAAAAGCTAATCCTAACCTAATCAAAGAGGCTTACTTTTCATTATGGAAAAAATATTGAAAATTAAAAAGACAAATTAGTTAAATGGTATCATTATTTTAAGTCTTGTTTTCCAACATGTTTCTGTTTTACATTTGTCCTTTTGTCCATTGTAATTAATGAACTAAATCCAACTTTGCAATATTATAGGATTATTTTTGAGAAGGGTAGTATAGTGGATTGATTTTAGACGTTAATAGTCTCTTATTAGCTTTGTGAGTTTGGGAGTGCTACCTAACCTCTCTGTGCTGTTTTCTCATCTGTAAAATGAGATAAGAACACAAAGTATCTTGAAGAGTTGTGTGAATGCTAAACAACAATAATATGATATGTTTAGTTGTCTAGCACAGAGTGAACACACTGTAATGTTAGTTGTTATTATGTAGGTGTGAAGATGGGGATATAGGATTTTAAGAGAAATGCAACTGACAGAAAAGTTAATTGAGAGATGTTGTGAGGGAAAATAGATAAGAAACCAATGACAGAGAGGGAATTAAAAGTGGGGTTAACATTACCATTTCTTATCCTGACCCCAGCTGCTTGATGAGGGTAAATTCTTGATGACCACCCCTGACCGGCGCGTGTGTGTCCGCGGGGGGGGGGGGGTGTCTTCTTCCTCCTGCCTCCAGCTCATGAGTTGGAGGTTCTTCCATGTGTGTGTCATTGTTGAGAATGCTGGGACCCTGACTGCCCTTGTCCCAGCTCAAAAGTTGGTGGTTCCACACCAGGAGGAATAAGTTGAGAACTGATGGGGTCTTTTGGGAGGTGTAAGTTTCTTTACATCTTACACTACAGGAAGGGACATTCTCTATTTTCTTCTCCATTTTTTGAGATTGTATATAACCAGCAGTGCCCTAGCCTGAAAATAAAACCAAGAATAAAGAAGAGTGGAGAAATAGAAAGAACCTAAGCCTTTGAAGATAAAGTTTAGCCATGAAAAGAGTAATGATTGGCACAGTAGGGAGTCCAGAGGTCCAATGAAGTCCTATCCTGAGATCCACAGAGCCTCTAGACCTCCTGATGAGAGATAATAATTATTTCCTTAACATTTAAACTATCTTAAGACATGGTTGCTGTTAGGGTGCCTGTCTGCCTCAGTTGGTTGAGCGTACAACTCTCAATTTTGGCTCAGGTCATGATCCTAGGGTTGTGGGATTGAGCCCCACATCTGGCTCCATATTGAGCATGTAGCCTGCATGGGATTCTCTCTCTCTCTCTCTCTCTCTCTCTCTCTCCCTCTCTCCCCCTCTCTCCCCACTCTCCCTCCCCCCCCACCTCTCTCTCACTCATGAGCACTAGCTCTCTCAAAAATAAAAAGACAGGATTTCTGTTACTTGCAGCCAAAAGCATTGTAACTGATAAATATTAATTTGAAAATAGTTATTTTAGTACAAAACTTTTGTACTATGGAATGTAATTTATTGGAGTTTTTAGTAACCTTTTTTATGTTTGACTAATAAACTTCTTTCCACTTTTAATTTCTTCCGTGACCTCTTTAATTTTTATTATTCATCAAAGGAATTATTACATTTGTTTTTATTATTATTATTTTTTGTCTTTTTTCCTTACTATTTCCTGGGGATTTTTCTTTTCTTTTAGTAAATAGTTTTGGCTTCTAATTTTAGTTTCTATTTACACCTTCTTTGCCTTTGCCAACTCTAAATTTTCTGTCTTGTGAGAGATGACTCAACATGTTCTGGTTATAATACATCTCTTTGTCTTTCTTTAAATATATTTCCATTTATTCAGTTCCTTCTGCACCTTGGGAAATCCTATGTGATAGAATAAGTGAAACTACCGATGTGCTTTCTTACCCAAAGTTCTAACCCCATTTTCCATCTCTGTTCAAAGAGGGAAATAGAGCCATCGTTTGTACAGGGGGAAGGAGGGTAATGTTGTTGTAGGACATGGACAGCAAACAAAGATACCAGATTCTCCTAAGTGGCATGAAGGGATGTTTTGAATGGCAGTGGCAACCCACAGATAAGCTCTGCACCCTCTATATGTAGCACAGTCCTGTGGTCAGAGAAATCTCCTGATTGGGGATAAGGAATATTTTGGGGGTAAAGAAGAGGAAAGAGGGTAGTCATTGAACCTGGCTTATGTTCCTCACCATGTGTCAAGGATAAGAGAACAAAAGGGTCTTGTCCCACTTGGGTCAATAATGGTTGCAACTTCACAAAAATGGTAAGGGGAAGAGCAAACACTGCACTCACCCATAAAGTTCCAGCAGGAACCATAAAGTTTCAGCAGGATGCAAGATCTTTCCTCTGCCACCTGAGGTCATGGTAGGACTTGGACCTTTCAGAGGAGGCCCTGAGGACAAGGGATAGAACTGAGAACCTAAGAATTATTATGGCATGGATTTTATACACATTCCTGGAAGATAGCATCAGCCTCAGGGAAGAGGAAATAGAGACAAAGAGACTATGATTGCATTTTATTTATTTATTTATTTTTTCAACGTTTATTTATTTTTGGGACAGAGAGAGACAGAGCATGAACGGGGGAGGGGCAGAGAGAGAGGGAGACACAGAATCGGAAACAGGCTCCAGGCTCTGAGCCATCAGCCCAGAGCCCGACGCGGGGCTCGAACTCACGGACCGCGAGATCCTGACCTGGCTGAAGTCGGACGCTTAACTGACTGCGCCACCCAGGCGCCCCTATGATTGCATTTTAAACTGAGGTAACTGAAAATCACTCAGGTGGATTACATTTACTATAAGGTGACTCAATTAGGTTTTTACATTTGGCAGCATGGGGCCTCAGAGTCAAAAAATTAAATTAAAAGAAAAAATAAACTACATTTTTTCACATAGGAGTTTTGTGGGATATTGTAACTTCATAGAATCTGAATTGCATTCTTGGTATTTTTAGAAATTCATTACCCTGGAGGCATTTCTTCACTCTTTTCTCCACAAATCCCAGCACCTTGACAAATGCTGCTTTTGCTTCCTCCTGCACGACATCTCTTGGATGCAGTGTTTCCTCTCCGTCTTTGCCACCAAATTAATTATCCAAATTCCAGTTATTTGTCACCTGAGTTATTATGATATCTTTATCAGTGTGCCTGCCTTGTTTTTTCTCATCTCAGTAAGTTTTATGATCTTGTAACTCTTTGTCTTATAGTAGCATGTACTGTCTTAATTCATTCTTTGATTAGACCTCTCTAACTTTCCATTTCATACAAACCAATTTAGTATGATTTGGAGACTAAGGATATATATATATAAAACAACCAAATATTTTTTTGAATGTTTATTTATTTAATTTGAGAGAGAGAGAGCAAGAGAAAATTTCAAGCAGGTTCCACACTGTCAGTGCACAGCCCTATACAGGGCTCCACCTCACAACCCCATGACCTGAGCTGAAATCAAGTTAGACACTCAACCGGCTGAGCCACCCAGGTGGCCCCATCCTAATACTTGAATTTGTGATTCATCTTCACTCTTCTAACCACTAAAGTAGTTGTTTCTTGTGGAAGTGCTATTTGACACAATAGGTCAAAGACATAGGTGTATGTATTTAGGCTTATATTTTATTTTTTTAAATTTTTCTTTTTTTCAACGTTTTTTATTTATTTTTGGGACAGAGAGAGACAGAGCATGAACGGGTGAGGGGCAGAGAGAGAGGGAGACACAGAATCGGAAACAGGCTCCAGGCTCTGAGCAATCCGCCCAGAGCCTGACGCGGGGCTCGAACTCACGGACCGCGAGATCGTGACCTGGCTGAAGTCGGACGCTTAACTGACTGCGCCACCCAGGCGCCCCTAGGTTTATATTTTAATACTTATAGAACATGATGAACTAAACCAATGCAGATCATGATCTGAAAATATTATCAAAAAACTATTTTAGAAAAATAATTTTCTTAAATAATTTGAGGCTACATTTAAAATAATTTAAAATACAGTATTGTCAATGAGAGAAAAGGTAATCTACAAGTGCCAGGAAGTGAGAGAAATAAAGGCAGAGTGCCAAATGGTAGCTAGGACAATGAAAGCTCACAGGGGTGTTACGTTTGATATAGGCTCTTTGGGATGAGAATTTAATACCCATAGAAGGATGAGAGCCATGTCATTTGATCCACATGAACTGGGGAGCTGGTATTGAGTACTCAGCATAAAAAACAGTGCTTTAAAGTAGTGGTCTGCTTGCAAAAATGGAACTAGAAACACAGACCTTGGGAGGCAGCCTAATAATTTGCTCTCTGTTTTGGGCTTTAAGTGGAAAAAAAAAGATACTAGTGAGAAACTGAAACCCTGGGTCTGTTCCAAATGGGGTTACAATGAATATTTCCTGAATGGTATGGAAAATACAGGCTGAGAAATTGGAATCAAAACCAGTCAAAAACCATTAAAATCTAGTGTGTTCTGTGAGCAAAAAAAGTACAAAATTGATCTGTCAGGACAACTAAAGGAATAGAGGACTCTGTGGAAAACACAGACCCACTGAAGAAATTAAAAATAATAAACTATATTAGCAAATGACCCACTGTGAGGGAGAGTAAGCAGGCATAGCAAACAGGAAGATTAGCACTCTCAAGAATAGAAAATAGTAAACAATCTCAATGCATCCTTAAGTGTAGTTAAATTGTTAAAAAAGATAAAGGTGGAGCAGAATCCACAATGAAGTAAGAGGACAGTATGAAATAAAACATAAGAAAATAGAATAATATATAAAGAGACATAGTTCAGGAGAGAATTTGTGGAAACCTGAGAGAATCATCTAGACTATAGCACAGAGAAATTAAGAGATAGAAAATAATAAAACACAGTCAATAGATATAAAGGATAGAACATAGATGTTAAATGTATATCTGATGGGAATCTCAGTGGTGAAAATAGGGAAAATGAAAAAATAGCTATAGTACAATAAGTTATTGGCTGAGAACCAGAGGTAAAGAAGACAAGCTATCAAAATAAAATAAAATAAAATACCCACCTAGAAATATCAGAATGAAATTGTAGAATACAAAGGGCAAAAAAATCTTAAAAGCTAGCAGAGAGAAGGACTACTATGGACAAAGTGTGAAGGAACAATCATTCAAGTGTGGGGGACAAAATAAAGACATTTTGAGATAAATAAGAATTGGGGGGATACTTCCCACAGATTACTGAGGAAAGAATTATTAGACGACAACCTAGAAGGAAGAAGGGAATGAATGAAGCAAATGGAGACAAATAGGCAATAAAGATGTGGGTTAACCTAAATAATTAACTGTGTAAAGTGGTTACATTTTGGAGAGCTTAAAAACAAGGTAGAACTAAAATACCAGATAAAAATAACATGGAAGATGGCAAAAGAGTTCAGAACTAACTGTTTTATAGTTCTTTTTTAAAAAAAATTTTTTTTAATGTTCATTTATTTTTGAGAGAGAGACACAGAATGTGAGCAGGGGAGGGGCAGAGAGAGAGGGAGACACGGAATTTGAAGCAGGCTCTAGGCTCTGAGCTGCCAGCACAGAGCCTGATATGGGGTTCAAACTCACAAGCTGTGAGATCTGACCTCAGCCAAAGTTGGAGGCTTAACCAACTGAGCCACCCAGGTGCCCCATATTTTATAGTTCTTGTGTATTGCATATGGATAAAGATGTTGATGATTTTTCCTAGATAGGTAAGTGAAGGTTTTTCAGGGTAACTATTAAGAATGGAAATAGGCCTATAACAAAAAATAGTAGAAATGGGGAAGGAAAAGAAGAAATTGATTACTTGATTAATTTGGTTAAGCTAAAAACCAATCTAAGACAGAAAGAATGAAACAAAACAAAGCAACAATAACAACAACAACAGCAAACTCAGATTCTACCTAGTGAAATGTTTTAGAGGTTTATTTCAATGAAATGACTTAAATCAGAGAAAAGCAATTTTTGTGGTAATATGACTGGATTTTCATATTGGGATCATATTATTTTAGAACCGAAAACAAGTATTTAAAATAGTCTAGTTAGGTCTCTTCCTTGTATTGTTGAGGAAGTTAAGACTCCGAGATTAAATGCTTAAACCACAGGTTTAAGACTAGAATTTAGTTTCAGGGTGTCTGGGTGGTTCAGTTGGTTCAGCGTCCAACTTCACCTGAGGTCATGACCTCACGGTTCATGAGTTTGAGCCCTGCATCAGGCTCTGTGGTGACAGCTTAGAGCCTGGAGCCTGCTTCAGATTCTGTGTCTCCCTCTCTCTGCCCCTCCCCAGCTTGCACTCTCTGTCTCTGTCTCTCTCTCTCAAAACATAAACATTAAAAAAATTTTTTTAAAAAAGACTAGAATTTAGTTTCACTTAGGGTATTGTTCATGAAATTTATCTGGAAGCCAGAAAACATAGGGCTAATGCTGAGTAGATGTAATCAGCTGTCAAAATTGAACCTGGCTATAGTTGCTTCTTTCAAAATGGGATAATAATTGTCATTTAACAATTGTCAATTATTGTCAGTTGTCAATAATTATTTATGTATCAGTCAAATTAGGAGAATTCTTTGGGCATTTTAAGGCCCTTGGATAAAAATATAGTAGTAAAAATAAGCATTTATTAAATAAAATTTTATTTATTTATTAGATAAAAATAAAAATCTGTGTTATAGATTTATCTAGAAAAATAATTGAAATTGAAATTAAGGTGAAAGCCATCATTCTTTGAGATACTAGAATACTTTGTGTTTTCTTTTATAAATATTATTAAAAATACTATTTTATATAATCCAAGATTTGAAATAAAACATTATAGGATATAGCAAGCTCTCTTTTTAAACCAAAAATCATTAATTGTTCATAGAGGGGGAAAAAAACAGAAAACTTCTCCGTAGTACAGAATGAGGAAAATTTTACCAAGATATGAAAATTCAAGCTATGATGAAGAGAAATGACCTTGTCCACACAATGAGTCACAATTTCCAAGTGAGTTTCTTTGTGAATGTGGCTTATAATCACATTGTATGGTATGTCTGAAGTATTTCTAGAATGAGAATAACAGCTACTCTGAAAGAGTTTATCCATCATTAAATTTAAATTTAATTTTAATCAAATGTAATAATACAGTTATGGGGGGAAGATGCCAGGAATGAAATAATAGATTTCAAGTATAAGAAATTAAAACAGAAAATGAAAATGAATTCAAAATTTTATGGATTTTGTCATTTTGTTCTTAAGCAGTTGTAGGCATTAATGAATGTTTGAAATAGCATGTGTGGCAAAATGAGAAAAACTGCTTTCTATTTACTGCTAGAATGTAGTTAAGAGTATAGAGCTAGTTTTTCTGATCCAGAGACCAGAGCTAATTCCTCTGATTGGAAACTTAAATCTTCCAGTCTTCTGTCTCGAGCGAGTACAAAGATAACCACTAGGACACTTGCATTTCTTTAAACCTTTCAGAGAGAAGACTATCTATATCCAAAGTGTGTGAAATCAGAATGTTTATTCAGATTTATGGACTCAATCCATGGGATTTAGTTAAGAATCACCATGCCTTCCTTTATTTTTTATTTTTCAATATATGAAGTTTATTGTCAAATTGGTTTCCATACAACACCCAGTGCTCATCCCAAAAGGTGCCCTCCTCAATACCCATCACCCACCCTCCCTTCCCTCCCACCCCCCATCAACCCTCAGTTTGTTCTCAGTTTTTAACAGTCTCTTATGCTTTGGCTCTCTCCCACTCTAACCTCTTTTTTTTTTTCCTTCCCCTCCCCCATGGGTTTCTGTTAAGTTTCTCAGGATCCACGTAAGAGTGAAACCATATGGTATCTGTCTTTCTCTGGATGGCTTATTTCACTTAGCATAACACTCTCCAGTTCCATCCATGTTGCTACAAAGGGCCATATTTCATTCTTTCTCATTGCCACGTAGTACTCCATTGTGTATATAAACCACAATTTCTTTATCCATTCATCAGTTGATAGACATTTAGGTTCTTTCCATAATTTGGCTGTTGTTGAGAGTGCTGCTATAAACGTTGGGGTACAAGTGCCCCTCTGCATCAGCCCTCCTGTATCCCTTGGGTAAATTCCTAGCAGTGCTACTGCTGGGTCATAGGGTAGGTCTATTTTTAATTTTTTGAGGAACCTCCACACTGTTTTCCAGAGTGGCTGCACCAATTTGCATTCCCACCAACAGTTATGCCTTCCTTTAAATGAGAGTTCTTAAGTGACTTCATTAAATATTTTGAAAGTTTAATTGCATGTTTCTTTGACATAATGTATTTTATCAGCATAAAAGAAGAACAGCATATAAAATTTAGAAACACTTTTTATTTACTAAAATGTGCTTATCATCAAGGATGAAGTCCAGTACTTTAGAATCTACAATGATGCCATTATCTATGAATTTGCACATTTTTCATGGCCTGCCTAATTCAACCAAGGGTCCTTATATGCAAAGACATTTTCCCTGGTTTTGAGGTTTAATAACATTCATGTATTCATTCCTTCTAGCATACCTCCTTCTAAAAGGGTTTTGAGGTGTCCTATGTATAATAAAGTGTGTGCATCTGTGTGTGTTTTCAATAACTATCTAGAAGATGGAATCTCAAATTCATTTATTCAGTCCAAATCCTTTGAGCACTAGACTCAATGCTAGTTCTCAAAATATTCAAATGGGATGTTGGAAATTCTAGAAGATACACTGATACATGTTCAACTTGTTCAAATCTGAATACTACACATTAGTATTATTACATTAATATTATATATTATTTTAGAATAAAAATCTGATGCACATTATTTCTGTTATGCAAAAAGGCCTCAGTATTTAGCTGGTAGTTATCTCCAATTCCTCAATTACAGAATTCATTTTTTAACAATTTTTATTTCTTTAGCATTATAAACGTGACCAAAAAGTAATGTTAAAACTAGTAAAGGACTATGGATTGTATTTGGGAAGTATTTTGAGGAACTTTTTTTTGGTCATTTTTTTTTTTCTGGGATTAATAATGACCAAAACATACTTCCTTACTGTATTTTGCAAATGTACCTCATTGTAAACAAACCTGATACATGAAAATAGGAATTTATACATAATATAGATTAATGATTAAATGTTTTCTTTATAAAAGGATTATTTTGCAAATAACGCATAATAATCTAACTGCAAATGAAAGGTTTTCTAATACATTGATTGCTTTTGATTTCATTGTATCATTGTAAAATAGGTACTGTAGAAAATTTTTATAAATAAGAAAATAAAAGTCACCTGTATTACAGCCAGGGATTTCATTAATAATTTTTGTTTAATTTTCCCTAATTTCCTTCAGTGAGATTACACACACACACACACACACACACACACACACACACACACACATTTTGTATACTGTTTTTTTCTCTCAAATTTTAGAATTTTCTCACACCTGTAGATATTCCTTATATGTATATTTAGCTGTTGCATAAAAGGTTGGAGCTTTTGCATAAAAGGTTGCTTAGTATTGATATAGCCTTAATTTATTCTCTAGTTCCCTTATTATAGAACAATTTTTATTGTTTTATTTTTATTTGATAATTGTACATTGAATGTTTTCATGTATAAATCTTTGTGTTTTTAAATGACATCATTAGGATAGAGTCTTAAAATAGAAATTATTGTGTCAAAAGACTAAAATATATTTGAGATTTTTGAGAGAGATTGTTAACTATTTTCTGTAGGAAATTTAATCAATATAATTTTGTTATGTATGTATTGACAATACTTCCTTATTGTATGCCAATTATTATGAACTAAATGTCCCCCATTCATATATTGAAATTCAATCCAGAATATGGTTGGAAGAGGGGCCTTTGGGCAGTAATTAGGTCATGAGGATGGAGCCCTCATGAATGAGATTAGTGCCCTTATGAGAGTCCAGGGAGCTAGCTTACTCTCTTTCCACTATGCGAGGATATAAGAAGAATGCAGTCTACAACCTGGAAGAGAGAGGGCTCTTGCCTGAACTTGGCCATGTTAGCTTCTGATCTCAGACTTCCAACATCCTAAACTGTGAGAAATAAATTTCTGTTGTTTATAAGCCATCCAGTCTATGGCACTCCTTTATAGTAGACCAAACTGACTAAGATATTGTTACATATATTTTAATTTTTCCTATTTTTATGCCTTAAAGGCTATACTTCATTGCTTTAATATTTATTTCTTTGCTAATTTATGAGATTTACAATGTTTTCTTGTTGTTAATTATTTATATTCTTTTATTATGAAGTATACATTTAAATCATTTACCAATTTGCTTGTACATTTTTATTGTTTTAATTGATCTCTTAGAAGTTTAATTTCTTTGATTATTTTTTTCTAAAACTTTTTAAAACATTTTTTATTTTTGAGAGACAGAGACAGTGCGAGTTGGGGAGAGGCAGAGAGAGGGAGCCACAGAATCCAAAGCAGGCTCCAGGCTCCAGGCTCCAGGCTCCATGCTGTCAGTACAGAGCCTGACACGTCTCAAACCCATGACTGTGAGATTATGACAGCTGAAGTCGGAAGCTTAATTGACTGAGCTGTCCAGGCACCCCTTACTGATTAAAATTCTTAAAAGACCCTCCAAAACCACATTGGAATTTTAATTGTATTCCATTTCCCTACAAATTAATTTTATGTGGATCAATGTTTGCTGTGTGTCCTCTTAAAGTATGTTTCCCACCTACCCCATTTCCATCAGACCTTTTTCTTCATTTAGGGACCCATAGTATTTCAGGGAAGATGAGCTGATCAGTACATTCCATCTTTCTTGTCACATGGATGGTGGGCTAGTCACCTAAGTAATCCAATTACAGGGAATCTCAGTACTCCCAGGGGATGCGGGGGGAAAGAAGCCCATACTTGTGGCTTTGGATGGAAGATATAGGCAAAAAACTGAGATAGAAAGAATTTATATGTTATGTCATTGTTGGACCACTGGATTAGACTTCATTTGATATGTCTGGATTTTCTTAGTTTGAGATCCACCAAGTTCTCATTACGTTTTAAAGTAGCTTTAATTAGATTTATTGTTACTTTTAAATGAAAATATTTATGTTGACACTACATCATTATAATATTCTTTTTCCATATCATAAACATGGTATGACTCAATTTCCTTAAGATTTCTTTTGTATATGTCAGGAAAATTGTAGTATTTTCTTCGACACACATTTAATTATTTCTGGATGCTCTAGTACATTTTAAATTACTCCAACCTCAAAACCTTATTTTGTATAAAGCATTATAGCAATACATGAGACCAAAGTGAAGAAATAAATAGTGATAAAATAACAAATAATGTTGATGCTGGTAATCTCTTGTATAGTAATACTATGATCTAGGCACAGTTCTATTATATATTGGTATATATAATCTCATGAGGTAGCTCTAAATATGATCCCAATTTTATGGGTGAGAGAAGGGAGGCAAAGACATAAACTATCCAAAGCTTGTGCAACTAATTGGTCATCAGTACAGCTGGCTGAAATCAAGCAGTCTGGGCCCCAGGGTCTGTGCTCAGAACCGCTGTATTATACTGCCTTTTAATTATAACTGTGCCTTGAATCCTTAAGATCATGTGGCAAAAATGGCTGTGAATGATTAATGTCAAAAGTATTTGTGAGCTAATAGAACTATATGAAACAAGTAGGTCAAAAGGCAGTTTCTAAGTGCTGGAGTTCCTATCAACTCACTAAGATTCTTAATGGTGATTTACTGTGGTTTCTGATTGGGGCTAACGGCTGAAGGAATGATGACAATTCATTATAATTCCTTTGACTTTACCCCCAGAGAGTTTTATTATTGACTGTTTGATCTTGCATATAGAGATTTTTAATAACTACATAATCATACTGAGGAAAACACATTTTCTTTTACTTTCAGGTACTAAAAATTTCAGTAGGAAGATCAGCACAAGCAGATAAACAATCTAACACCTCTGTATTTTGCAGAGGAGAGAGGCAAGGACTGGACTTGTCTGCAATAGCTTTAGTTACATATGCATGGTCATAAACTTGTTACAACATGCTGGAATCAAGATCTAGAAAATCAGAGGGAAGCAAATCAATTTTTTCTCAGCTATGACTCCTGTTCAGAAACTGTTGGACATCTGTTCATTCCATAAACACCAGGGGGCATACTTTCTTTTCTGATCTTTTTTCTATGGCGATGTTGACATCTGTTGAACACTGCCTTTGCTCTTCGCTCTTGCACATGTATAATACACAATTTTAAAAATCCTTGAATGGCTTGATCTCATACTGGTGAGACAATCATAATTTTTTTTATCTTTGATATGTTTGAGAAATAGGTAAATTACATTTAAAATTCAGATAGATGAAACCCAAGTTAGTGGATTTCCAGTTTAATTTAGAAATCATAAGTAAACTAGATGTCCAAAAGTTGTTGGAATTTTACTTTTTTTTTTTTTTTTGCAGATTAGTAGAGTATGGAATTTGGAGATATGTTAAGATTAATCATGATATATATACATATATATATATGAATTTGCAGCCGGCTTTGCACGTGTATGGCTCTAAATCTTATAAATTGACATGATTTGTTTAATATCCACTTTATAACCTTTATGATACCACTGATTTTAGCATCTAATCATATATTTCATTGTTCTGTGTGTGCAAATCATTTCCTATCATCGAGAGTAGTTTTTGAAGGTGGGCATAAGGAATCTGTTGGAGGAGTGGGAGTTCATCAAATACTTGTCAAGCGGAATGGAAGAGAGGCCTGAAAGTGGGGCTTTTCCACACATATACATCATGACATCTCCCCCAGCACTCCCTTTATCCTTACTTAAGTCACTGGTCCTGTGTTCAGTGTGCTTGTGACACATCTGTACCGAATCTCCGTGGTCAGTAACAAAACTAGAAAGGCAAATAACATTATGTATTCAGCTGTTCTTTAACTTTTTGTGGAAAAATATTTCTTAAAAATTTAATGATAGTAACAAGTACCATTTATTATGTGCCAAGTACTTTGCTGATGTTATTTAATTAAATTCACAATAACTCCCTGAATTAGGTACTATTATTTTTTTCACCTTTACGGAAGACACTGAAACTTTCAGCTGATAAGTGAGAGAGCTGGGATTGCACCGTGTTCTAATTCCTGGCCACCATGGATGCTCAGGGATGGAACTGACACTTCTCAAACTTAGGCAGATTGTCTCAAAGGCATAAACTAATTTTTTTCCTAGGAAGAAGGTAATAAGTATTATAGTATTCACTCTACATTAATATCTACAAGGTAACATTTTTTTCTCAGCTTTGTTCTTCGTTTTGTTCCTGTTGTGAAAAAATAGTAGATGACAATTTCTTCCTACAAAGAAAACTTTGAATCTAAAATTAGTTCTTGTCTTATTTTTTTTCCTTTGCTAGAAATAGGCATTCTGAGATTTTATTTTATTATATTTTAAATGTTTTTTTTAAATGTTTATTTATCTTTGAGATACAGAGAGACAGAGCATGAGCGGGGGAGGGGCAGAGAGAGGGGGAGACAGAATCTGAAGCAGGCTCCAGGCTCTGAACTGTCAGCACAGAACCCAATTAGGGCTCTAACTCACGAACCATGAGATCATGACCTGAGCCAAAGTCAGATGCCCAACTGACTGAGCCACCCAGGCACCCCTATTTTATTATTTTAAAACTTTGGAAGGTTTAACAGAGAAAAAGTGGGGGAGGGGCAGAGGGAGAGGGAGACACAGAATCTAAAGCAGGCTCCAGGCTCTGAGCTGTCAGCACAGAGCCCAACAGGGGTCTCGAACCCACCAACTGTGAGATCATGACCTGAGCCGAAGTCGGATGCTTAATTGACTGAGCCACCCAGACACCCTGATGAGATTTTAAATATTAGACAAAACTAACTCTATGTTGTATTTATGAACCCAGAAGTAAATTAAAAATAATTTTAGAAGCTACGTGCATTCATTTAGAACAATTCTTTTTAAACATTGTGTTCACTTTTGAAATAGTACCATAAAGACTCTTAAAATCATTTAGAAGTAGAAATCTTGTCTGTGTTCTGGAGTGTCTTCAGGTTGTGCCAGTGTCTCACCACTCTCAAGATACGCCTTTTCTGGCTGTAGTCAAGTGTGACCACCGCCTGTTTTTCCCTCCAAGTGCCTCCCATGGAAATTCTTGAAAAATAAAGCAACATTTCAGCCCACACTTTAATGAGTGGACTGGAATCCCTATGCCTTTAGATATCTCAGTAGTGACTCATAGGATTGTCTAGCCCTCGCTTTCCTAACATTTTCCATTCACTGTAAGTTATTTCTTCATCTTTTTTTTGCTGCTCAAAAGTGCTTTTCATGTCTGCCAGCTGAAAAACTAGAAATAAATAAGACCTATAGTTCCAAATTTGAATGTGCTATTTGAGCTTTTTAATGAGCCCTAGTGATCTGGTGTTTGGCAAAAGTACCATCTGAAAATGGACAGTTAGGATGCAACTAAAAGCTGCTTGACTATAATTTACTAAATGCAGTGCCAAACTGTGCAATCTGACCAGCCTGTGCCATTTAAGTGCTCTCTCTGTCCTCAGTCATTTGTTTTACCACATGTGAGCTTCTGTGGAGGCACCTTTAGGCCACCCAAAGAATCCAGGTACTAAATCTCGAAGTGTAATTAAATTAAATAAATGGCTGCCTGGGGAAATAAGGTAGTATTGAAACATATGCCAGTGAGATGTTATGGAGTATTATGATACTGATACAAAATGTGTTCATCTGGTGTTCCTTGAGGAAATGGGTGATGTCCTAATTAAATGATCTGTTCAATCAGAAATGTTCATGCCTCAGCTGGCCATTCATTTGCTTCACAGAAAGATTCTCTGGTTATACTTAATAAGAGAAAAGTATGAAAAAATATTGTAATAAAGAAATTAACCTCTAAAGGACATTCTAATTCATCAAAGGAATTTCCCCAGGGACACTTTATCTTTAACAATCTTTCCCCTTTTACTTTAAGAGACCGCTTTTACCACTAACTCTGAAACTATGTCTTTGACGCTGTGCTTGGTTGGAAGCATTATTGCTAGTGGGATGATGTCATGTTAGATTACCCAGGTGCATTCTAGTTCTGCCTTGTAGTTGTGGTATGTGACCTTCTGAGAATTATTTTATCTCAATTTCAGCTTTTCTTTCTATAAAATGAAGATAATATTTCTTGCCTTCCCTATCTTCTAGGATTTTTGTGAGCACCAATTGAAATGATACACATGAGAAACTGCACTATGAATGTAGGTTATTAGAACTCAAGAGATCTTTTCAAATTGTTTTAACTCTCTCTAGAGGTGCAGGACCTGGAATTACAAGCAGTGTTCAGGCGTGGATGGGTCCCAGACTATAATAAGTAAAATACAGTTGTGATTTTTCAAACCTTGGGGAAATTTTGACATGTGCTCTAGCATTAGGGGGAACAGTGCGAATTTTTGTCGGTGGCCTATTTCAGAAGACAGATGTTCATATTCAAGCATAGCAGTCAGCAGAGGGGTTTACCAGGCCTTGCTCTGTGTTTCAACTTTTCTCTCTCCTTGAAGGATATAGTCTCAGAAGAACTCTTCCCACTTGTGCTCTCTCATTATCTGTCTCTGTTTTTCTCTCACACACACACACACATGTGCATGTTTACACAATAGTAAACTGGAGGCTACCTCAGAAGTGTCAATATGGATATCATAGAGGAAGTGGCTTCATAAAATAAACAAAATTAACAAGAACAACTCCCATCTCTGAACAATAAAACACCCTGGTAAAGTTTTTGTTACTTAGGCATGCCTTATATTCTTCTTGTCAATCCTTAGGTTTGCAAGAATCAGCTGTATTTGGCTGCCACATTAAAACAAAAAAAAAGTGGTCATTGATTAGGAACACTCAAAAAAATAGAATTAAAAGACTCTTCCAAAGAATTTATTACTAATTCTACTTTGAAAAAAACCTTTGAACATCGAGTGAGTTTTGATAAGATCCTTGGGTCAGAGAAAACTGTGGTAAATCTATTCAGTAAGTATTTCCTTTCCCTCTTTTACAGTGCTTAAAGAGTTCTGTTTTTATCTAACACAAGAAATACTTCATTCTCTTTGTATGAGGCATTCTTGGTATTTTTACCTATTCTGTTAACAGAGCCAGGTCTGTATAAAAGCCTGTTTCAACATGACATATTAATTTGAATTGTAGGTTATAAGAAACTTGTTACTAATCTTGAGAATGTATGTTAGGCAGGACAAGCTAGGTTATGCTTATCAAATCTGAGTGGCTTAGGACCTGGAAGGTTTACTTATACTGTGTGTCCATTGTGGGTCACACAGTAGAGCTTTACTGATTGATATTAGTCAGAGGCCAAGGGTGACAGAGTAGTCAGATATCTGCCTGACCATGAGTGGTCCCCTTGCCAAAGGGAAGGACATCTGCAGGATCTCCCATTGACTTAGAAGAGACATGCATCTCAGAATGTCTCATGCCCTTCCAACCAAAAGAGGATCACAAAGCGTAACTCATCAAATGCCTTGAATGGAGGTAGACCCAGAAATATTTGGCAAATAGTGCTAGTGACTGCCACAACAAGTGAGGACAAGTTCTGAAGAAATTAAAAACCTGGCTGATCTTTTTTGAGAGCTAACTATGTGTCAATTTCTGTGCTAAATGATTTCCATACATTCTTTCATGTAAATCATATAATGAGCCTATGAGGTGAGTTGTATTATTATATCTATTTTAAAACTGGGAAAAGAGATGAGAACAGTTTAAGTAAATTGTTCAATGAAACAGAGACAGTGAATAGCCAGTCAGGTCTTCCTGACCCCAGAGGTAGCAATTGTTATGCTTCACGTTTTAAAAACATCCACAGTTGTCAGTGTTTAGATTTAAGGTGATGGACATCATGATGGAGATCTATATATTTCCTGTGCTACCCATGTCAATTTCACTCTTTTCTGTTTGAAAAGAGTAGCCTAATGAGGAAAAACCAACCTGTTGGCTGAAGATGTATATCCTGAGAGAACTGGAAGAGCACCATATATTCTAAGGATTCCGGTTCTCACTAGTTAAGCTAAGCAGCATTATTCTTTGTAACATGTAATTTTAGAACATTTTTCTAGATTAATGGTGAATATGGTTCAGATTAGTGACTGACTTTGGATTCATATGGTTAAGTTTTGAAGTTGCTAGAATGGTTTTCAAGCCCAAATTTTTAGAAATAAACTTAATTTTAGGATAGTCCTATTTTATTTACAGAAAAAATATGAAGATAATATGGAGAGCTTCCATATTACCACACCTAATTTCCCATAGTGTTAATATTTCACATTACTTTGGCAGATTGGGCACAATTAATGAACCAATATTGATACCAATATTGATACATTATTATTAAGTAAAGTCCATACTTTATTCAGATTTCCTTAGTTTTTATGTAATATCTTTTTTTTTTTTTCTGTTCCAGATCTCACTTAGGGTACTTTATGTGTAGTCATCATGTTTTCTTAGGTTCCTCTTATCTGTGACAGTTCCTCAGATTTTTCTTATTTCTGATAATCTTGACAGTTTTGAGGAGTACTGGTCAGGAATTTGTAGAATCCTTCCATTGATATTTGTGTGTTTGTCTCAGGATTAGTCTGAGGTTATGGGTTCTTGGAGGAGGAACATGGGGATTAAGTTCGGCCCACATTTTGCTCTTTCAAAAACTTCATAGACTAATTTTTTTCCTTTCTTTGAATTTTCTCTGCTTTGCTTTGCTTTCTCTTATCTTCCTTTTACTTTTCTGGTTCCCTTTCTCTTTTCCTCTCTCTCTTCCCTATTTTTTTCTCTCCTTTCCATCCTTCTCCTTCCTTCTGATCTTCTTTCCTTCCTCTTCATTTTCAAACAAGTCTGCATTTACTTTTTAAATATTAGTAGTATATTTCTCTACACAAAGGTTCCATAGCTCTTTACTTCCTTGCATTTAACTAAAAACCCTTAACTATTTTGATGACATAGGAGGCAAATATATACACTGGTGAAGTTGAATAGGCAGCCCTTGAATGTTATTTCTCAGTTTTATACTTTAAGATGTAGAAAACTATATATGCTTGATTTGTTCAATAACCATCATAGATTTTTAGTTGTTTCTCTTCAGATTGATTTTATTTTTTTTTAATTAAAAATTTTTTTTTAACGTTTATTTATTTTTGAGACAGAGAGAGACAGAGCATGAACAGGGGAGGGGCAGAGAGAGAGGGAGACACAGAATCTGAAACAGGCTCCAGGCTCTGAGCTGTCAGCACAGAGCCCAAGGTGGGGCTCGAACTCAACGTACCACGAGATCATGACCTGAGCCGAAGTCCGGCGCTTAACTGACCGAGCCACCCAGGCGCCCCTCTTCGGATTGATTTTAACAGAAAATATGATGCATATTATTTGTAGTATCTAATAGCAATTTTGTATTTATTCTATGATTT
This sequence comes from Herpailurus yagouaroundi, assembly GCF_014898765.1. Taxonomy (NCBI): domain Eukaryota; kingdom Metazoa; phylum Chordata; class Mammalia; order Carnivora; family Felidae; genus Herpailurus; species Herpailurus yagouaroundi. Next base: position 68,940,563 of record NW_024412395.1, on the reverse strand, counting down.
AGATCTTTTAAAAGTATTCAAAGATCATCAAACACAAAAACTCTTCTGAATCAAGCAATTTACTTTGATCCTGCCCACATGTACTAACGTCTTTTGTCTCCGTATCCCACTCAGATAGCAAAATCACTGATGTCGGATAGAGGAATCAAGGATCCACATAGTCAGACATATAACTCAAGAGTGGAAGGCAACATGTGTACAAATAATGTGCTAGAAATCAATCCATCTTATTTCTATATAGATTTCTGTATAGATAAAAACAAACAATTTTACATTCTGTTATGTGACATTTCTTAGAGTTAATATATGCCTTCTACTAGCTTCTCTGTCTAATAATTTTCTCTACTCTGGTCATAGTTTTATTATTTTTATATTACAAGTGCAATAGTTGGCAGTGACTATATCAGACAAGAAACCAGAAGGATTAGGAGTGGAATTGCTGATTCTTATATTACCAACATTTATATTTGTTTTATAATATCATGCTTTTTTTTGAAATGTTTAGTATCATTTTATCTTTGCACTAACATTCCAGAGAAACACATAAATATTTTAAATACATTATCAAATCTATATATTTCCAGAGCTGAATAAAGAGCTAGTATGGAGGTAGAGAATTATATGTCATCAAGTTTTATTTTATCTTTATTTATTTCATTTTCACCTTTTGATTATTAATAATGGCAATGTTAATATGTTCACAATGTGGGGTCCCACTTCCTACTGCTGATATGCAAAGGATTTTTAGGTCAAAGAACACTTGATTTGTCACTGGCCCTAGTGGGTCTACTTGCTGATTAAGTAGAATGTGGATCTTTCCTTTACTTGACTTCTGAATTATGGTTGTTTGTATCATAACCCCTCAACGCTTCATATTCCAACATTGTTGGAGGTAGCATTAGGTGTCTCTACAAAAACTAACTCCCAGACTCCCTTGCAGCTAACACAGTTATGGCCACTGAGTGAGAAATGAAAGTTTAACGGGTATTTTTGAAGAATTAACTGAGGATTTGTGGGGAGTTGAACCTCTTTGGGATGGGGGTTGCTGGATATGGAATAACCATCTCATAACCCTGAAGTAATGGAAGATGCTGATGATTCTATGTTGTTGATACATTGGCACAAGACTGCTAACCTCTAAATTTGAAAGTGAGGGAAGCAAAATTTTTTTTTGATAAGACATTGCAGTTGGATTTCTGACATATGTCTGAATGTTATTCTCAACATATATTACTTCCCCTTGGTTATGGTAGTGGTGGCAGGGGGCAGTTCATATTCCGGAAGTTCCTGAGGTCTGACTGGTGATGTGTGGATGAGATGTGCATGTTTAAAGGACTGAGGCTAAGTGAGAACCTACCCTTACCATTTTCAACGTTTTGTACCTTGACTACATATGCTTAGAGACTCACTGCTCTCTGCTGTGATATTCTGTGTTTTAGACCTTGCTCCTTTTTGATCCCTTGGCAACTTATGAAATTTTAATACACAGATTCCTTCCAGATGCTCTAGTCAACCATCTCTCATTACTGTCCTCCACTTGCCAGCCTTGTCCCATTGCCTCACTTGGCCTGATGAGAGAAGGATTTCCATTTTTATATGCCAGGCACACTCAGAGCCTCTGCAGTTAGTTGCTGATACTCTGCTTAGGAAACTCTTTTCACATGTATATCCTCAACCTCATTCCCTCACTCCCTTCAGGTGTCTGCCCAAATCACCCCTGATCACCCCTTCACCTTCTTTATTCTTTTTAATGGCACTTACTTACTTAGTAGTTTCTTTATTGTTTGATCTTTTCAGAGGAATCTAAGTTCCCAAAACCAGAGGCTTTGTTTTGTACAGTGCTGTATCTCCATAGATATAGTACACACTCAGTAAATATTCGTTGAATGAATAAGTTTTTTTGTAGACAGCTGAATTTAATTGTTCTTAGAGATGATATTACTGGCAGCCATTCTGATCATTCAGTGTAGTTGGTAATCAAAAAATTAATATGGGACTGAGATTCTTTGCCTCATTAAACAAACATAAAGATGGGTTGGTGAAAACCACATTTTTATCCTTTAGTCACTACTTGGAGAGTCTGATTTTTTGAGACACTGTCTGCTACATATCCAGTAAACTCAAAGTATTTACTCATGTAAACCATGCCATTCATTGCAATTTTACATGAGGTAGGCTGCCCAGCTGTAGTTCTTTCCTAGTTATTCATAACCATGTGGCATTTTAGGTCAGTGGTTTGATGCATAAAGCTCCTTTTACTATTACTGAATATGATGAACTAGTTTGGCTTTCAGTTCAATTTATGTTTAGATGTACAGTTCCACTTTATATCAGTTTTATGAAATGAACATGTCTGCTGATTTAGTTGAACTCATTAGTTTTTATTTATAGAATCAAAGCAATAATAATAAAAATATCCATGCTGGCAATCTCACAGGGGTTTTATAAGGTTAAGTGATATAATAAATATTCAAGGTTATTATAAAGCTAATTTATTATAAGATGTACATATACATTGTTTTAAATTCACTTTTATACATTCCAATAAGAAAAAATTGTATACTTATTAAATAGTGTTAGAATTATTGGTTAATAAATTATAATCCTGTGCTTTCTTGAGTGGGAAGCTGCAGATCGATTCAAAGTCAATTATTTCCTTCTTTTTGACTGAAAATTGATTTATTGCTGGGTAATTGCTTGGATTTTATCCTTACAGATACATAGAAATCCTTCAGACTGTGAGCCTTAATTTATCAAACAGATAAGAAATATTTCACGATATTTGCCCAAATGTAAAATGTATATACTCTATCCTGACAATGCAGAAATAATTGAAATAAATTGTCAAGAAATTCATTTGGGGGCTGGAATGGATTAGAAAAATTCTCTGAAACAAACCATATTCCAGATCTCTTATTTTCTTCTTTTATAGTTTATTGTTGAATGCCTGTATAATGTTAATTCTTATTGTATACTATCTGATATTAAGCAAAAAGTGTAAGAAATTGTTAAAATTGACTTGAAATGGAGACCAGACTTGCAAATCCCCTCAGCAGACATAACCATTAAAGCCATGTAAGCAAAACCAAATCTAACTTATTTTATGAATGTAAGAGAAACTTAACTTAGTTTATATCTTATAAATGCCCTGATAAACATAAAAGAAACTTAAGTTGTCTCCCTAAACATGGTATAAGATAATCACGGTTAGCCAATCCCCAGCTACCTGGAAAACTCCATAGTCCTAGTAAATCACTGTAATGGTTAAACGACTTCCTGATTTTCGCTCCTTAAGTCATCCTGTGATACCATGCCTGAGTTTCATATCACTTTTAAATTTGAGAGCTCCTGGTTTGGGAACTTTTCTTATATGACAAATAAACTCTTACTCACTACTATTGATTGCTTTGGTGGTTTTAATTTTGCCATTTCTGAATTTTTGACAAATAAAACCCAAAATTGATTTTAAAATAATTATATGAAGAATAGAGTTTGCACAGTAATTTCAAGCATAGTAGGAAGCAACAGCACCTATACCTACAAGAATGATCCCAACATGTAGTTATACTATCTCAAAATAAGTGCTGCAAAAATGTTGAAAAGAATTTTTAAATTATTGTAGGGAAGAATACATGGCTCATGAAATTCCAGGGAAAAAGGAAATCTATGTTGGGATGATAAGTTTAAATTAAAAAGAACTAATTTTAACTTTCCATTTGAATAAACCCTTTTGCATTCCATAAGTTTGAAACTTGAAAACTTGAAACTTTTCTCTTTCCCAGTGGTATCTTTCCAACTTCTTACTCTGCTTGTGAAATACTTTAGACATATTGTACCTGATACTTATATTTGTACCTGATACTTATACTTATATACTTATACTTCAATTCAATTCAGCAATTTTTATAGACTCTTTTTAATAAACTATCTTACAAAACACTAGCTACAAAAATAACAAATCCTTATCTTTAAAATTTTGTTTTTATTAGCCTTTTAAAAATTAGGTTTTGATATCTGGTCTAAAAGTGTTTGTGGCTTTCTGACTTCTTACAAAAGTGCTATATTCATTATATCTTAACTACACATACTAAAGATTTGACAGTAGCCAACTCTTATATATGTCAACCAATTCAAAATGGTTCTATTTTCCTATCCATTATTATATATTTGTTTTTTAAAAGAATCTGTCATTTAAGTCTTTAGATTATAATTTCTCTTCACTGTTGTCTAGGAATCTGTGTTTTTTACTTTTATCTTATTTGCTTGTTTTTCCTTTTATTTTGAAAGCTTACCCTCTTCTCTCCAATCTGTGTCATTTTTCCTTTATATAGTAGGGTATGTCTGGTTTTTTTTTTTTTTTTCATTTTTTATTTCTTTTTATCTTCCTACCATTGTTTTCCTTCAGTGATGCATTGAACGTAAGTTACTCCCATCTCCTTAATGTTGTAAGTATATGGAATAACACATTTCAAAAGAAGGACACATTAAACAGAAGAATTTAAAATAAACATAAAATTTTTTTCTGAGAGCTAAGGGAGTATAATAAAACATGAGGCAGAAACAGACTCTTATGGAGAGGAACCAGTTGGAGGTGATGGCTATGAACACATGATTATTAAAATAATGCATTAAATTGAACTACAAGGAAAAGATTCAGCTCAAAAGCTCATTAATGATTTTAAATTTAAGGTCAATACACTCTCCTAGAAGGCATTAGAATGGGATAATGTGATAGATTGAGAAAATAGTTAAGAAATACGGAGAATTAAAAGAAGTATCAGTATCTAATAGCAGTTCCAGAAAAAGAGAAAAATTTTAAAAAGAAATAAAAGTATTTCAAGAAATAATAACATAGGATTTTTAAGAACTGAAGAAAAATGGAAGACTTCAGACTGAAAGAGCTCAGAATATGCCAAATGATATATAAGAAAAACCCTGCAAGAGATCCTTTATAATGCATTTTAAGAGTGAAAGCAAAGAAAAATTTCTAAAAGCTGTTTGAAATCAGGGCTCATGCCCTCTAATGTTTTATTTTCTATTTCTCCCCAGAAGTGTGCTTTGCAGGTTATTGATATACAATAAATTATTTTGACAGACCTGTATGTTCTCTTTAATTATTAACGAAACGAAAAGGTAATGCCATCTGCTATCCTCCAGGAAAATTTCCTGAATAAAAGCCAAGGTGGAAAACTCTACTGTCACTGAGAAATGACTTTGTTAATTAATTTTCCAGAAATTAAAAAAGTATTTGATTCTTCATGGGAACTTAATTTTTTTTTTTTTCTAACTTTAGCTATTCTTGCCCCAGTATCTGGCCAGGAGGAGAATATCTAATTCAGCTTACAAATGGGAAGAATACAATAAAGACACAATCAATTGTGATTTAAAAATGTGGCAGAAAATATTTTCTAAGATACTTTCCTATTTATTAAGCAGAACTTTAACTGAAATACAAATATTTGTGCACACACATGTATGTAAACTTTATGTTCCTCATAATATCTAGTCACCCAAGTGTTTCCTATTTGGGTCACATTTCTGGAACAAACATTTCTCTAACCGTAAGGATGTCATTTGCACAGCAATTCCTGGCTATGTGTATAACAACCTTCAGATTATCAAGTTATAATATCTGAGAGATAACTTGAAATCACATCAAAGGATTATTTGAAAAAACGCCTAAGGTAAATTCTGTCCAACAACTAACTTAGGAATAAATATAATTCTTTATATTTAGCTTAAAGTGAGTTTCTCTTCTAAGCATTTACATCTATGTAGGCATGGTTGTCTATAGTCAAGGTCCTAATTCACCTTTGAGTCATCCCTTAATTCTCTGTGTCATGTGGTTCTGGTCAAAAATTTCAAGCCAAGACTTACCAGTTGGCGGCAGGGTTTCTCAGATACTTCCACTTAGCTTCAAGTAAGTCATCTACTTTGATTCAAGCATAATTTTAGACCCAGGCTTTGTTTGCTACACTACGTTGTTGAAGGTGATACACTGGACCCTGTAGTGCTTAACTTCCCTTGTGTGCTCATCGCTCATTCTCAGTACTGATTATCTCTTTGTTTGAACCACTAGGATTGGAAATCACGTCTCCTATTTTACCAGGGGATCCTGCTTTAGCCCCATGACCACAGACTTAATTATGTAATTTTTCATATAGATTATTTTTCATATGGAACACCCTGGATACACTGATCAGTTTGGCTTTATCTCCTGCACTGACCGTACCCTGTCTATTCTGGCGTTATGGCTAGTACTGACTGCACCACAGTACATATCTACAGTTTCTATGATTTCTTGCTCTCATTTGAACATCTCTCAGGTGTCTGCTGCTAGCGTATTGGGAGTGGGGGTGATTTATATTCCTGGAGGAAACTCCCTATTTTTAGCAGTAAAAGTAGTGTTTCCGGGGAATGTTACTTGGACCTCCCTAAGACTCATCCACTTTGGAAACCTAAAAATATTCTGATTTTCCCTATAGGGAAAGAAATTTCCTAACCCCTACTCAAATACTGCCAGTGGGGACTGGAAAATCACCACTGTTTTCTCCAATGTATTTGGTAAAGTAATAAATAGACACTGACAACTGGCCAATTTTTAAAAATATTTTAAATAAGCCTGTGATGAAGATGCTGGATCTGTGGTTAACTATATGTAATTACAATACAGGGTGATCTACTTTGGTTTTATTTTAACATATATTGTTTCCATAGGATTTGTGTATACCTTGAGGCTAGCAAGGCTTTTCTTGTTTCTGAAACCTAGTGTCTTCCCAAACTATAGCCTGCAAAGGACTCTGCCCTGTGATTCTTAAGTCTAGGAAAAATGGCTAGGTAGGCCTTTGTAATGTCTGTAATGTTTTGCTTTTATGGGACATAGAGAGGGGCAAGGATTTATGATGATTGATTTAAATTCACAGGTAATAATTAACCCAGCCCCTGGGTTTTCAACCCCTTATTTAACCAAATAAGCCATACTTGTTCTTGCTTATTTGATTTACCTTAATTCTGTTTTGTGCTTCAGCGAATTTTAGGGCTATGTTAAGAACATTTTGATTAACTTATTCATATGTGTAGATAGCCCCTAGATAATTAAAAGATCTATGGTTAGAGAACTTCTTGTTTTGGTTTGTTGGGTAAATAATAATACTATTAATAAATAGTACTTTTATTCAGCACTTAATATACGTCTATTATAAAATTATGTATATTTGATACCTAAATTAACTTTTACATATAATTTTTTTATTATCGTCATCTTAAAAATGACAAAACAGAGTTAGAGAGGTAAAATAATGTCCCCGAAGTTTCATTGCTGATACACGACACGACAGAGTTGAGATTCAAAAGCAGATCTGTTTTACTCCAAAAAATCAACTTAATCTATAATGATCTGCATTCATGAAATACACGTTTTCTACATTAGAAAAATATGAAAATTAAAATGCAACCAAATTAAGAATTGAATTTTTAGACATGATTTAGGCAATTGAATGGGAAGTTCAAAATAACAGAAGTAATGGAAATAACTAAAAAATATTGGAAAACTACCAAAAAGTATGAAATAAGTGAATATATTATTGCATAGGAAAAAATAAATCTTGTATTTTTAAAATATATTAAATCTAAATTATGATGCTATTTTCCAGAAATAATATAAAAACATGCCAACTTCTGTTTAAATATATTTTTATATATACTTTTCTAAAATGCTAAGAGCCTTAAGTGACTAAAACTTGTGTAATATGACTCATAAGTGAGCAATTCCTAAGCAGAATTTAAATGTGGCAATAAGACAATAATTGTATGCAATATGGTGAACATTCACTTTTAAAATCTAGTACATATTTAGCAGTATCTTGGAAGTCTGATGTCATTGGTGAAATCAGAAAAAATTTCCCAGGCTTTTCTATGTCCTTAACCTCAAAGGAAACAGTTTACCATGAGTAAGCCAGTGGGTAAGACATCTCAGCAGACAAAATCCAGGAAATACATGGCATTAAATAGTGTGTGGTGATCATTACATGCAATGAATAAAAGTTCCCAAACTTGGCCAACTTCAACTCTGCCTTTAACATGCGGACTGCTTAATTTGGAGAAAAGAAATACAAAAGTTGGTTTTGTTTGAGATAAAAATTTGAAATCCTAAGCTGTCTGTGTAGTGCATATGACAGATAACCACAATTTCCTAGTGGCTTAATGTGTGACCAATAGGAAGGAATATGTGTCAGTATTTTTCTTCTGGGCCAGAAAGATAATTATTAGTTTGAGCTGTAGGAAATTGGTGATATTTGGGCATTTTTTACCTAAAAAGTGTCAATTTCATAAGGCTCAACCTAATACAAGTACTAAATCAACTGGTCTATCATGTTGGCTTATTGTAAGTAAGTAAAAATAATATTATTTTTTCGAAATAAAAAAGCTTTCTGTAGTCTTACATACGTGAAGTTAATAGATTAGTTGGTGGTATTTAGAAGGAAAGGCTTAAAATATAATGCAAAGCAAATTAATGGTAATCTGTAAGATTTGCCTCTAAATTATGAGCAGCAGCATTAATTCCAAGAGGTTGAAATTTTTAAAGAAAGCATTCTCTTTTATTTGAAAAAATATATATACAAAATTAAAGGAATATTCCATGTTTCAACTATTATATATTCATTAATTTACTATATAAATAATATTTTGAAAAAAGTTGTTAAATGGTGAATTAGAAAAATATGCTGCAGATATTTAGAAGGCAATATTTTGTTTCTTTAATGAGAATAATATAATCCTAGTAAAAATACTTTGCTAACATAATTTAAAAATTATGAAGTTTAGAAAACAAGTGTCACATGATTGAATAAATTCTATGCAAAAGTAAGAATTTTTTGTAATGGAATAGTAAGTAGTCTTAAATATTATTTTCCTGTTAATTGGCTCAGAGCCTCAGTAAAATCCACTGTTGTGTGGTCAAAGTTTGATTAACTATAGCCAAAAAAAATTAAATCCTAGAAGAGCTTCCCCAGCCAAGGCCTATTCTTCTAGAAATAATTCATTTAGCAGAGCAAAATTGGAATACCATAACTAGAGATAAGACATGGGTTAAGTAAGATAAAAATAATTATACATAGGCTTAAAAAAATAATAATGCCTATTCAATCACTACCTCCAGTTCTTGCTCAGAAGAGTATCAATGCATTTGGTTTTGACTTTTTAACTACAGTGGTTGACCATGGACACTAGAAATATTTGAAACTATAAATTGTAAAACAGGAAACAGCAGTATTTTTGAGATTAACATACTTAATCATGATTCAGTATTTATTATTTTTAGTTTTTGGCATGACATAATAACTCCCTTTACTGCAGTTTCCCACAAAGATGAATGAAGGAAGGAAGGTGGCCATCAAGCACCTTATCAAGAAAGGCCTTTGCTTTTGTAGTAGGAAAAACAGGTACCTATAATTCTCTAGTGATTTCTGTCATTTGCTGAGCACTTTCTAGGGGAAGGTCTATGTTTTTATGCAGAACCTTGGGCTGAGCCTAATTGTTCACAATAACAAAGAGCAGGACGGTCAAAGTGGTGACAATGATACAAGAGAAAGGAGATGGTACCTGCAAGACTGAACTTTAGGAAAAAACAGACCTTGTGGCCAAAATCTGGGGAAAATTAAAGAGAGCTATGAGTGAATGAAATGTATGTGCACCCCCTGAGACCTTGTAAATCTTCAGCAAAAATATTCAAATTATAATATGCTTGCTATAAATGGATTTCCTGTTGATGCTTGTCAAGAATTCTAATTTTGTATTGGTGTTGTGCCAGAGTTAGCCTGAGTGGACAGGAGGGTAACATACATCAGGATTATACCTTAATTATCTTATTAAAATCTCACAACAATCCTAGGAGGTACATATTGGTATTTTCAATGGTGTTTGAGGAAACGAAGGCCCAGAGAAATTAAATGGTAACCTATGGAAGGACATAGGCTGTCAAGTGCTAATAAGTGATACAATTTTGAATCAGAGCTCACATTCAAAACGTTTTATACTTTCTGTCATCATACTGCCTTTCATCATGGCAAGGTAATTTTATCTGAGACTTCAGTACAAAAGCACAACACATGTCCACATTGCTATTGTTTGAGATCAGAAAATAGCCAGTGTTCTGGTCCACCTAATTTGAAATCTATCTTTCCATAGAATACTGTAAAGTAAAGCTATTTGTACGTTCTTCTGGTTTGTGGATGGTAGAGGAGAACCACCCAGTGGTTTACGCTGGCATTCTTGGCCAAAAGCAGGTTATAATCATTTCACAAAATTGGTGGTCCTGAATATCTGTGCTGCTTGTCCATGTCCACAACTGGTAGAGAATTACACTCAGCTCTTTTCAGACCCTCTATGGATTTTGTTGTCTGGGTTTGAGATCCATAGCTAAAATCTAGAAAATTTGGAGTAGAATCGCAGGAAAGGCACTGTACGATTAAATAGTTGGAAATTGAAATTTTTAAGGAAAGTTGGGGGCTATTCAGCCTGGAAAAGAAAATGTGAGGTGTGATTTATTAGCTCTATTCTAGTATGGAATTAAATTTTTTCCATACAAGGGAAAGTAATCATCTATTTCCTAGCCACGTTATAGAAAGAATTATTGGAAAGGCTTAAGATTTAGGTTATTCAAGAAGAATTTCCTGATCATGAAAATGGTTAAGTATTGCAGTTGGTAACCGACCAAATGTTTGGAATCTCTCATTTCATTCCACTAAGATGAGGCTAGACTTTTTGTTTCAGAGAATTATACAATTTTAGGGACATGAGTGATCATCTTATTTAATATCCTTCTTTTACTAAGGCTCTAAGGGGTTAAGCAACTGCTCGGAAGTTGCTAACACTCAAGTCTCATGTATAGAAAATTGTCTTAACCAAAAGCTACACATTGTTTTCTTCCCTAATGTATAGGTCTGTGCAAAAAGGGTATTGTTTTAATGGTGAATTAAATTTATACGAAGTAGCCACTAGTAGTTGCGTGTATGTGCCCTCTAAGTTTTGTTTGTTAAAAAGGGATGATTCATCTTTTGGCAAACTGGTAAAGTGAACTTTGTGTATTCTTTAAAGTTTATTCCCAGAAAAAAGCCTATTGTTTTCTATATGCTCACTCAAAGTTGAGAAATTTCTTTTATTTTAAACCATTAAGTAATAGGTAAATCTATACTTGTCAGACATGGATTTTCTCTGAACCTCAGACACAGTAATTCTCATTGCTTATTACTATTTGGAGGTAGGGTGTTTGTCTGAAAAGTTGTTTCTAAGTGAAGAGTATGTTGAATAGAATTTGCTCAGATGACTAACATAAAAATAGCATGAGGTCTGGAAATAATTTAAACTTCTGCCACATATTCAGTAAGCCAGAGAAATGGTGCTGGAACTGACAATTTTAGGCAACAAAATGAAGTTTTATTCAAAGAGAAGAGAATGTTATATCTAAGAAGTGAGATGATAACTTTTGTTCTTGTGGACATAATGACAATTTTCTTAGAATTTTTAGTTTGGTTCTCATAAGACTGAGTAAATGAAAAGACCATAGTAATGAAGAACTTCCGTTTTAAATGATAAAAGAAAAAAATAAACACCTCTGTGACCCAAAGGGTGTGGGAAAAAATAAACCGGAAGTCTATCTGAATATTTACTGAATATAAAAAAATAGTGGAATTTTTTTTCATGTCAGTTTGGAGGTAGGGAGACAAATGAAACCTAAATATATGGAGATATATTTTTGTGCTAGTAAATAAAAAAAATATAGGAGGAATTGTAATATATATGAAAATATTAAAAAAACAACAACAAACGGATTGATTAAAAGCACTGAGCTATGAAACCAACTAAAATATATATGGCAAGACTCTTAGGATGAGTTTGATTTGCTAGAGTCATTTTCATAGTCAGCCAAATGACTTTTAGTAAATCCCTTATTCTTGACCCTAAAAGCATTTCTGTAAACATAAATATAATGTAAGATACATTATCTATATTTGCTCTAATTAGTGCTGGTCCATTCAATGGAGTCAGCCTGCTCATGTGAATCATGTCTCTAGGAACTTCTAAAAGCCCAGCCTTGGGCAACAATCTCCATTCTACTCTGCATTTGCTATCGTGGCTCCTCAGTTCCCTGATATTCTTATTTTATTGCTATTTTAAAATGATATGCACATGACATAGGAATTAATTCCCTTTTACTTCTATATACATTACTCTTATTTTATTCCTTAGCCCTTAGACAACCATTTAAATGCATTTAATGTGTATATTTTCATTTGTATGTGTTTCTGCAAAATGAATATTTTTGTGCATAAATTTTAAATAATGAGTATATACCCTTTCTTTTGGTCCAAGCATCATATTGTTGAGATTCCCTCACATGGCAACATTGAAATATGTGCATCTAATCTGTCTCATTTGAGTGGTTGCCTAATACTACACAGTATGTATCTACTGTATTTTACCTGTACTTTTCTACTGATGGACATGCAGGTTGCCTCCAACTCCCCAGGACTACATATTGCACCATAATAAACATTTTCAGAGACTTTATTATGTAACCACCCAAGAATTGTTGGATAAAAACTATAAACACACACCTAAGAGTAGAATGGCTGGGTCATAGGTTATCTGTATATTTCATTTGACTAGTGACAGAAAACTCTTTTGAGGCAATATTTTAGTTTCTTTCTTTTTATAACAGTTTTACTGTGCTATAGGTCACATACTATAAATTCAACCTTTTAAAGTGTACAACTCACTGTTTTATAGTATATTCACAGATGCAAACAGTAATAGTATTTAATTTTAGAATATGTCTTTTTGTGTCTGGTTTCTTTCACTCAGCATAAAGTTTGCAGGGTTCATCCATGTGCTAGCATATATCAGTACTTCATTTCTCTTTATGGCTGAATAATATTCTATTGTATGGACTTACCATATAAATGTTTATCCACTCATCAGTTGATGGACACTTGGGTGGTTTTCGTCTTTTGGCTATTATTAACAATGGAGGTATAAATATTGATGTACAGATTTTTTATGTGGACATATGTTTTCAGTTCTATTTATATACCTACAAGTGGAATTGCTGGATCATATGGTAACTCTGTTTAACTTTGTGAAGAGCTGTCAGAGTGTTTTTTAAAGTGGCAGCATCATTTCACATTCCTACTGGTAGTATATGAAGATTTCAGTTTTCCACTTCTTTGCCAGCATTTGTTATTATCTTTTATGCTGTAGGGATTCTTCATTGTAACAATTGCTATTATCTTTTGATTCTAGGCATGTTAGTGGATGTGAAGTGGTATTTCATTGTGGTTTTGATTTTCATTTCCCTGATAGCTAATGATGTTGAACATCTTTTCATATACTTAGCAGCCTTTTGTATATCTTCTTTTGAGAAATGTCTATTCACATCTGCTGTGGATCAAATTGTGTCTTAAAAAGATTTGTTGAAGCCCTGACTCCCTGGTACTTTGAATGTGACCTCATTTGGAAATGGGGTCTATTATTTTCTTTTGATTATTCTTTTGGTGTCATACAAGAAGCCATTGCCTATCCAAAGTCACCAAGATTTACTCCTCTGCTTTCTTCTAAGAATTTTATTTTTTTGTTCTTACATTTAGATCTATGATTTATTTTGAATTAGTCTTTATACATGGTCTTAGTCTACCAGGGATTTTTAAAATAACATTTGGCCCTTTATAACTGTCCTGAAGAATCTATCTGCCCCTCAAAATGTTCAAACAATTGGTAACAATTCAGTATGTTCCTCTCCACAACTGTGTTTGCTTAAATGGAAGATCACTTTTCTACTAGGTCTACTTCTGCAATCTTTCTTTCCCTCTTCAACTTGTACAATATTTTAGCTAAGTAAAGAATTCTTTTTAGACAGTACTTTTTCTCCGAAATTTGAAGATGTTATCTTGTGAGAAATGGTCTTTTTTTTTTTTTAGGTCATCTGTCCTTTTTCAATTGCTTTTAAGATCTTCTTTCGGCTCTACTATGAGGCATACAATCAGAATTTCAATTTTATTGTTGTTCCTTTTTGAGTCTGAGGATTGTTTTTTATTGGGTTATATATATATATATATATATATTTATCATATTCAAACCCTTAGCATGGACATTCCTGCTTATAACCTGCTTTCCTCTAGCGTTAATGATTATTCTGATATTTACTGTATATATCTCCTTGCTTTTCTTATAAATATACCACTAATTTATGTATCTCTAAACAATAGTTTAGTTTTTTTCTGTTTTTGAACTTATTATAAATATAATCATATAGTAAATGTACTTTTTAGTCTACCTTCCCTTTATTAAATTTACATTTTTAAGATTTATCTATGCTAATGCAAATAGTTGTAGTTTTTTCACTTTCACCACTGCATAGTATTACTTTGTATAGATATGCCAGTAGTTATTTATCCATTTTACTATTAATGGGCATTTGAGTTATTTCTGAATTTGGGCTTATTAAATTATTGCTGGTTTGGAACATTCTTGTACATGTATCCTGGTATAGACTTTATAGTACACAAACCCTTTGTCAGTTACATGCTTTTCAAATATATCCTCCTGGGTGGCTTAGTCATCAAGCATTGGACTGTTGATTTGGCTCAGGTCATGATCTCAGGGTGTGAGATCAAGTCCTGTATCAGGCTCTACACTGGGTGTGGAGCTTACTTAAGATTTTCTCTCTCTTTCTCTCTCTCTCTCTCTCTCCCCCCCTTCCCCACTCATACTCTCATAATTAATTTTTTGATTGATTTATATATATATTTAAATTTATTTATTTACTTTGAGAGACAGAGAAAGAGAGAGCATGCGTGTGCATGTGACCAGGAGAGGGGCAGAGAGAGAGGGAGAGAGAGAATCCAAGCAGGCTCTGTGCTGCAGAGCCTGACATGGAGCTTAATCTCAGGAACCATGAGATCATGACCTGAGCTGAAACCAAGATCAAGCTCAACCCACTGAGCCACCCAGTCATCCTTATGATTTACATTTTTGTGTTTGATTAAAAAAAAAGTGAAATCAGAAATATGTTCTATATTTTTCTGTAATTAAAAACGTTTTTCTTGTTTAAATCCTCAATTCATATTAAATAGTTCATCTTTTTCCTCACTGCTTTGCAATGCTCCATATTTTATATGCAAAGTTATTTATTTTTATTTTTTTATATTTTTGATGTATATTTATTTTTGAGAGAGAGAGAGACAGAGTGTGATCAGAGGAGGGCAGAGAGAGAGGAAGACACAGAATTTGAAGCAGGTTTCAGATTCTGAGCAGTCAGCACAGAGCCTGATGTGGGGCTTGAATCATGAACTGTGAGATCAGGACCTGAGCTGAAGTTGGATGCTTAACCAACTGAGCCACCCAGGATCCTGGCAAAGTTTTTTTTTTTTTTTTTTTTTAAGTTTATTTATTTATTTTGAGGGAGAGGGTGCAGAGAGAGTATCTGACAGTGCAGAACCCAAGACAGGGCTTGATCCCAGGAATCGTGAGATCATGACCACAGCCAAAATCAAGAGTTGGATGCTTCACTTACTGAGCCACCCAGGTGCCCCTGTAAAGTATTTATATATGCATGCATTTGTCATTGGGTTCTTAATTTTGTTCCATTGCATCATTTGTCTTTTGCTGAACCAATACAACCCATCTTATTTATCATTTTGTATGAATTTTAGAATTAACTTGTTATAGAGAAAATAGTCCCATGACATTTTTTTTGGTATGGATTTTATATAATACATTTGAAGAAATGTGTAATAGTATTTTATCAGATTTTTTTTGCATATATTTTCTATTTTTGTGGATTGTCCTTTCATTCTATTAGCAGTATATTTCACAGAATGGAAATCTTTAATTTTAATGAAGTTAAATTTATTAATTATTTCTTTCATGCATCACATGTTTGGTGCTATATCTAAAAAGTCATCAGCAAACCCAAGATCATCTAGATTTTCTACTATGTTATCTTCTAGAAGTTTTATAATTTTGAATTTTGCGTTTAGGTCTGTGACCCACATTGAATTAATATTTGTAAAGGATGTGAGGTCTGTTTCTAGATTAATTTTTTTGCATATGGATGTCTAATTGTTCCAGTACCATTTAACGAAAAGTCTGTCTTTTCTCTATTGCATTGCCTTTGCTCCTTTGTCAAAGATCAGTTGGCTCTATATCATCTGTATCTATGTATCTATATCTATATCTATATCTGTATCTATATCTATATCTATATATCTATATCTATATCTATATCTGTATCTACATCTATATATATCAATGTAATCTATATCTATCTATCTATATATTTCTGGACTCTATTCTGCTCCATTGTTCTGTCTAGTTTTTCACCAATACCACATTGTCTTCATTACTGTAGCCTTACAGTAAATCTTAAAATCAGCTAGTATCAGTACCCTTTGTTCTTCTCTTTCAATATTGTGTTGACTATTGTGAATCTTTTGCTCCTCCATGTAAACTTTATTTATTTTTATTTTATTTTATTTTTTTTATTTGTTTTTTTTTAATATATGAAATTTATTGTCAAATTGGTTTCCATACAAGACCCAGTGCTCATCCCAAAAGGTGCCCTCCATGTGAACTTTAGAAGCAGTTTCTCAATATCCTCAAAAAAACTTGCTGGGGTTTTGATTGGGACTTCATGGAATTTATAGATCAAGTTGGGAGAATTGATATTTTGATAATATTGAGTTTTTCTACCTATGACCATGCAATATATCTCTATTTAGTTGGTTTTTTTTTCATTCATCCGTTTTCAGTTTTCCTCATACAGATCTTATACATGTTTTGTTACCAAAGTATTTCTACCAAAGTATTTCATTTTGGGGGATGCTAATGTACATGGTATTGTGTTTTTAATTTTATCCATTGATCATTGCTGGTACATGAGAAAACAATTGAGTTTTGTATATTAACTTTGTATCCTGCAAATATCCTATCACTTATTAGTTCCAGGAGTTTTTTGTTGTGTGTGTGTGTGAGTTAATAATGGAAGGACTGAGGAAACTAAAAACTTTTAGAGACAAAAACTGAAGGAGGTAGAGTCTGCACAGGTGGTATCTTTTTTTTCCTTTGTGGCTTACATTTGGTGCTGCTAATATTTTCCTTTTCAACTGGAAAGCTAGCTGGAAGTAACTTTAAAGGAATGGAATAATTTCAAATTATTTGTATATAATCTTATTTAAAAAGTTAGAATTTGGATTAGAATTCTTATTTTGAAACTGTTCCTTTAATTTGTAGTTCATTAGAAATTGAGATTAAACCATTTAATAAATTCTTAGATGGTAACATTGATAAAAATATCAATTTTTATCAAAAACTGATAGAAAATAGTTACATTTTTATGAAGAATACTATTAGCTGATGTGGATTCTTTTACTTGTTATGCCTTGGGGTTGTGTTTGAAAATTCTTTAACTGCTTTCATACCTCTCTGTATTTGGAATTGCTTACCTTTTCCTCTAACTCTGCCTTTTAGATTGTCTGTTTAGTCTGTTGCTATAGCAGTCACTACTATGCTTCCTAATGTTTGGCTAAAAAGTCAAACTTCAGCTGGAGGTGGTAGACATGGCAATTTTGCTTCAGCAATTGGCCAAAATAAAGGATGGTGTGAATGGATGGGAGGATTGTGACAGTTTACCCCAAATTCTGTGTGAGTCTGAGCTATGTATATCACAAGTTGAAAGAATAGGAAATCTAAGCTTGGTCACAAAGCCGAATATATAAAGTAGTTACTGTCCCTTAGAATTAAGACCAAAAACTAGCTAGCAGGACGTCTGCTTCCTATGCATTGTATGATGAAGGAGATAGATTTTTATGAGTCACATTTTCTCCTGACCAGCAGCCAATTCTCTTTTCTGACTGACTGACCAAATGTCAACTATCCTTTGGAGGTTTCGTGGTTTTTTTGGTCAATCTGTAAATCTCATTACTTTTCTAACAGTCTTTCCAGAATTTCTTTTGTATTTACTTTTCCATTATTTTCTGCATAGTTTTCCAGAGTGTACTTTACTTAAGATACTATTTTCCACATATATGCATATGTAGATATGAGAGTTATTTTGCTTAAAAATGGAGCTTCAAAAGTTATAACTGGACTGCTGTATTTTGATATTTTAGCTATTAATTTTTATTAATGTGTACTAATTTGAATTAATAGGAATACTGAAGATGATGAATGGATTCTGTGTGATTATGTTGACTGAATTATATTAAGCATAATTTTATCCTCAAAATTCTGGATAGAAAGGTTTGGGTGAACTGTCAGAGAAGAGGAATTCAATGGATTTCAGAAGTAATTATAAAAATTGTCAAATAAATGTCAAATATAGATGTGCCAGTCTTTCAGAGAGTTTGAATATGTTGAATATGTCTGACCAGATCACTTGTTTCTGACAACCTTATTGTCAAATCACTGAAAACACACAAACATCTGTTCTATTTTTTAACATTTCATGGAAGGAGAATAACAGTGTTCATCAGTTACTAGATCTAATGCTTTACAAAGTTCATTGGATGGAAGATTTTCCTTTTATATTACCTGAATTCCTCCTACTGTAATGTAATTTCCCTTTTACAGATTTTACATGGAGAACATCTGGTCACCATCTTTCTTTCTCTCTTTCTTTCTTCCTTCCTTCCTTCCTTCCTTCCTTCCTTCCTTCCTTCCTTCCTTCCTTCCTTCCTT
>NW_024412395.1:68899408-68921821 GCF_014898765.1 Herpailurus yagouaroundi | reverse complement strand
CTTCCTTCCTTCCTTCCTTCCTTCCTTCCTTCCTTCCTTCCTTCCTTTTACCTTTTGCCAAAACCATTAGCAGAACCCTGTCCTCTGACCTTTACTATTCAAGTCTGACCCTTAAAATACCACTATTTTTGTCTGTGTCCACAGGCATGGTCCACAGGCAGCAGATTCTTTGATTGCCTCAACCTCATTGGATACCTTATTTTTCAACCTTTGTTAGACTCAGCTCCCATTAGCTGGGTCCACTGATTTTCATATCACAAGTCAGCTTTGCTCCACTTTCTAAACCAAATAGGGCACTCAGATGGTGGTAATAAATAGCATTAGCTTCCCATGGAAGCTGACTCTTAATTATTCCCCTAATTCTAGAAACTGGGACATCCTCACTGGTCAGTAGTCTATCTAAATAGCCTTAGCTATCAGTTAGACTTGGTATTTGCTGGTCACTGCACTCCTAGATCACCCAACAAAGTCACAACTCTCTATGCTAAAGGTTTAAAATTGAAGTCTGTGGGTAACTTTCTAAGAAGCTGTGAATCCCCTGAAATTTCCATAAGACATCATATGTGTATGTATTTTTTTCCTGACATTGTACCTTTCAGCGGTTTCTCAAAGAGGCCTGTAATACAACAAAATTTATAAATAACTTATATTTTAGAGATGTATGCTGGATTTAAGGATGCAATATCATATCTATGGGCAATATAAAATAAAATTAAAGAAATAAACACTTTACTTACTTCCATATGTCCTTGTGCCTAATATTGGGTGTTTCCTTTGGAACTTGATAACCCACTTTGCCCTTATCTATCTCCTCCCTGTGTGGATTTTTAGTAGTAACTGGGATCTCAGCCCAGTTGCCAAGTTTCTTTGGGCCTTGTATATTCTGCCTAGAAGACAACTGCCAGTTTGTTTAGCTACCTAAACTTATTTGGCTTCTTTTTTCTGTTAAGGACCCTAATATCTCCATTTGTAAATGTCATCAACAATAGAGCAGTCCTGACTTTGCCTTCCTTCCCAGGCTTCTTAACTCTATGTGGTCAGTTACTATAGCCAAATATCTCCCAATATCTGTGTCTACCTAAAGGGTAAATCTTATGTCAGGGTCCATCCAGCCTCTTTAGTCACTACATTAGTCTGTGTAGGCATCAGCCAAGTGCAAAGATATGAAATATGAAAATCTGGATCTCTTAGTCTAGTCTTCTCATGTCAAGTTTTTTTATTATAATCAGGGAAGAAAGACACAAAAAGGGAATAATTAAGTATATGAGTAATCATATTCCCTACACTTAAAAAAGAGATAAAAGTCTAAAACTTGGTCTAAATTTGGAACAAAATGATTGGAATTGAGACTGCCTTGGAAAATTAGTGACATATGGTTGCCATAGTGAAGGAGAACAATCACATTTTTACTGTGTGAAGTTAAAAATAACCTTGGAAAATTAGACTTGAATGAATATTACTCTAGGACTTTATAAATGGAAAATCTTAGAATGGCTTACCACTTTCAGTTATATATTTTTTCACATTTTGAGAAGAAAATTTTTCTTTGAATAGCAACTGTTCTGCCACCAAAGCCATTTCTCAGCTAAAATGGACCACGGGTTCATTACAGATTACTTGACTGATGTGTGTAAAAGCAGTCACAATTCACTACTTTCCTACTCAGATTTCCTACTCAGATAAGCTTTACTTCTCTAATCTGCTGTGTTTTGATGGTGAGAGTCATGGTTAGATAAGGTTGAAATTATCAGAACATCACTAGAATATTGGACCAGGAAGGGATCTTAGAGACCATATGGTCAGCCTTTTCAGTTGAACAAACAGATGGAGGTTTGGCAGGTAATTTGCCTAGACCCATTTGGCTGTCGGGGCTGAGGTTAACATCCATTCTCCTGTATGTTCTTCTTGTGTCACCATTCTTGCCCCCCTAACCACCAGGATATTTTCTGAGCTGCTGCAGTTCCCTGTCCTTCTTTCAGGTGAGAGAAATAAAATCCCAATATGAAAGAAAAAGAATCCTTTTAATATTGCATGCCTCCCATTTTGCACACAAACTCAAACACATATCACCTCCCCTTACAATCTTCCACTTGCAGGTAGGATTTAGTTAAGAAACTCCATATTGCTCTTTAAGCAGTACTGGGCCCAGAATTACTATGTTAAACAAAAATTGGACACTTTCATTTTTTACTGAATTAGTTATTATCTTCTATTCCCAATAAGATGATAGGGTTTTATTAGTCAAGATATCTGTTCAGAAAATGATGATAATTTAAAATTATAGAGAAAAAGCAACAATACAATGAATTATTTTGGCCACAGAATTAGATACCATTAGGGTAGTTATTGGCCCAAATATTTTAGTTTTTGTGGAACAGTGGAAGAAAATATGGGGCAGATGGTCACTCTGCCGAAGTTTGTGGTATTATCTGTTTAATCATCTGGAACTATACTCTTAACATTGACAGAAATTAAATTCACAGCAGAAATGACAGGAATTAACCAAACAGAACTTATTTTTATTTTTATTTTTTTTTATTTTTTTTTTTTAAATTTTTTTTTCAACGTTTATTTATTTTTGGGACAGAGAGAGAGCATGAACGGGGGAGGGGCAGAGAGAGAGGGAGACACAGAATCGGAAACAGGCTCCAGGCTCTGAGCCATCAGCCCAGAGCCTGACGCGGGGCTTGAACTCACGGACCGCGAGATCGTGACCTGGCTGAAGTCGGACGCTTAACCGACTGCGCCACCCAGGCGCCCCAGAACTTATTTTTACAATAAACTTAAATATGCTTATTTCACAACAAAAGGGATTAGGTGTATTTTAGAAGAGATATTGTAGGGGCACCTGGGTGGCTTAGTCAGTTCAGCATCCAACTCTTGGTTTGGGCTCAGGACATGATCTCATGGTTCATGAGTTCAAACCCTACGTTGGACTTCACACTGAGTGTGGAGCCTGCTTGGTATCCTCTCTCTCTCCCTCTCTCTCTGTCCTTCCCCTGCTCACTCTGTCTGTCTCTCAAAATAAATAAACTAAAAAAAGTGATGTAGTATGCTTATAGCTAAAAAGACTTAAATGGGTAAGATAAAATATATACATCTCCATTTGAGGTTATATTATACCTGGAAGAATTGTTTTAAAAATATATTTTATGATAATTGTTAACTGGCAGGGGCAGCCATTATCTTACTTTTCTCTCTATTCCTAAGATCTGATCCATTTACCTACATATCATGCATGTTTAAAGTGTTTAATTGACAATGATGACATTAATTACTGTACCTGTAGTAATAAACACTAAATCTAAATAGGATACAGATATTTTTGTATTTCAAATTCCAGTTCAAAAAGCAAAATCTGTTTTATGGTCATATGCTCGAATTAAATTTCATTACATTGAGAGTTAGATAATGTTTTCTGTATATTATGAGATAAATGACATAATAAAACATTAAAATCAAATAATCAAAGGAACTCACAAACCTTGATGTTTGCACAGTTTTTGTATATCAGAATCTCATGGATTATTTAAGTTTACAAACATCATATGATGCAAATAGCAAAAATAGCAAAATGAAATAGCAAATATAGCAAAAATGAAAAATTTCAGTGTGCCACAATTAAAAAATTGTCTATACGAGACATCATCTAAAAATGAAGGAACCTTGCATAAAAATCTAAATAATATTTTGGTAAACATGGTGGGGGCAAATTGGTTCTTTCATATGTTGCTGTACCTAAATTAGTGCAGCTCCTATGAAGGACAATTTAGCAATGTCTACTAAAATTATGACTGTAGATAACCTTTGATTCTGGGTACTTATCCTAAAGATAAACTCAAAGGTGTGTAACATGAGTAATGTGCATTTCACCAACTGCATTATTGTTTGTAACAGAAACGTTTATAAGTAATTTAAATTCCAATAATAGTGGATATGATACATTCAAAAAAGTATGCAAAAAATATTGATGGCACTCTGTTGATTTGGAAAGATCTCCAAATTTACTTTCCTAATTAAAAGTCCTGAATTAGCCAGCCTTACCCACCCAGTTGCATTTAAGTGTGGATAACTGGGAGCCTGGAGAACCTGAGGGGAACATAAGTTCTCTGAAGCTCTCCCAAGAGGGCAGGAAGAGAAATGCTCAAGGCTCTAAGCCTTGTTTATCCTTTGAAATTCATCAGTTTGGTTAGTCATTTTTCTACCTCACTGTGAGAAGAGGAGCCTTGGATATTACTGCTATTTGCCCTCATTCTGTCTCATTCTGTAGACAGGAGGGAAATAAGTGCCCCTCAAGACAAACCCATCTTCCCACTTTCAATCTTTTGTCCCTCCAATCTATGTAACATGTTACCATAGAGTGCTCTCGCAATACAGTCTCATTTACTGTTTCCACAAAGACCTTCTGAAGCTTCTTGTTGCCTTCAAAAATGAAACAAAAAAATTTTAAATATGCCTTCCAGATTTTCTAGAAGGAAGGTGTGGACTGAATTTTAACGCTCACTGAATGAACCCTCAGTACCAAGTGGTCTGCTTGGGATATAGCAGACATGCACTAGATACATCTGAGTGTATAGTAAATAAATAAATAAATAAATGCTGAAGGTCAAAACCATTCTCTAATCACCTATAAAACCCCACCTCCCTCTTCCAACCCTCCATATACTCTGTCCACTCCACATTATCTGTCAGTCCCTTCATCCTCCTTGTACTTTTAAGGCTGATGTTCCAGAGAATAAAATATTCTGCCAGTTCTTTTCTATCACAGTCTCATGTTTCAAGGTGCTTGAGTGCCACTTCCTTTATGAAACATTATCTGATTTCCCTCAACAAGATGAATAGTTTCTCCTACTTTGCTCTTGCAACATGTTTGCAATTCACTTTAGTTCTTACATCATTCCCCCCCCCCCGCATGTTATAAGTACATATTTTTATAGCTATTTTACCAATTAGATTATAAAGTCTTTGAGGGAGCTTATTTTATTGTATAAAGTGTCTAACATTGGAAACAGCCTGTAAGAATCAATAACTTTTTATCAAATTGAATCATGTCAAAATTAAAAAAAAATATATGTATTTGACAGTGACCGTTTTGATGCACAAAGAATTATTATATCATGGGCAGCATAAATTTAGTTTGTTTTGTGAAAATATTATCATTTTTCAAACATTTGTCCAAATAATAGTGGGTTTCAGAACAGAGATTTTGGGAGTTGGGGTTGGGGAAAAGAAGGTGGAGAAAAAGTAAGAGTACAGATGGCATTAAAATTACCCTATAAATTTTATTGCACACTGGAAAGAATGTCAAATGACTACACAAATTTGACTGTTTTAATAATTAATTGGGGAGTGCAAATTTTTGACTCACATGGAATTTGTATTTGAACTAGACTTTTAATATTTTGGATTTTAACTATTTTTAAATTAACTTAATCACATATTCACCTAATCAGCATTTGAAATTTATGTTTGGATTCTTAGACTTATATCAACCAAAGTGTTTGGATCAGAGCACATCGTTCTGATAATGTGGGAAAGAACCTGGCCAGCCTATTTTCTATTGGCGGAAGGGGGAATGACATATCACTTTTACCTTCTATGACTTTAAGTTTATTCCTCGGGAAGGGAAGTAAAATGGAGTGTGCAAATGCTTTCTTTGTATAGTTTGTTAATAAGCATAACAGCTGTTGCGGGTAGCAGGATAGAGTTCATAAGGTACAGAATGATTATGATGCCTTTAGAATGAAAGAAGCATGTCCTGATGCTTGCAAATGATAGGAGTTTTGTTGCTAGGTTAAGCAAGAATCTGTGAGTTGGTTTACTTCCCAAATTGGCCAGAGGTTCACATTTTTCCTGGCATCCCTCAGCAGCATTTGCTTTTAATGCAGTGAAATACTGTCTTGGCGTCTGGTGACAAGCAGAGGTAGCCTGATTCTGTAATGTCAGTGTAATGTCAGGGGAAATGTTATATGTCACACAGGGCCTCGAGTGGCAGCCGTTAGTGTGGGAGTGTTGTCAAGGGCCCAGGCAGGAACACAACACCGGAGGCCAGGAGAAGTGGCCATGAGGATGCCGTCTGCCCTGCGCGTGCTCAGGCAGGTTTTTTTCCCTTCTCAGTCTCAGGCTTGGAAATCTGGAGGACACATGTGTTTGCCTGGCTGCCCTCCCAAGACATTATAAAGCCCTGCCCAAGATCTTTTAGTGGAACAGTGATATCGGTTTAAATCATTGGCCATAGAAACCTTGAGTTTCTAAACTAAGTATAAGCCAACCAATATTTACACCCCTCATAACTGCTATTTGCGAAACATTTAGATGCCTACCCACAGGATGAAATGTAATGTGACCCAACCAGGATAAACAACTATCATCTCTGTTAAATTATAGCACAGCATATGCTTAAAACTTAAAATTATCTTAATTGAGAAGACTTAAGTTTCACTTGTTGGAAAGACTTTGTGAGAATAATAAAATATTCAAGGGCAATCAACAGAAGACCAAATTGTATGAACTCAAAATTACTTAATGAGCACCTTTCAGATTACTTCCTAGCAACAGGTTCCATGGTGATGACACATGAAAGGTTATTATTGACTACAAGGACAGTCAGTTTATGGCAATAAGAAATTTATAATCTATTTGGTGGCTTTCATTTGAATTATTTCTCACTGCATGAGTGAGTGATTCAATAAATAGTTATGCATTGGATTTATTCTTCTAAGAATTCTGATCAGGTATAAACTCTGATCAGGGGTAAAGCACCAGAAGAATTGCAGTGGGGAAGTGATTCGTGGAGTAGTGAGGGGAGATGAGTTATATACAGCAAGCCCTCAAATGCAAGATTGTATGTGGTAAGGTTCAGGATGACTCAAAGTCCTATGAAAGTTCAGGGGCTTCTTTGGTAAGGTTTTTAGAGAACTTTGATCAAATTTAATTCAAACCTTATTAAGTTCTGGGAATTTTAAAGGTGACTAAACTGTGGACTGTGGTATTAGCTTGGATTTGGGCAGATGGAAGTGTGATCCACCAGAGGTTAAAAATGCAGTATGTGTAGAATATAAGGAACATTTAACAAATTTGAAGACACACAAAGCTGGGAGGGAGACCTAAAGTCTGAATGATGCATCTGATTTTCCACATTTTAGGGATATAATTTTATAGCTAACATTTATAGGACACTTAATTACCCAGTCACAATGCCAATACTTGGCATAGATAATTGAATTTAATTCTCACAGCATCTTTGGAGGTAGACATTGTGATTATTTACACTTTACAGATGAGAAAAAAGGATATAAGGAAATGACGTAAATCAGACAGTAAGCGGGAAAGACAGGAGTGGGACAAAGGAAGTCTGACTCCAGAGCCACATAACCATTAAACCTCTTTGTGAAACTCATTGGTAATAACTGAAAGGTTTCTTAGGAATGAGATCCTTCACTCCACTTCAGCTCCACTGCCTTATTTAGCTATCGCCACCTCTCATCATTACTATAATACTGTCAGCTTTCTTCCATGCCACTAGACCTCTCCTCTTCAAGTTTACTCTAACATTGCCTTCAGAATTACCTTTGAAGAATACAGATTTGATCATATCACTCCTTTGTTAAACGGATAATGTCTGGTTGCCTTTAAGAGCAAGCTCAGACTTCTTAGTGTCATTTCCTTTATAATCGATCCCTAGTCCGGTTTTTCTTCACAGCCCCATCATCTGCAACTCCACCCTCTCCTCAAGCCTCTCAAATATCCTAGTCATACTCAAATATCTTCAACTCTGAAACTCTAAAGGAGCTCTAGAGTCCCTTCAAAATACTGTTTCTTAAGTCTCCTGAGAATTCACATATGGGAAAAGTTAAAATAGTAAGAAATAGATGGAAAAAATAGATTGAAGTTCAAAAATAAAAATAAAAAAGACACTGAGTGACAGACTAAGAGGTTTGAACTTTATCAAATAGACAATGAAGAACTGCTGAAGACTTTCAAACAAGGAAAGAACCCATCATGGTGGCTCTTTAGAAGGATTAATTTGTTGGAGTAGGCAAAATTAGACAAGTAGAAAGATTTTTTTCCTGCTTAGTTCACTGATGAATCCCAGGTGCGAAGAACACTGCCCGGAACACAGTGGGTGGCTCTATAAAATGAATTCCAGAGCATCTCCTTGGAATTAGTGCTTATACAATCTTGTTCTCTCTTTCTCCATTTTGACCTCTGTCTCTCTCCTTCACACAAATGTGCTCTCTCCCTTTTTATCCATTCTGATCTCTTTCTTCGTTTGTTAATAACGGATAATTTCTAACTTTATTACTATAACCATCATAATTCATATTCAGCAAATATTTCGTGATTATCTATTGTGTTCCAAGATGAGTTTGAGAGGTATTTTCACACTTGATCACATGTAATTCTCACAGGAACCCAATGGGATAGGTATTATCGCTCACATTTTGAAACTTATTGATGCCAAGAATCCACACCATTAACCAGGATAGATTTTTGGATCCAAGTCTTGATCTCTTTACACCAAAGCAATTGAACAATGCATATTTTGATTTCTTTTTGGTCTCTGACTAAATTATGGTGACTGGTTTAGCCACCCTTTTTAAATTAAAATAAAAATTGCAAGAGGTAAAGGAGTGAAGATGGGATGATGGCTCTGGAGTGGAGTAGGGTTGAGGCAACTAGGGATGTGAATATGTTAGTCTTGGGTGAGGGAAGAAATAGCGTGCAGTAAGTAGTATGGGGATACTTCTGCACCAAGATAATTTATAGGGTATGGTAGGGAATGAAATTAAGTGCACTAAAGTGGAACCTTTAATTAGTTTTGGAAAGGAATAGGGATATTTATTCCTTAGATGAAGGAAGAAAATAGAGAAAATAGTAGTGCACTAAGATGAATTTTCAAGTAGGAGAGGGAAGGGGTTGCAGGAAATCACATCAGTAAGTTTAGACACTCTTTTGAAGATTCTAGCTAAAGTGACCCCAAATTGGTTGAACATAGAACATTTGGAGCAACTGGCTAAAATATTTGTCTCTAGAAATGCAAAAGAGCCTTATTAAACTTCATTACTTGGTAAAGAGCATGGATTATGAAGTCAAATTGGCTGAGTTTTAACCATGCTTCCTCTATTTACCAGCTGCAAGATCTTAGCAGTTACTTAATCACTCTATGCTTTAGTCACCATCTATAAAATGGGATAATACAGTACTAACTTCATAGGTTTGTCTTGTTAATTAAATGAGTTAATATATGTAAAGCTGTAGGAATGGTATTCTTTATACAGTAAGCCTTAAAATACATGGGAGCTGCTGTTCTAGTCCCCTACAACCTTAAGGATCTTGAATATTGTTTATCCTTTTCATATAATGTGTATTTTATTTGGAAGGTATAGCTTAGCTGTAGACCAGATGTCAAATATGCTATTCTTTCCTCCACTTTACAACCATACCCATGTACATGGAATGATATATGGATAAGAACACTTAATCCAGCTGAGATCTGTGACTGAGTGGTGTCTTTGTTATTTGAATATTTTATTTTTAATTAAATAATAAAGCAGGAGTATCTAATCTAAAGTGACCATAGATAAAAGGACTGCTTTTAAAACCTTTATTTGGAATTCTGTAATAAAATGACAAAGATAACTATTGTACTTCAAATATGCTAAAACACCTAATAAATTCTGGATTATTTTTAAATACAGAAATTTTGGATCCTGAATTACCATAGGAAACTATAACCAATCTACTCCTTAGTTATAAATTAGCAAGTTACTGGAATTTGGCCATAGCATATATAGGAAAGCTTAAAGTTCAAAGCCAACTGGAAAAGAATATAAACTTTGCATTAACGACAGGTTCATTTCTTTAAAACTGCTACCTTCTTTTGATGTGACATGTAGACAGTCTCTGAATTTTCACTATTTTGGTATATGATTGCAACTAGTGTTACCAACGGTATTACATTTCAGCGGCCCTCAGAGAGGATTTTAGCAAAGGAAAAAATAATCTGATATAATGCATGTCTATCCTATATATTGCTAACTTCATCCCCAGAACGGTGTTTTGGTATAATCTTTCTTGGTATGCCAAAGAAAACTACAGAACTGGCTACCCCTGTGACAAATGGTTAAAAACATTCACTGCAAATTTTGAATTAAGCCAACTAATGCATTCCCCCCCCCCCCAGATCCTTTGAAATATTATAATAACCTTCTTTTTAGTGGACTAATCTTTTAATCTATCTACCAAAGAAGTCTAACAATACTTTAAAGGTATTTTAATGATGTGGAAACATAGCTTGACCATATTATGCAAAGTGACCAGATATGCACAGGAACTTGAATTGTTACTCAACCACAAGAATTTCTCAGAAATTATTGTAGAAGAGTAGTGGATAATGGATTAGTCTATTTTCTCAAGAAAGTGTTAGTTTAAAAGCTGTAGTAGAAATTAAAAGGTAGAAAGGGTGAGTAAAATCATCAGGATTAATTTTTTAAATCACAGATTATAGTAAGAGGAAAGTACTTGAAATATTTTCAATATATTACATGTACGAGTAGATCTATATGGTTTTATAGAGACTGAAAATTATGATGAAATACAATATTCTCTAAAAGTTGTTTTCCATATTAATAAATGTTTATATAATACACATTAATATTTCTCCTTTGTCTCATTTCAAATTAGTTTTTCTTTCAGGAAAAGTGCATGCAAAATAAACTCGCCATTTATACAGAGCTGTTCTTCCATTAGTGCTCCAGCACTTGCTGCCAAATATTTTTGAAATAGTTTGAAATATGTATCACAATTCAACATCTGTTTCTTCTCCAATTTTTTAAAACATGTAGATAAAGGAAATTTCTCTGAAATGTCAGACTTTATTGTACAAACATAAATTATGACATACAAAGCTGTATCCTGGGAATGAAAACTACTAATTTGGACATTGATAAAAACACATGCTATTAGGATAAAAACTGTGACATTTTGTAGATTAAATATATACATTCCCTTTTTATAATGTTAGGGAGCTAATAGTAACAACTAACTAAAACTAATGTTTTTTTTAAGTGCAGCTAAATTATTTGGGGAATATTTCCAAATGAATTATAACAGTTAATTTTACTCCTAGAAAGTAAGAATATGTATTGATTTTAAAGGTTTTGAACATTCATCAAATAAATATATCTTTAGAACTTATCATTGTTCAATGCATTGGGTTATATGCTATGTTGTGTTAGTTTAGAAACTAAAAAAAAAATTGAACTAGCCTTTCTAAACTAATGTGCCATGTAAACGTCAGTGTGACAATAGAGATGTTGAAAAAAAAAAGATTCCCTATAGGCAGATACATCGATCATTGATCATTTTGGGTTTCTCTACAGCAGAGCTTTTCAGACTCTAATATGTATTATGAACCTGGAAGGGGGGTATGGGAGCATATTTCACAATCCTATTTAACCACAGAACCTCTTTGGGGAGAGAGGATGGGGTACACAGCCCCTTTAAATCATTACCCACTGATTTGCGAACACTAAATAAGACTGCTGGGTAAACAGTCCCCAGCTGTCAAATGGTTCTCTGTCTTTTATTTGGCTCTCTGGGATTTCCCAAGGAAAGGTTAATTTCTTACCTCTTCTTTAATTCACTTCATAGTCCTCCACCTTTACCTTTGTACATGCCAACTCTCTGGGCTGTTGTCCAATACTCTGCTCTTCACTTTGATGCTTCTTGGACCATCTTTGATGTTGTCAGCATAATCTTGACCTATCTGCACTGGAGCCATGACCTGCCCAGATCCCTTGTTAAGGTTCAAAGACAACCAGCTTCTCTGCTACCTGTGTTTGAACCTTCTCACTATTTGACCTGTGTCAGATCAAGAGTGACCTCTTTTATTTGACCAGCAGAGAAACATTTCCTTCATCTCAGTCTTGCTTTTTGTTTTGTTTACAAGTGGAAGGGCAATTATTATTCCTCAGAAAAGTTGGCTTGAAGTTCTTTGGGTAGGAAGCAATAGAGTTGTTTCACAGTTACCCCATAGTCTTCTCTTTCTCAAGGACCGCAGGTAGCACTCTCCAGTCCGGAAGGCTGGATCTGATTTCTTCAAATATCTCTTTAGGCTCTATCTTCAACCACCAGTATCTTTTACTAAGAAGATATTTTGCTAAATCTGGCCCACTGGACTGAAATTATTCTCCATTTATGCTTTTTTCCATTATTCCATATTCTCTATTCCATATTCGATATATTCCATATTCTACACTTAATGATTTTTCTTTTAGGAGAGCCTCACTATCAGCCTATTATTTGGCTTTAGTTACATTTACCCATCCCCACACTGCAGTATATCACACGTCTACATATAACCAAAGCCCAAATGTGGACAGATTCAGTTTCTTTCTATGTGGTTCCCTAGTCTCATGTGGTCAAGGAAGATTAGCTAAGTGCTATTGAGGATGTCACCAATTTTATTTGCTACAATTCCCAGCCTTAGTTTTGACATAGCTGGGACAACTCTTTTGATAAATTATTCTATGAAATAAAGATACCAAACTAGAACTAATGAGAAATTAACTGATGTGTGACCTGTCATAATTTGAATTATATTTCTGGAGTAGAACTAGGTTTTTCCATTATTTGTGAATCATTGGAAAATTTCATATAATATACCTTATTTTCCTAGGAAGATTGATTTTTTCCAGATGTCTGTTTAAAATAACCAAATATATTATCATAAATATTTATAATGGTCCATGAGTAAAATTGACAATATCAACAAATCTCTTCTTGTTAAAATATAATTCATTTTCATCACAGGCAAAATGCTTTTGTGATTTCCATAATATTAGCCATGAAATGGTTCAACAGCACATACCACAAGCTTCTCCAGTTAGAAGAATCATACTAAACACAAGTTGTAATGGTAATGATATGGAAAACATGTTTCAACTCTAACTCTACCCTAATGGTAAACTGTTCTTCCAAGCAAGATTAACTCTAAAAATGTCCCATTACCACACTGCAATTAAGAATATGAAGGATAAAAAACATACCAATGGAAGGAAGCCAAAGGAAAGAATAATAAGAGAAAGAATTCATCTGTGGAGAAATTAGGGAAAATGCACAAGTCTTCTGGACACTATATTTTTGGACAAAGCTAATGTAAGAGATCAACTGATAAAGATTTAAGTTTCAGAAATGTCTTAAAGAATGTCTGAGACTAAAAAATCAAGTTTAGTGGCACAAATGGCATTCTACAAGGTCCATATTGCACAGGACAGAGTTGTGCACACAGAGGAGGTGTTCGGGAAACCCAGGAAGAGGCATTCTCTTTAGACCTCCTAAAGAAAATTCTGTCTTGGCTAAAAGTTGAAACTGTCTTGATTGGTGAGGAGGAAGATGGAAGTTCATATTGGATCCCAACAGTATATTATTTAATTTAAGAAATTTTAAATATGCTTAAATTAACTTTAGAGTAAAACACATAGAGTATGCATACCATAGTTTGAGCTTCATCATCTCAAATAATCAATTTAGTTTTTACCTAAAGCATCTCTTCCATGTATTAAATTTATCTAATTGTTGCAATTAAGTTTGTGTGCCTAGAGTGAGTGATAGCAAGGAAGTAGTTCTTTTATAAAATATTGCTCTGTTGTGTTTCTGTTGTGGTCTGTTGAATTATTTGAATAGAAAAAAAAAAGAGGCATGGATGCTACTCTCATGAAACCTGGAATTTTTATAAATTATAAGAAACCATAGTCATAAATCCCACAGTTTGATGCTAGATTTTTGCTAGATTGAACATAATTGCAAAAGACAAATATCTTCTCCTTCTTTCTTCCATCCTTTCTTTTTTCCTTGCTTCCTTCTGCCTTTCCCTTTTGCTGTTTTCATTTCCTCTTCTTTCTTTCTTTCTTTCTTTCTTTCCTTTTCTTTCTACCTTCCTGTTTTCCCCCTTAAACTCTGATGAAGTTAAATCTGGCCTATCAAATAAGGCTATGTTTATTCTCTGATATATCTACCTCACTTTCCTCTCCTTCCTGTAAGCTTCTGGTATTCTTCTGCCCTCCATCCTTTTATCAAATGGAAAAGGATTGATCACCACTCACTTGGCTTTAGTATTCCTAGTTTGCTTTTTTCTTTGCCCTTTTCTTCCTGAGTGGTTATATCTTCCTGATCCATTCAGGGGCTCACTGCATTCCTATTAATTGATCCTGTATCCTCCATCAAAACAGGGCAGGGTCTCATATCATGAGACCCTTGGCTCATCTATTTTGGTGTCTCCATTTAGTCTTGGACACCATGAGTATAAGGTTGGAGGGATTTGGACTGGCCAGGGTGCTCCATCCTATATCTGAAAGCTGCTGGGAACTGAGAGGTCTGTGTCTTACTTTTTCAGCTTCTGCAGTATCATCTGGCAGTTTCCTCTCTGCATCCCCTTCCCTTATCCATTGTTTATTCTTTCCACCATGAAGTTCAACCTGCTGTATGGTTTTCAAATTTTCTACTTTATATTTTATTTTTGAAAGCATATTTTAAAGTTAACATATTTCAATCTGACATTTTCAGCATTATAGTAATGATGTTTATCACAAAAAATGTGTATATTTAAATGGAAGGCAGCAAAATTTGAATTGGACATAAAGGATGGGTACAATGCGAACAGATAGGGTTTCAGTTAGAAGTGATCACAGTAAAGTAGGATCCAACAGGGTATATTTGTCTGTGAGGGATACAGTGAAAAGAAGGAGGGCTTGGTGCTGGCTAGAGCTGTATTTGAACCCTAGATCTGCTGCTGCT
Organism: Herpailurus yagouaroundi; assembly: GCF_014898765.1. Lineage (NCBI taxonomy): Eukaryota > Metazoa > Chordata > Mammalia > Carnivora > Felidae > Herpailurus > Herpailurus yagouaroundi. The sequence goes on along the minus strand of NW_024412395.1, from coordinate 68,907,022 downwards.
GCTGCTGCTGCTGCTGCTGCTGCTGCTGCTGCTGATTATATAGCCTTGGGCAAGACAATGCTCCTCTTGAAGCTTCAGTTTCAAGAACTGTGTTCTTCTGTCACTTGTGTCAGAGATAAATGAGGATATATGGTGGGGTGGGGTGATGATTATATTTGATGTAGAAGAAAATAAGGCACCAGTGAACATTACAGAAGGTTGAAGAATGAAAATTAAAGTTATATAAAACAATATTAGTATACAATGAGGGATTAATGGATCTTTTTTGTCTGAGTGTCAAGCTACAGTTGATCCTTGAACAACACGGGGGTTAGGGGCACTGTCTGCCCACCCCAGCCTCATGTAGTTGAAAATCTGCATATAACTTTTGGCTATCCAAAAACGAAACTACTGATAGCCTACTATTGACTGGAAGCCTTACTAATAACATAGACAATTAACACATATTTTTATGTTATATGTATTACATATTGTATTCTTATAATAAAGTAAGCTAAAGAAAAGAAAATGCTTTAAGGAAATCATATAGAAGACAAAATGCATTACAGTACTGTGCTGTGTTTGTGGGGAAAGAATCTATGTGTAAGTGGAGTTGCACAATTCAAACCTGTGTTATTCAAGGATCAACTGTATTTTGGTTTTGATGATAAAACAATATGTGACTAGAGTTGGAAGTTTGAAGTCCAGTTTTAGGGAACACGTACCAATGGATAGGAAAATCAAAATTTAATGAACATGGGTTTGTTCATGATGTGTATTTCTGAGCATATTTTGAAGTCTTAGATTTTTCCTCCACAGATTTATTGACTGATTCATTGATCCATTAATCCCCTATCGTATGTCACTAATGTTTATGTGTTATTCAATAGAGTTTCAAAAGTAGACTTGACCATGTGGAAGAGTCAGTGACCCTGGAAATTAGAAATTGGAAATTATCCAGTAAGAGGAGCAGGAAAAAAAGAGGGAGAGAGAAGAGAATGAAAAAGAGTGAAGAAGGCCTGTGGGAGTTCATTACTACAAGATCTGCCTTACAAGAAATGCTAAAGGGAGTTTTTGAGTGTAAGTAAAAGAATGCCAATTAGCATCATAAAAACACAAAAAGGTAGCAAAAATCTCACTGATAATTGTAATACATAGTCATAATTAGACTGCAATATAGAAATAGTGGTGCATAACTCACAACTTCAGTTTAAAAGTTAAGAAAAAGAATGTAACAAAAGTAACACAAATACATAATCTGTTATGAGTTACACAATATAAAAAGCATATAAATTGTAGCAACAATAACAAATATGAGAGGAAGAGTAGTGAAAGTGTCAAGTATATAATTCTACTGAATTTAAGTTGTTACCAGTTTAAAATAGGGTGTTATAAGTTTAAGATATTTTATGTAAGCTTCATGGAAATCACAAGGGAAAATCTGGTACTACCAGATTTTGTGTAATTACTAATTACACAAAAGAACACAATAAAGTGAAAGCATACTGATACCAAAAGACATCAAAACAGAAAACAGATAGTAGGATAAGAAACAAGGAACAATGGATCTACAAAACAACTAGAAAACAATAAAAAAAAATAACAGTAGTAAGTCCTTACCTATTTAAAATTATGTATGCATAAATGGATTAAATTCTCCAATCAAAAGGCATAGAATGACTTAAGGGTAAAACAAACAACCAAACAAAAAACAACATCAAAAAGAGATCCAACAATATGCTGCCTGTAAGAGACTCATTTCAGCCTTAGAGACACTCATAGACAGAATGAAAAGATGAAAAAGACACTTTAAGCAAATGGCAACCAAAAAAAAAAAAAAAAAAAAGCAGGGAGTACCTATGCTTATAGCAGAAAAAATAGTTTAAATTAAAAATGGTAGATATAGACTAGAGGGAAGATGGCGGCGTAGGAGGACGCTGGGCTCACCGAGCGTCCTGCTGATCACTTAGATTCCACCTACACCTGCCTAAATAACCCAGAAAACCGCCAGAGGATTAGCAGACCGGAGTCGCCAGAGCCAAGCACAGACGAAGGCCCACGGAAGAGGGCAGGAAGGGCGGCGAGGCGGTGCGTGCTCCACGGACTGGCGGGAGGGAGCCGGGGCGGAGGGGCGGCTCGCCGGCCAAGCAGAGCCCCCGAGTCTGGCTTGCAAAAAGCGGAGGGGCCTGACGGACTGTGTTCCAACAGCAAGCGCGACTTAGCGTCTGGGAGGTCATAAGTTAACAGCTCTGCTCAGAAAGCGGGAAGGCTGGAGGACAAAGGGAAGGAAAGCTGCTGAGCCCCCGGACGACAGAGCTCAGTTTGGTGGGGAACAAAGGCGCTCGCCAGCGCCATCTCCCCCGCCCATCCCCCAGCCAAAATCCCAAAGAGAACCAGTTCCTGCCAGGGAACTTGCTCGCTCCACACAAACACCCAACTCTGTGCTTCTGCGGAGCCAAACCTCTGGCAGCGGATCTGACTCCCTCCCGCTGCCACAGAGCCCCTCCTGAAGTGGATCACCTAAGGAGAAGCGAGCTAAGCCTGCCCCTCCTGCCCCTGTGCACCTTGCCTACCCACCCCAGCTAATACGCCAGATCCCCAGCATCACAAGCCTGGCAGTGTGCAAGTAGCCCAGACGGGCCACGCCACCCCACAGTGAATCCCGCCCCTAGGAGAGGGGAAGAGAAGGCACGCACCAGTCTGACTGTGGCCCCAGCGGTGGGCTGGGGGCAGACAACAGGTCTGACTGCGGCTCCGCCCACCAACTCCAGTTATACACCACAGCACAGGGGAAGTGCCCTGCAGGTCCTCACCATGCCAGGGACTATCCAAAATGACCAAGCGGAAGAATTCCCCTCAGAAGAATCTCCAGGAAATGACAACAGCTAATGAGCTGATCAAAAAGGATTTAAATAATATAACAGAGAGTGAATTTAGAATAATAGTCATAAAATTAATCGCTGGGCTTGAAAACAGTATAGAGGACAGCAGAGAATCTCTTGCTACAGAGATCAAGGGACTAAGGAACAGTTATGAGGAGCTGAAAAACGCTTTAAACGAAGTGAAAACAAAATGGAAACGACGACAGCTCAGATTGAAGAGGCAGAGGAGAGAATAGGTGAACTAGAAGATAAAGTTATGGAAAAAGAGGAAGCTGAGAAAAAGAAAGATAAAATCCAGGAGTATGAGGGGAAAATTAGAGAACTAAGTGATACACTAAAAAGAAATAATATACGCATCATTGGTATCCCAGAGGAGGAAGAGAGAGGGAAAGGTGCTGAAGGGGTACTTGAAGAAATCATAGCTGAGAACTTCCCTGAAGTGGGGAAGGAAAAAGGCATTGAAATCCAAGAGGCACAGAGAACTCCCTTCAGACGTAACTTGAATCGATCTTCTGCACGACATATCATAGTGAAACTGGCAAAATACAAGGATAAAGAGAAAATTCTGAAAGCAGCAAGGGGTAAACGTGCCCTCACATATAAAGGGAGACCTATAAGACTCGTGACTGATCTCTCTTTTGAAACTTGGCAGGCCAGAAAGAATTGGCACGAGATTTTCAGTTTGCTAGACAGAAAAAATATGCAGCCGAGAATCCTTTATCCAGCAAGCCTGTCATTTAGAATAGAAGGAGAGATAAAGGTCTTCCCAAACAAACAAAAACTGAAGGAATTTGTCACCACTAAACCAGTCCTCCAAGAGACCCTAAGGGGGACCCTGTGAGACAAAGTATCAGAGACATCACTACAAGCATAAAACATACAGACATCACAATGACTCTAAACCCGTATCTTTCTATAATAACACTGAATGTTAATGGATTAAATGCGCCAACCAAAAGACATAGGGTATCAGAATGGATAAAAAAACAAGACCCATCAATTTGCTGTCTACAAGAGACTCATTGTAGACCCGAGGACACCTTTAGATTGAGAGTGAGGGGATGGAGAACTATTTATCATGCTACTGGAAGCCAAAAGAAAGCTGGAGTAGCCATACTTATATCAGACAAACTAGACTTTAAATTAAAGGCTGTAACAAGAGATGAAGAAGGACATTATATAATAGTTACAGGGTCTATCCATCAGGAAGAGCTAACAATTATAAATGTCTATGCGCCGAATACCGGAGCCCCCAAATATATAAAACAACTACTCATAAACACAAGCAACCTTATTGATAAGAATGTGGTAATTGCAGGGGACTTTAACACCCCACTTACAGAAATGGATAGATCATCTAGACACACGGTCAATAAAGAAACAAGGGCCCTGAATGAGACATTGGATCAGATGCACTTGACAGATATATTTACAACTCTGCATCCCAAAGCAACAGAATATACTTTCTTCTCGAGTGCACATGGAACATTCTCCAAGATAGATCATATACTGGGTCACAAAACACCCCTTCATAAGTTTACAAGAATTGAAATTATACCATGCATACTTTCAGACCACAATGCTATGAAGCTTGAAATCAACCACAGAAAAAAGTCTGGAAAACCTCCCAAAGCATGGAGGTTAAAGAACACCCTACTAACGAATGAGTGGGTCAACCAGGCAATTAGAGAAGAAATTAAAAAATATATGGAAACAAACGAAAATGAAAATACAACAATCCAAACGCTTTGGGACGCAGCGAAGGCAGTCCTGAGAGGAAAATACATTGCAATCCAGGCCTATCTCAAGAAACAAGAAAAATCCCAAATACAAAATCTAACAGCACACCTAAAGGAACTAGAAGCAGAACAGCAAAGGCAGCCTAAACCCAGCAGAAGAAGAGAAATAATAAAGATCAGAGCAGAAATAAACAATATAGAATCTAAAAAAACTGTAGAGCAGATCAACGAAACCAAGAGTTGGTTTTTTGAAAAAATAAACAAAATTGACAAACCTCTAGCCAGGCTTCTCAAAAAGAAACGGGAGATGACCCAAATAGATAAAATCATGAATGAAAATGGAATTATTACAACCAATCCCTCAGAGATACAAACAATTATCAGGGAATACTATGAAAAACTATATGCCAACAAATTGGACAACCTGGAAGAAATGGACAAATTCCTGAACACCCACACTCTTCCAAAACTCAATCAGGAGGAAATAGAAAGCTTGAACAGACCCATCACCAGCGAAGAAATTGAATCGGTTATCAAAAATCTCCCAACAAATAAGAGTCCAGGACCAGATGGCTTCCCAGGGGAGTTCTACCAGACGTTTAAAGCAGAGATAATACCTATCCTTCTCAAGCTATTCCAAGAAATAGAAAGGGAAGGAAAACTTCCAGACTCATTCTATGAAGCCAGTATTACTTTGATTCCTAAACCAGACAGAGACCCAGTAAAAAAAGAGAACTGCAGGCCAATATCCCTGATGAATATGGATGCCAAAATTCTCAATAAGATACTAGCAAATCGAATTCAACGGCATATAAAAAGAATTATTCACCATGATCAAGTGGGATTCATTCCTGGGATGCAGGGCTGGTTCAACATTCGCAAATCAATCAACGTGATACATCACATTAACAAAAAAAAAGAGAAAAACCATATGATCCTGTCAATCGATGCAGAAAAGGCCTTTGACAAAATCCAGCACCCTTTCTTAATAAAAACCCTTGAGAAAGTCAGGATAGAAGGAACATACTTAAAGATCATAAAAGCCATTTATGAAAAGCCCACAGCTAACATCATCCTCAACGGGGAAAAACTGAGAGCTTTTTCCCTGAGATCAGGAACACGACAGGGATGCCCACTCTCACCGCTGTTGTTTAACATAGTGCTGGAAGTTCTAGCATCAGCAATCAGACAACAAAAGGAAATCAAAGGCATCAAAATTGGCAAAGATGAAGTCAAGCTTTCGCTTTTTGCAGATGACATGATATTATACATGGAAAATCCGATAGACTCCACCAAAAGTCTGCTAGAACTGATACATGAATTCAGCAAAGTTGCAGGATACAAAATCAATGTACAGAAATCAGTTGCATTCTTATACACTAACAATGAAGCAACAGAAAGACAAATAAGGAAACTGATCCCATTCACAATTGCACCAAGAAGCATAAAATACCTAGGAATAAATCTAACCAAAGATGTAAAGGATCTGTATGCTGAAAACTATAGAAAGCTTATGAAGGTAATTGAAGAAGATTTAAAGAAATGGAAAGACATTCCTTGCTCATGGATTGGAAGAATAAATATTGTCAAAATGTCAATACTACCCAAAGCTATCTACACATTCAATGCAATCCCAATCAAAATGGCACCAGCATTCTTCTCGAAACTAGAACAAGCAATCCTAAAATTCATATGGAACCACAAAAGGCCCCGAATAGCCAAAGTAATTTTGAAGAAGACCAAAGCAGGAGGCATCACAATCCCAGACTTTAGCCTCTACTACAAAGCTGTCATCATCAAGACAGCATGGTATTGGCACAAAAACAGACACATAGACCAATGGAATAGAATAGAAACCCCAGAACTAGACCCACAAACGTATGGCCAACTCATCTTTGACAAAGCAGGAAAGAACATCCAATGGAAAAAAGACAGTCTCTTTAACAAATGGTGCTGGGAGAACTGGACAGCAACATGCAGAAGGTTGAAACTAGACCACTTTCTCACACCATTCACAAAAATAAACTCAAAATGGATCAAGGACCTGAATGTGAGACAGGAAACCATCAAAACCCTAGAGGAGAAAGCAGGAAAAGACCTCTCTGACCTCAGCCAGAGCAATCTCTTACTCGACACATCCCCAAAGGCAAGGGAATTAAAAGCAAAAGTGAATTACTGGGACCTTATGAAGATAAAAAGCTTCTGCACAGCAAAGGAAACAACCAACAAAACTAAAAGGCAACCAACGGAATGGGAAAAGATCTTTGCAAATGACATATCGGACAAAGGGCTAGTATCCAAAATCTATAAAGAGCTCACCAAACTCCACACCCGAAAAGCAAATAACCCAGTGAAGAAATGGGCAGAAAACATGAATAGACACTTCTCTAAAGAAGACATCCGGATGGCCAACAGGCACATGAAAAGATGTTCAGCGTCGCTCCTTATCAGGGAAATACAAATCAAAACCACACTCAGGTATCACCTCACGCCAGTCAGAGTGGCCAAAATGAACAAATCAGGAGACTATAGATGCTGGAGAGGATGTGGAGAAACGGGAACCCTCTTGCACTGTTGGTGGGAATGCAAATTGGTGCAGCCGCTCTGGAAAGCAGTGTGGAGGTTCCTCAGAAAATTAAAAATAGACCTACCCTATGACCCAGCAATAGCACTGCTAGGAATTTATCCAAGGGACACAGGAGTACTGATGCATAGGGGCACTTGTACCCCAATGTTCATAGCAGCACTCTCAACAATAGCCAAATTATGGAAAGAGCCTAAATGTCCATCAACTGATGAATGGATAAAGAAATTGTGGTTTATATACACTATGGAATACTACGTGGCAATGATAAAAAATGAAATGTGGCCTTTTGTAGCAACGTGGATGGAACTGGAGAGTGTGATGCTAAGTGAAATAAGCCATACGGAGAAAGACAGATACCATATGGTTTCACTCTTATGTGGCTCCTGAGAAACTTAACAGGAACCCATGGGGGAGGGGGAGGAAAAAA
>NW_024412395.1:68811065-68894408 GCF_014898765.1 Herpailurus yagouaroundi | reverse complement strand
AAATTGGCAAAGATGAAGTCAAGCTTTCGCTTTTTGCAGATGACATGATATTATACATGGAAAATCCGACAGACTCCACCAAAAGTCTGCTAGAACTGATACATGAATTCAGCAAAGTTGCAGGATACAAAATCAATGTACAGAAATCAGTTGCATTCTTACACACTAACAATGAAGCAACAGAAAGACAAATAAAGAAACTGATCCCATTCACAATTGCACCAAGAAGCATAAAATACCTAGGAATAAATCTAACCAAAGATGTAAAGGATCTGTATGCTGAAAACTATAGAAAGCTTATGAAGGTAATTGAAGAAGATTTAAAGAAATGGAAAGACATTCCTTGCTCATGGATTGGAAGAATAAATATTGTCAAAATGTCAATACTACCCAAAGCTATCTACACATTCAATGCAATCCCAATCAAAATTGCACCAGCATTCTTCTCGAAACTAGAACAAGCAATCCTAAAATTCATATGGAACCACAAAAGGCCCCGAATAGCCAAAGTAATTTTGAAGAAGAAGACCAAAGCAGGAGGCATCACAATCCCAGACTTTAGCCTCTACTACAAAGCTGTCATCATCAAGACAGCATGGTATTGGCACAAAAACAGACACATAGACCAATGGAATAGAATAGAAACCCCAGAACTAGACCCACAAACGTATGGCCAACTCATCTTTGACAAAGCAGGAAAGAACATCCAATGGAAAAAAGACAGTCTCTTTAACAAATGGTGCTGGGAGAACTGGACAGCAACATGCAGAAGGTTGAAACTAGACCACTTTCTCACACCATTCACAAAAATAAACTCAAAATGGATCAAGGACCTGAATGTGAGACAGGAAACCATCAAAACCCTAGAGGAGAAAGCAGGAAAAGACCTCTCTGACCTCAGCCGTAGCAATCTCTTACTCGACACATCCCCAAAGGCAAGGGAATTAAAAGCAAAAGTGAATTACTGGGACCTTATGAAGATAAAAAGCTTCTGCACAGCAAAGGAAACAACCAACAAAACTAAAAGGCAACCAACGGAATGGGAAAAGATATTTGCAAATGACATATCGGACAAAGGGCTAGTATCCAAAATCTATAAAGAGCTCACCAAACTCCACACCCGAAAAGCAAATAACCCAGTGAAGAAATGGGCAGAAAACATGAATAGACACTTCTCTAAAGAAGACATCCGGATGGCCAACAGGCACATGAAAAGATGTTCAGCGTCGCTCCTTATCAGGGAAATACAAATCAAAACCACACTCAGGTATCACCTCACGCCAGTCAGAGTGGCCAAAATGAACAAATCAGGAGACTATAGATGCTGGAGAGGATGTGGAGAAACGGGAACCCTCTTGCACTGTTGGTGGGAATGCAAATTGGTGTAGCCGCTCTGGAAAGCAGTGTGGAGGTTCCTCAGAAAATTAAAAATAGACCTACCCTATGACCCAGCAATAGCACTGCTAGGAATTTATCCAAGGGACACAGGAGTACTGATGCATAGGGGCACTTGTACCCCAATGTTTATAGCAGCACTCTCAACAATAGCCAAATTATGGAAAGAGCCTAAATGTCCATCAACTGATGAATGGATAAAGAAATTGTGGTTTATATACACTATGGAATACTACGTGGCAATGATAAAAAATGAAATGTGGCCTTTTGTAGCAACGTGGATGGAACTGGAGAGTGTGATGCTAAGTGAAATAAGCCATACGGAGAAAGACAGATACCATATGGTTTCACTCTTATGTGGCTCCTGAGAAACTTAACAGGAACCCATGGGGGAGGGGGAGGAAAAAAGAAAAAAAAAAAAAAAAGAGGTTAGAGTGGGAGAGAGCCAAAGCATAAGAGACTGTTAAAAACTGAGAACAGGGGCGCCTGGGTGGCGCAGTTGGTTAAACGTCCGACTTCAGCCAGGTCACGATCTCGCGGTCCGTGGGTTCGAGCCCCGCGTCGGGCTCCGGGCTGATGGCTCAGAGCCTGGAGCCTGTTTCCGATTCTGTGTCTCCCTCTCTCTCTGCCCCTCCCCCGTTCATGCTCTGTCTCTCTCTGTCCCAAAAATAAATAAACGTTGAAAAAAAAAATTAAAAAAAAAAAAACTGAGAACAAACTGAGGGTTGATGAGGGGTGGGAGGGAGGAGAGGGTGGGTGATGGGTATTGGTGAGGGCACCTTTTGGGATGAGCATTGGGTGTTGTATGGAAACCAATTTGACAATAAATTTCATATATTAAAAAAAAATTAAAAAAATATATATTTACAAAAAAAATAAAGTAAAAAAATAAATTAATTAATAAATTAAAAATGGTATAAAAGAGACAAGCTAATTATATCATGATAAAGGGGTCAATGCATCAAGAAGACATAACAATTGTAAACATTTACACACTTAACATTGGAGTACCTAAATATATAAAGCAAAAAATAAGAGAAGTAAATGGAAAAATAAATGGTAATACAATAATTTTTGGCGACTTTAATACCCCACTCTCCACAATGGATAGATCATCTGATACAGAATCAATAAGGAAACAGCAGATTTGAACCATGCTGTAGACCAAATGGATCTGATAGACTACAGAACATTATTTCCAGCAACTTCACAATGCAAAATCTTCTCAAGCACACATGGAACATTTTCTAGGTTAGACTAAATATTAGGCCATAAAACAAGTCTTATCAAATTCGAGAAGAATGAAATCGTACCAAATATCTTCTCTAACCACTATGGCATAAAACTAAAAATCAAAATGACACCACTTGTCATTAGGGAAATACAAATGAAAGCCACAAAGAGATATCACCTCATGCCTGTTAGAATGACCATTGTCAAATAGACTAGAGACAACAAATCCTGGTGTGGATGTGGAGAAAAGGAATGTTCATTATTGGTGAGTTTGTAAATTGGTGTAGCCACTATGGAAGACAGTATGGAGAATTCTCAAAAAATTAAAAATAGAACTACAATATGATTCAGCAATTTCACTTCTGGGAATATTTTCAAAATAATGAAAACACTAACTTGAAAAGGTATCTGCATGCCCATGTTCATAGCAGCATTGTATATAATCGCCAAAACATGGAAACAATTTAGTGTCTATCAATGAGTGATTGGATAAAGAAGTTGTGCGTACACACACACACACACACACACACACACACACACACACCCTCTGAAATATTGAGTCATAAAAAAATGAGAAAATCCTGTCATTTGCAACTACATGGATGGACCTTGAAGGCATTATGCTAAGTGACATAAGTCAGACAGAGAAAGACAAAATACTGTGTGATTTCACTTATATGTGGAGTCTAAACACAAAAACAAAAACAAACTTGTGGTTACCAGAGGTGGGGAGAGGGGTAGGGGGAATTGGAGGCAGGTTGTTAAGAGGCAGAAACTTCCAGTTATAAGATAAATAAGTACAAGGGATGCAATGTAACTGATGACTGTAGCTAACACTGCTGTATGATATATAGGAGAGTTGTTAAGAGAATAAATCCTGAGTACTCATTCCAAGAAGAAAAAAGTTTTTCCTCTCTTTTTTTCTTCTTTCTTTTCTTTTTATTGTATCAATATATGAGAAGATTGATGTTATTTGAACCTATTGTGGAAATCATTTTCACGATATATGTGAAACCATTATGCCACGTGTCTTAAATTTATACAGTGATGTATGTCAATTATTTCTCAATTAAACTGGAAAAAAAATTTAAAAACCAGAAGATCTGTCAACTCTGGATCTATACTCCCTCATTACAGTGAACAACTAGACGTGAGTATCTGGTAACGCTTTTTTTAAAGTCCTGCAGTCCTTCAATTCAGCAGTCTTCATTTGGGATCCCTTTGCTAATGGATATTAACTTCCTGAACCCTAGGGCATTTGAACTTTTGATCTCTGTTGCAAAAGGATACATAATGCTACTTTCAGCAGTATCTAGCAAATATTTAATTTTTCTAAGTAGTTAATTTTTAAAAAAGTGATCTCTAATTATGTTTGGTTTCTTGTGTACATTTTCCTAGCAAGAGATACAAATATTCTAGTTCTGTTTAGAATCTTATTTCTCACTGAATGTGTATCCATTTGAACTTTGAATTCATACTTCAGGTGTATGATTCATTGTCAATGTACAAGAAAAATCAGGTCTGTGAAGCTGCAAAATGGGAGGCCCAGTTCCTGGCCAGCAATTAACTCATCAAGATGGTAATGCTCAGTAAGACACCTTTGGACATGTTCTGGCTACCTTATTTGCATTTTGAAACATTAGCACAAGGAAAAAAAAATCATGTTTATGACAGAGCAGCTGAAAAGATCTAATGATATTGGAACAGTGCAAATTCTCAAGCAGAAAAGAAGTATAACTGGAAATATTCTGTAAAATTAGCATGAACTTTTATTACATGCATATATATTTCAACTCTTCTGAATGCAGAAGATAATAGCTTGCAAAGAGTATATTTTCTTCCTGAATCCCATTGATAATTTTAGTTATGATGAGGATATTTAATTTCAGTGAAAAGCTTGACTAAGGTCAGTTCCTATTTTCATTTGGCTCAATGAAAGCTTCAGAATGGATCTAATAGCTCTAACACCTAATCTTAAATAACATGATGACATTTACATTTATTTGATTCATAACTAGACCTTGAGATATTCAGTGCCAAGGAAATCAAAAGCCCATCAAATGTAGAATTATACTTTCTTTGTCACATTTAATTATTATTTTTTGACTTTCATAAACTTCCATGAACAAATGGAAAATTTGTGCCAAATAAAAATATAGACTTTGGTTCATTATTAAAAATACACACTCTGTCATTGCAAATTTGTATGGTCCACAGTGGTTAGATATATTACCAAGATAACTAAAATACCAGCTATTATACATAGTTTGGTTCTTCCCACAGTAATGTTCTTATTATCATGTCCTCAAACTCATCAACTTCTCTGAGGTACATTCCTTTTTAACACTGGGCCAATGTGATTCCTCACTCCTTTGAATTCTGTGCTACATATTATGTGTGTTATTTTATATGTAATTAAAAAAGCTTTTTTTTACTATAATATTGACTTCTATTTCACTTCTCGAGACCATGTGCCTTGTTTGCTGCTATTGTGTGGTAGTGGTAAACATTTCTATGATCTTACTCTCATCCTCTTTTGTGAACTCTATAAAATAAGAGATCAAGTTGAAAGAAAATAAAAGAGAATGAAACAGAAGGATAACATAATTTTTAGAGAAATTATCACAAATAGAGCATATTGGAATGGGAAGCAATAGTGTTACCAGAGGAAAGACAGAAGAAATGGAATGGTAAAATATCTAGGAATGTAATTACAAAGAAAAAAAATTTTAAGTTTATTCGTTTTGAAAGAGATCATGAACATGTGTGGGGAGGGGCAGAGAGAGAGGGAGAGAGAGAGGGAATCCCAAGCAGGCTCCATTCTACCAGTGCAGAGCCCAATGTGGGGCTTGAACCCATGGAGCATGAGACCTGAGCCAAAGTCAAGAGTTGGACACTTGACTGACTGACCTACTCAGGTGCCCCAAAGAAAAACTTTCTTGAACTGATGTAAACGATCAAAAGCGTACAACTTATTACAGAAAAAATAAACAGTAATGAATTGTGAATCAATCCTGGCGATGTTATTGGACTTTAAGAAAAAAGAAAAACCTCAACACTTACAAAGAATCATTTCTAGTGAATTGTGGACTTAAATGTAAGAGTTAAAGGAGTAAATCATTTAGAAGAAGAATAGGAGGACATCTTTATGACTTTGGGAGTAGTAAATATTTCTTAAATAAGACACACAAACTGCTAGATATAAAGGGAAAATTGATAAATTAAACTAAAGTTAGGAACGTCTGCTTATTATAAGATAACATTAAGAGAGTGGGTGGGAGAAGATATTTGTCATATTATAAATATACACACATGCATATATAAATAATAAATGTCTTATTTATGGAATACATGAAGAATGCCTACAAAATAAGAAAAAGTGAGACAACACAGTAGAAAAATTGCAAAGACCTTGAACAGACACATCACAATGAAGGACATACAAGAAGCCTATAAACATATGAAAAGGTGCTCAACTTTTGTTAGTCATCAAGGAAATTGCAAATTAAAACCAAAATGATAGGTCACTTTGCAGTCACCAAATTGTCTAAACTGAAAATGCCAAGTGTCGGACAGGATGTGGAGTAACTAGAACTCTCATAAACTATTGATAGGAGTGTGAATTGGTATAACCACTTTGGAAACCTACTTTTCAGTATTTAGTAAAGCTGAATACATATCCTATGATCCAACAATTTCACTCCTTTGTATATATATATTCAACATATGCTTACCAAAAGGAATGGCCAAGATTATCGTAGTAGTGCTATTTGTAATAGCCCTGTGTCAGGGATTGCCAAGACCAACCCCCAAGTTTGATGATTCACTAGAGGACTCACAGGACTCAACAAGCCTAAAGTCATGTTCACAGCATAATTTCTTGTAGCAAAAGGGTAACAAAACAAGGCAAAATCAGCACAGGGCAAAGCTTATGGAGCAAAGTCCTGAGGAAGCCTGAAAAGCTTCCAGAATTCTATCCCAATGGAGTCACACAGGACATGCTTAATTATTCCAATAAGAAGGTATAAATAACATCTGTGAAATGCTGTCTACCAGGGAACCTCTGTAGAGGTCAGTACTTCAGGTTTTTGTTGGGGCTGGTCAAGTATGCAGCCTTTACATGGCATGCACCAGAATGCCAGTCTTCCAGAAGGAAAGCAATGTTCACATAAACCATATTGTTTTTATAAACAGTCTAGATACAATGAGCCTTTTAAAATTAGGGTGGCAGGAACCCTTTCCAAATGCAAGTTCTCAGCTACCAGCTAAGGGCCAACAGTGTGTGCAATCCAGTCTAAGGATGACAGTCAGTCCTGCTATAGTTGGTTGTTTTTGCACAAGCTTCAAAGTGGATTTAATTCAAAAGTGTATCAACAGTAGAATGGAAGAATGCATAAATAAATGTATATTCATACAATGGAATACTATATAATAAAGAATTATAATCCAAACTTTCATGCAACAATATGTATGAAACATAATGCTGAGCAAGAGAAACCAGACATAAAAGGATAGACATCATATGTTTCTATTTGTATAAAGTTTAGTAATAGGTAAAATTAGACATCATAGTGATTGAAGCCATCTGGGAAGTTATAACTATTATAGGGGAGCTTCTGAGATATTGATACTGTTTTGTTTATTGATTTCAGTGGTAGTTACATGTTCACTGTGTAAATATCCTTTGGGTCAACACTTATAATTTGTGCTCTTTTCTGTATTATATTTCTTTTTTTTTTTTTAATTTTTTTTTCAACGTTTATTTATTTTTGGGACAGAGAGAGACAGAGCATGAACGGGGGAGGGGCAGAGAGAGAGGGAGACACAGAATCGGAAACAGGCTCCAGGCTACGAGCCATCAGCCCAGAGCCTGACGCGGGGCTCGAACTCACGGACCGCGAGATCGTGACCTGGCTGAAGTCGGACGCTTAACCGACTGCGCCGCCCAGGCGCCCCTATTATATTTCAATAAAGACTTTACTTAGAAAGTTTTTAAGCTAAAAAAGTAGACTCCTGCATATATTTAGGCAGAAGAAACAAGTTATTTAGAAAGCAAGTAAAAGAGTTTTCTGAGTAAAATAAAATAAATAAAACTTCTTTATAATATTAAGATAATAAAAATATATATAATTTATTGAATGTTTATACCAGGTATTCTAATGAGTTGCATTATATTGCTCTATATTCTTCAGTATGATAGCCACTAGATACATGTGCTCACTGAGCACTTGAAATGTGGCATGTCCAAATTTTATATATGCTATATGTTTAGCTATAAGGTATAAGTACAAAATATACACCACATTTTGAACACTTAGTATAAAAAGAATGCAATATCCCATTGATATTTTTATATTGTTTACATATTGAAATGACAATGTATTATTGAATATATTGGGTTAAGTAAATATATTTTTAAATTTAATATATATTTTTTAATGTTTATTTTTGAGACAGAGAGAGACACAGCATGAGCAGGGAAGGGGCAGAGAGAGAGGGAGACACAGAATGTGAAGCAGGCTCCAGGCTCTGAGCTGTCAGCACAGAGCCTGACGTGGGTCTCAAACTCACGAACTGTGAGATCATGACTTGAGCCGAAGTCGGACGCTTAACGGACTGAGCCACCCAGGCGCCCCAAATTTAATATATTTTTTTGTTTTTCCCCTTTAAATGGGAGTGCTAGAAAATTTAAATTTATAACAAGTGGCTCATGTTATGTCTCTATTAGATAGCACTAATACAGTACATGTCATTAATTTCTTACATCTGACCTAAGAGATAATAGTCCCATTTTACAGATGAGAACACAGATTTAGAATACAAAGAAAAGGTTATGTAATTTTTAAATATCACATAACAAGTAATTAGCAGAGCCAAATTATATATATATATAATATATATATAATATAATATATATATATAATATATATATATATAATATGTATATGTATTATTGGTACTGTGCTGTTTACCTCTCTGCTATATTCTCAGAATACACGGGGCATGATTTACCAGAATTTTACGAAAGAGTGAGTGATTCAAGAATTCTATGTTTCACCAAGCTATTCTTCCCATATAAATGCAACAAAAAATTTTCTTATGTATCCAAAGGCTCAGAAATACATTACTTACATATCTATCATACCAAAATCTCCATCTAAGCACTCAATTCAGCTAGTTAGGGGGGGAAAAAAAAGAATTGTTGAATGGCAAGTCCATGGTATGAAGGGAGTGGTAGTGGGTTTTGAGTCTATTTAAGCATTTAATTGAGTCTAATTATTATCATAAGTAGAATTATAAAAGATAAATGTAATCCCTTGAATAATATGTATTATAATTTTAAATAATTTTTTTAAATGTGACAATTTTTTGTGATTTCAAAATCCCAGAGCATAAAAGCAAAAACCAGGGTGTGTGTAGAGAGGTGGAAAAAGGTTGAGAAAGTATGTAATTTAATAATTTCTTCAGAGGTAATAAATAGAATTTATTTAATTACTGAACCTGTTAAGCTGTCAACTATACCCTTATGTCATTAAAAGATACAAAAGTAAACACTAATGGAACTAAAAACAGAATTCACAACTTACAATATCCTGAGAATAGGTATCATAGAAAAATAGACCATAAAATAAAAGAGAGAAAAGAAAGAAAATAGCACAGAATCAGAAATAAAACAGAATCTTTTTGTTTATTTATTTATATATATATATTTTGAGAAAAGAGAGGCAGAGAGAGGAGAGAGAGGATCCCAAGCAGGCTCTGCACTGATAGAGATAGAAAGATTAAGAGCAGAAATATGATATAACAAATATAGTCTTATATTTTATTTTCTGAATACAAAAGTAAGCTGTAGTAGCAGAGTTATGTTTAAAGACTCCAAGGCATCTATTTCCATATGCTTTTCTCATTTCTACTTCTCATAGTTCTTAAGTCTCAAATCTTGTTGACTATTTAATATGTTTATATTCTTTGACAAGCAGCAGCACAATTTAGAAATGTTAATGTCTCATTTTTAACCATCTCTGTTTAACTTGTGACTACATGTAGTTTTGCTTTAGAATGTAGCAATAACATTCTTAAATGGAAGCATTTTAAACACTTTATCTTTCCTAGATCTCAGCCTCTAATTACCTGGATACAAAATGAAGGCAGTAAGAATACAGGTACAGATACCAACAGGAAAACAATAATTTGTACCCTCAGTATAATGATTATATATATCTTTGATTTGGAGACTGTTGTTTCTACATATTTTCTTTAGACTAAAATTTCTTGCCTTTTTTGGAGAAAATTCTGAAATAGCAAATTTGGTGTACCAGAAATCTATCTGCTTATTCTCTTAAATATTATTGATACATCAGTATTCCCAAGCCATAGCAGTTTTGAGGCATAAACTCAGTCTCAATTATAGTCACACAATAGAATGCATTTTTTTCAGGTGTGATCCCATCCATTCTGTATTTTTTCCTTCCAAGATTTTATTTAAATTCAAGTTAGTTAACATAGAGTGTAGTATCGGTTTCAGGAGTAGAATTTAGTAATTCATCACTTGTATATAACACCCAGTGCTCATCCCACTTAGTGCCCTCTTTAATGTCCATCTCTATTTAGCTCATCCCCCCACCCACCTCCCCTCAAGCAACCCTCTGTTTGTTCTCTATAGTTAAGTCTCTTGGGTTTGCCTCCCGCTTTGTTTTTATCTTATTTTGTTTTTCCTTCCCTTCCCCTGTGTTCAGCTGTTTTATTTCTTAATTTCCACATGTGAGTGAAATCATATGCTATTTGTCTTTCTCTGAATGACTTATTTCACTTAGCATGATACACTCTAGTTCCATTTACATTGTTACAAATGGTAAGATTTGATGGCTGAGTAATATTTCATTGTATGAATATATACCACATCTTCTTTATCCATTCGTCAGTTGATGGACATTGGGTTTCTTTCCATAACTTGGCTACTGTTGATTTTGCTGCTATAAACATCAGGGTGTATGTGTGCCTTCAAATCTGTATTTTTGTATCCTTTGGGCAAATACCTAGTAGTGCAATTGCTGGTCGTAGGGTAGCTCTATCTTTAACTTTTTGAGGAACCTACACACTGTTTTCCAGAGTGGCTACACTAGTTTGCATTCCCACCAACAGTGTAAAAAGTTTCCCCTTTCTCTGCATCCTCACCAACATCTGTTGTTTCCTGAGTTGTTAATTTTAGCCATTGTGACTGCTGTGAGGTCATATCTCATTCTGTTGCATTTCTATACACCAATAATGAAGCAACAGAAAGAGAAATCAAGGAATAGATCCCATTTCCAATTGCACCAAAAACCATAAGATACCTAGGAATAAATCTAACCAAAGAGGTAGAAGAGATGTACTCTGAAAACTGTAGAACACTTACGAAAGAAATTGAAGAGGACTCAAACAAATGGAAAAAAAAATCCCTGTTCATGGATTGGAAGAATAAACATTGTTAAAATGTCTATACTACCCAAAGCAATCCACATATTCAGTGCAATCCCTATCAAAATATCACCAGCATTTTTCACAGAGCCAGAACAGGCAATCTTAAAATTTGTATGGAATCAGAAAAGACCCCAAATAGCTAAAGTAATGTTGAAAAAGAAAAAGTGGGAGGCATCGCAATTCCAGACTATAAGCTGTATTATAAAGCTGTAGTAATCAAGACAATATGTACTGGCACAAAAACAGACACATAGATCAATGGAACAGAATAGAGGACCCAGAAATGGACCCACAACTACATAATCAACTCATCTTCAACAAAGCAGGAAAGAATATCTAACAGGGAAAAAGACAGTGTCTTCAACAAATGTTGTTGGGAAAACTGGACCACTTTCTTATACCATACACAAAAATAAATTCAAAATGGATGAAAGACCTAAATGTGAGACAGGAAACCATCAAAATCCTAGAGGAGAACACAGGCAGCAACCTCTTTGACCTCGGCTGTCGCAAATTCTTACTAGATGTCTCTGGAGGCAAGGGAAATGATAGCAAAAATGAACTAGAGACTTCGTTAAGATAAAAACCATCTGCACAATGAAGAAAACAATCAATGAAACTAAAAGACAGCCAGCAGAATGGGAGGTGATATTTGCAAATGACATATCAGATAAAGGGCTAGTGTCCAAAATCTATAAAGAACTTATCAAACTCAATACCCAAAAAGCAAATAATCCAGTTAAGAAATGGGCAGAAGACATAAACAGGCATTTCTCCAAAGAAGACATCTAGATGGCTAACAGACACATGAAAAAATGCTCAACATCACTCATCATCAGGGAAATACAAATCAAACCCATCCATTCTTTAGAAATGCCAACGCTCTTTCACCATTGACTCCTATTGTTCTTCAGATATTTTTTCCTCTCTACTTCAGACACAAAGCCTCCAATCAACTGCAAGAGAATCACCTATTTTTTTTTCCTGCCTTACTTCATTGTGGTAATGTTTCCTGTGTTCCCAACAGGGAATTTTGTCATTCATGCTCATTCAAGATATTGCTGTGGATGCATGCAAGAGAGGTTGTAGTTGCTCTCTGGAGTTGAGTGCTTACAGCTACATCATGATTTTACTACTGATTTGCTGCGGTCTACATGTGATCTGTTGCCTGTGTCCAATGTTGAGGGCACTGATAGGTGAATCATCCCCATCTTTTTTTACTGCTACCAAAGCCACTGGCTCTGTCTTCCATCACTGCTGAAGCTGTCGACAACAATGTCTCTAATGCCTTGCATTTTGAATGGTATATATATATATCATTGAAAATCTATAAAGACTATATATATATGGTGATTTATTGAAAATCTATAAAATTTATAGTTATTTGAGTTTTGATATTTACTCACTCTTTTATCATAGCCCCTTGCTTTAAGATGCAAGTTGGAGTAAATTAGTACTTTTTTTGGACAGGCACATGATAATTAAGAATCATCTCTTTCTTATGTCAGTCAATAGCATATCCTTGAACCAAATCTCTGTCACTTAACTCTTCCTTCCATTTCAGATCAACTATTTATCAAAGCAATGTGGCACTGGCATAAAGACAAACATAGAGATCAATGCAATAGAATAGAGAGCCCAGAAATAAACCCTTCCATATGTGGTTAAATGATTTTTAACCAGAGTGCCAAGACCATTCATTGGAGAAAGGGCAGTCTTTTGCACAAAGGGTGCTGAGAAAACTGGGTGCCCACATGCAAGAAAATGAAGTTAGAACCTTACCTTGCATGATATACAAAAATTAACTTGAAATGAATCAAGTACCTAAGTTTAAGACCTAAAGCTATAAAACTCCTAGGGAAAAACATAGGGCAAAAGCTGCATGACATTGGATTTGACAATGATTTCTTGGATCTGACAAAAAAGGGACAGGCAACAAATGAAAAAAAAAAAGACAAATTGGACTTCAAGCAAACTGAAGATTTTTGTGCACGAAAAAATGTCAACAGAGTAAAACAGAGTAAAAAGGCAACCCAAAGAAGTGGAGAAAATGTATGAAGATCATGTATCTAGTAAGGGATTAATATCTGGAATTTAGAAAGAATTCCTAAAACTCAGCAACAACAACAACAAAAAAACCCCAAGCAACCCAATTCAAAGATGGGCTTGAATAGACATTTCTCCAAAAAAGATATACAAATGGCCAAGAAGTTCATGAAAAGACACTCAATATCCCTCATCATTAGGGAAATGCAAATCAAAACTACAATGACATACCATCCTACAAACCCAATATGATGGCTACTATAAAAAAAAACAAAATAATAAATGTTCTTGAGGATGTGGAGAAATTGGAATGCTTGTGCTGTATTAGTGGGAATGTAATCTGGTCTAGCCACTATGGAAAACAGTAAGTGGTTTCTCAAAAAGTTAAAAATAGAATTACCATATGATCCAGCAGTTCCACTTCCGGGGATATAACCAAAATAACTGAAAACCCAGTATCAAAGAGATATTTGTACATCCATGTTTATTTCTGTATTATTCATAATAGCTAAAACGTGGAAGCAACCCAAGTGTCCATCTATGGACAAGCAAAATGGAAAAGCAAAATGTGGTATTGTACATACAGAGGAATATTATTCAGCCTTTAAAAAAAAGAAATGCTGATATATGCTACAACATGGATGAACCTGGAGGACATTATGGTAAGTGATGTAAGCCAGTCAAAAAAAGACAAATACTGCATGATTCTACTTAGATAAGATACTTAAACGCAGTCAAAATCATAGAGACAGAAAGTGTAATGTGGTTGCCAGGGGCTGGTGGGAGAGGGGAAAGAAGAGTTATTGTTTAATGGACATAGCATTTCAGTTTTACAAGATGAAAAAGGCTATGGAGATGGATGGTGGTAATGATTCCACAACATTATGAATGTACTTAATACCACATAATTGTACATTTAAAGATGGTTGACATGGTGAGCATAGTACCTTCTAGTTCCATCCAGGTAGTTGCAAATGGCAAGATTTCATTCTTTTTGATGGCTGAGTAATACTCCATTGTATATATATGCCACATCTTCTTTATCCATTCATCCATCGATGGACATTTGGGCTCTTTCCATACTTTGGCTATTGTTGTTAATGCTGCTATAAACATTGGGGTACTTGCGTCCCTCCGAAACAGCATACAAATTAGTCAGAGAAAGACAAATATGACTTCACTCATATGAGGACTTTAAGACATAGAACAGATGAACATAAGGGAAGGGAAGCAAAAATAATATAAAAACAGGGAGAGGGACAAAACATAAGAGACTCTTAAATATGGAGAACAAACAGAGGGTTACTGGAGGGGTTGTGGGAGGGGGGATGGGCTAAATGGGTCATGGGCACTAACGAATCTACTCTTGAAATCATTGTTGCACTATATGCTAAATAATTTGGATGTAAATTAAATAAAATTAAAAAAAGATGGTTGAGATGGTGAATTTAATGTTATGTGCATTTTATCGTAATAAAAAATTGAAAAAAGATGTTATCAAACAAAATGGAAGACTCATTTCAGGTAGCTAGGGAGTCAAGCCAGTTGTGTATGCACATAATAGGCATCCACATTAATGAGTGCATGGCTATCTTAAACACAATTTCATAGATTTTTTTTTAATTTTTTTTTCAACGTTTATTTATTTTGGGGACAGAGAGAGACAGAGCATGAACGGGGGAGGGGCAGAGAGAGAGGGAGACACAGAATGTGAAACAGGCTCCAGGCTCTGAGCCATCAGCCCAGAGCCTGATGCAGGGCTCGAACTCACGGACCGCGAGATCGTGACCTGGCTGAAGTCGGACGCTTAACCGACTGCGCCACCCAGGCGCCCCCATAGATTTTTTTTAATGTTTATTTATTGATTTTTGAGAGGGAAAGCAAGGAGGGGTAGAGAGAGAAAAAAAGAGAGAATCTCAAGCAGACTCCTCACTGCCAGTGCAGAGTCTGATGTAGGGCTCAAACTCACAAAGTGTGAGATCATAACCAGAGTCAAAGTCAAGAGTCAGATACTTAACCTATTGAGCTACCCAGGCATCCCTTGTAAATGTGTTTTTTCCACAAAGTGAACATTTTTTAGAGAGGGGATCAAAAATGTTGCGTGTGGATGAGCATTTCAAGTTTTTGTGAGGTTTTCTTTCAGAAGAGGCTCTCCTCTCTCTTTATTTCCTCCATCCTCTTAGGTTCCTATTCTTTCTGGTAAAATTATTATTTCTTTATATCTGGTAGAATTATTATTATTATCATTATTATCATCATCATCATTGTGGTAAAAAGCACATAACATGAAATACACCCTCTTAAATTTTTAAGTGAGAAGTACAATATTAATAACTATAAGCACAGAATGTTAGATGTATGTATGGTCTGCTCTTCTCTTTTCCTTCCCAAGGAGAAGCCAGGAGGTAGGAATTTCCTCTCCATTGTGTGATGTTGTGCCAGGGAGAGGGATCATGGCAAGACAGTGCCGTGAATTTTCCCACCAGCTTCAGTGTGGCTGTGCGCTCTCCTGGGGAGCAGGATCCTATTACCTGTCTGGATTTCTCATAAAGGGAATTGGTCTGCATATTGTTGAATCAGTGATTCTGTCGGAGGAAAGAGGGTCTGTGGCATCCTATGCCACCAAATTGCTGTCATTACTCCTCTGTCATTCCTCTGTTTAGTACTTGTTCTTGTTACACACAGAGGCTTTTATGGTTTGAGTACTTGAGAATGTGATTGCCAACAAATCATGCTCTGTGCTTTTTATCTGTATTGAAGGAAACAGTTAAGAGATAAAGATGTAATGATAGACACTATTTATTGAGCACTTGTACTGCATCAACAGTTATCCTGAGTCTTTAGACAGTGATATTTAATTTTCACAAAAAAACATTGTGGATATGTTACTCATATTTTCCCAATTTTATGGAAGAGGAAACATATTCACAGAGAACATATTTAGCTTGCCCCATTATTATGCAGCTTATTAGTAGAAGAACTGGGAAGAGAAGCAGGAAGTTTAACTCCAGAGCCCATGCCCGGGAGCCAGCGACAGTACATGGTAATTGTCACACTCGTGTAGCTTACCTCGGTCGGTCGTTGTTCGAGAAGTAGAAAACAATAGGAAAAAACAATACAAGAACATAAAAATAGAAGAAAACTCAGAAAATCCTCAAAATTCAGTGTCCAACTTGGAACATGCATTATAGGTGAAGGGGTTTTTGTTGTAATTTGTTTTTGCTGTTGTTCTGGTTCTGTTTTTAAAGTTATTTTTATTTTTCATAGTTGAAAAGTATTTTTTTTGTTGTTTAAAAACAAGCAGTTTCAAAACACTCCTCATATTCCTTTTGTTGTAAATAAGAAAAAAATAACAGCTTTATCTTCTAGAAAAATAATGAAAAGAGAATACAATTGGTGTTTTGCCAAATTCAAATATGGATCTCCCTGAAAGTCTGTGATAATTAAGATATAGTAAGGGTTTTTTAGGTTGAAATAATATTAGAAATTATTTTTTTTTAATTTTTTTTTTCAACGTTTATTTATTTTTGGGACAGAGAGAGACAGAGCACGAACGGGGGAGGGGCAGAGAGAGAGGGAGACACAGAATCGGAAACAGGCTCCAGGCTCTGAGCCATCAGCCCAGAGCCCGACGCGGGGCTCGAACTCACGGACCGTGAGATCGTGACCTGGTTGAAGTCGGACGCTTAACCGACTGCGCCACCCAGGCGCCCCTAGAAATTATTTTTAAGATGAAAGAGATTTTTGTTATTTTGCAGCTGGTCCTGTTGGGTCAGATTGTCATGAATATTTTTCTTCATTTCTAGCCTCCTCCTTGTGAAACAGCTCCTGTCATAGCAAAGGTCCTGGAAGTCGAGCCACCTGTTCCTTTATCTGCTATACCCTACAGCAGCCCAGCAAGCTTCCTAACTTGGATCCTGGAGTCCTGTTGTCCCTATTCCCACACAACTACCTCTTCCCGATTTTCTGTGAAGATACCTGGGGCTCAGACTTGAGCTGCTGGTAGGTACAGTCAAGTGTTTTGATTCAGCTTAATTGTCCTCCAAGAGGTTTTAGCATAAATATCTCCATCATATTTCTTTATTATATCAACCCTGGTCATTAATATTTATAAGAATTTTTGTCAGTTTTGTGATTTCAAAATGCTATAATTGTTTTGATACACACTGAGATTGACTGACTTTTCATTTACTTGTATTCTTTTGTGATATGTCTGTGTCATTTGCTTTTCTGTTAACATTTGTTTTATGGTTTGTAAAAATTCCTAGCAAATTGAGTATATTAACTCTTTGCTTTTCAAATAATTTGTAAATATTTTCTCACATCTCTAAAATTGTCTCACTTCCAGATATGGTTTTTGGGTGCATCGATGGTTTTGATTTATCAAGTTCACATTATGCTTAAAGTAGCTCATGCTTCAAGCTTATATTTCTTAGTTTTATAAAAATGATCCTTCTGTTATATTTTATCTATCTCCCATTGTATATTTTATCTATCTCATCTAAATTAAGAGGACAACTGATTTCTGGGGAGATTACATTGTATGAGCTAGGGAACTCTATATTTTTAACTGTGAGTTGGAGAACACAGTGCCATTTATTTTTCTTGAATACATTTGATTTTTGTATTTTCTCATTAAGGGAAAAACTGGTTTTTGGTTTGATCTTTGATGTTCTGTAAGCATTTTGGTTTACATTTTATTCTCAATCCCCATATCTTTCCCCTTCAGGAGACTGGCAGTTACTTTATGAGATAGTTCTTCCACCGTCTTCCTTTTCTCTCTTAGCTCTCCTTGGCACCACCTTTCCTTGCTCTTGACTCTCACTTATAATTCACTTTCATGTAATTTTCCTCAGAAGTATCCCAATCTCATAGGATTTTTTTTAAAAAAATTTTCTTTCAACGTTTTTATTTATTTTTGGGACAGAGAGAGACAGAGCATGAACGGGGGAGGGGCAGAGAGAGAGGGAGACACAGAATCCGAAACAGGCTCCAGGCTCCGAGCCATCAGCCCAGAGCCTGACGCGGGGCTCGAACTCATGGACCGCAAGATCGTGACCTGGCTGAAGTCGGACGCTTAACCGACTGCGCCACCCAGGCGCCCCCAATCTCATAGGATTTTTAATAAACTTTTTATGGGAGTATTATATGCAGAAAAGTGTACATATATTTTCTCAAAAACGCATGTAGTTAGCACCCTAATAATTAAAGAGTCTTGTGAACAACCCAGAAATCCCCCCTTTGCCAACACCCAATCAGTATCTTTACTCTTCCCTCAAATTAACCATTGTTCTGATATACCATAGATTAATTTTTTCTGAGTGTTATATAAATAGAAATATACAGTATGTACCAACAACATAATATTGGTTTTTTGCTCAGCATTATGCTTATTTTTGCATAATTTTCCATAATTATAGATCATTCATTCTCATTGCTATGTGATTATAACCACAAATTTATCCATTTTGTTGTTGGTACACATTTGGGTGGTTACTGATTTTTGGCTATAAATAATCATTTTGCTATGAATATTCCAATACATGTCTTTAGGGGAACATGTACATATCATTACAACCTGATTAGCTTTTCTTAGATTTCCTGGCTTATTTTTGACCTTCTGACTGCCTAGATTGGTCTACTATTCCCAGAAACCCAGTGATTGAAGACCCAAATTTGAATTTTGAAAAACAGGACTATGGATTAGGCAAATGTAGGCCAGCCTGGTTATATGCATATAATACTGTTCAAACATATAGTTTTTTGCACTAAATCTTGTGGGTGAAATAGTCTGGATAAGGAAAAAAACTTTAAATTTGGATGAGAGAGGTGCCTTTTCTGACACGGCTTCATTTGGAAGTTGTTTTGGCTGAGGTTTCTTATGTACTAAGTCATTTGGGGAAATTTATTTCCTAATGAACATAAGCTAGTAAGATATTTTAGTATAAAACTAATTCATACAGGAGCACATTTTTAGCTGGTTTCACTTAGATAAAACCCAGATATTTGTCCTTTTTGATGGAACTGTAGAATTAATTTATTTATAGTTCTTGAGTGTTATCCATGGGTTACTGTGACATACATCCTGGGAACACTTGTGTTGAGTGAATGAGAATTTCTCAGCACAGGAGACTAGAACAACCTCATGTGAAGTCACTCTCAGGACCAGTGTGACTGACTCTTGCCCTGAGATCTGTTTTTCATATGTTCAGTGATGTTCTGCATTCAGCCTGCGGCAGAGCCGTACCACTTAATTCTGGGAGGCTTTCTACTGGGCATCAGTGATTTCCTTTCCTAAACTGCAAACACAACTGCCCTTCTGTGGAGGAAAGCAGACAGGTTTGCCTTGGCCAAAGTCTAATGGCCCAGAGTCAAGCCCTTAAGTGCTTTTTCAAGTGCCCAGGATCGGTCTGTTTGGTAGCCCAAGAAGGAAATTACCCAGTCATTTCTGTTCTGGCATTTACCAGTACACAGATGTTTCTTTTGATTTTGTAGGAGAACAAACTTGAACTGGCACTTTTCCTGGAGAGGAGGATACAACTGGTAGGAGATATAAAATATTTTGTATTGACCTAGTTGTATTAGAGAATATATTATGAAAAATAATACTCGATAATATTTTTATCCAAGTGTTCCTTGTCTGTTTCACATAACAGTGTTAGAAACTCCCACAAAACTCTAGCAAAAGCTTGAAATTTACAGGTATCTGTTCCAATGTTTCTTAGTATATGGACCAAAGCCCTAGTCCTTGGGACTAGTCTTTCGGAAAGGGGCCTAAGAATTTCCATTTTTATCAGTCATCTCAGGTAATTTTGATATACACTAACATATGAAGACATATGGCTTAAACTCCAAAGCACACTCAGCTGAATTTACGAGCTAAAATCTGTTTGAGAATAGGAGGAAATTTAAGTGGCAACAAAATGATACCAATTTACCTGGATCAATTGAAATAGTTAAGCATTATTTTAATTGTTTAATTTTAGTCATGCCCTAGAATTTTTTTGTAAGGCTTCAGAGATATAACTTAGAATGGACTCTGTGTGGTGTAACTGTCTCATGAACACATTCATTTATCAGAAGCTAAATGCTTTTCAATTTGATCTTGAATAGACCTTCATTATAGACAATTCCATTCTGTAGACAGTAAGGTTATGGTAGACACATGGTGCACATGGAGCTAGGCTGCTGAGGTCTTCTCCAGGATGCACTTTTTTGTCTAGCGTCATTACTTTGTCACATTTTAGTTCAACTTTTATAACATTGCCATGAACTGTTCTTCACTCTTGTTGCCATAGAGGAGCAGATGAGGAGAGAAGAGAAAGACAAAAGTGAATGAATTTTTTTTAATCTATTAAATGGGAAACCTGGTCTACAAGAGTTAAGAGGAGCTCGTGTCTAAATTCCATGCGCCTTCTTTTTTTTTTTTAGTAACCTATATGTAAGCTTATCTGTTTACATTTCTTAAATAATTATCTTTTTGTACCCATTCATCAGTTGATGGACATCGGGCTCTTTCCATAATTTGGCTATTGTTGAATGGATAAGGAAGATGCGGTACATATATGTATATACAATGGAATATTACTTGCCAGTCAAAAAGAATGAAACCTTGCCAATTTGCAACAATTTGGATGAACTAGGGTGTATTATGCTAAGTGAAATTAGTCACAGAAAGACAAATAATAGGTAGTAAATAAATATAAATGATAAATACATCATATAATTTCACTTATATGTGGTATTTAAGAAACAGAACAGATGAACATAGAAGAGGTAAGGAAAAAATAAGATAAAAACAAAGAGGGAGGCAGTCGCTATAAGAAACTCTTAAATACAGAGAACGAACTGAGGGTTATGGAAGGGAGGTGGATGGGGGGATGGGCTAAATGGGTGATGGGCATTAAGGAGGGTACATGTTGGGATGAATACCAGGTTTTACATGTAAGTGATAAATCACTAAATTCTACTCCTGAAACCAATACTACACTATATGTTAAGTAATTAGGATTTTTAAAAACAGTATCTTTTCATAAAGAAGTTATAATACTTCTATATATACTTCCATATATAACTATATATAACTATATATATATATATATATATATATATATATATATAACAGTATAATACTAATACTGTTAAAAACAGTATCTTTTCATAAAGAAGTTAGGGGTGCTCTGTTGGTTGAACATCTGAATCTTGATTTCAGCTCAGGTCATGATTACAGTTTGTGGGATTAAGCCCCATGCCAGCCAGACTTTGTGCTGCTGGCAGGGAGCCTTGCTCTCCCTCTGTCTCTGCCCCTCCCCTGCTCACATGCACTCACACACTGTGTCTCAAAATAAATAAATAAACATTAAAAAAAAAAGAAGTTATAATGTTTGGATTTGGCTTCATACCAAACATGTGCTTTCAGTGTTAATCTTAGCAGTATTATTTCCTTTTTAACATTTCTTTCCTTGCTGTCACTTCCTACCCTGAGGATTTAAGTTTTCCATGTCTCTGTGAATGGTAAAATCTTAATTATATCCTGATTGACAAAATATAAACCAAGCTTAATTACTAGTACCAGATACTATACCCTAAATTTTTCTCTATTTTAAAAAAAGAATCAGAATAACGTCTCTCAGCTATTTAAGATAACTTTTAGACAGCTCCAAAAGCATAATCATCCACAAACTGAACTTCAAACTGGTTTATGCTGTAACTTTTTATAATTTGGAGTGTTTAAGAGTTTGAGTATTACTTTATCATCTCCATTTGATTTCTGCTGAGCTATAGTGTAATAGCACTTTGCCTTTGTTAATTGTGTAAATGTGGATTTATGGACTTTATATTTTTAATTACAATTTTAGGAAGGTTTTTATAAATTACTATGTACTCATTTATTCATTCTTTCAACAATTTATTTTAGAGTACTGATTGTTGGTCAGCCACCCTTCTTTGTACTGGAGATACAACGGAGGACAAAATTGGCAAAAAAACCCTGATCTCATAGAGCTTTTTGTAGAGGGAGGAGATAGGCAATGAAAATAGCAAATATGAACTATAAGTTAAAAAAAATATTGCTATGGGGTAAAAAGAGTGGGGTAAGAGGGGTGGGAAAGGTTGGTGATGACCTTCATGCTTATGATCTTGCTTACATACCACAGAGCATCAGAATTAACATTGGGATGCTAAATATTATTTACATTGGGTTTTTTACTTTATATAGTGTAGATACCTGTGTTTTATTTTCTAATTTATAACTGGGATTACTGATGTGTTTCAAGAATCCCCTGAATTTAAAATTTTCCTAAAATATGGCCTTATCTGGATAGTCTACTTGGAAAGTATAGCTAAGTGAAGTTAAAAAAAATTTTTTTTAATGCTTATTTATTTTTGAGATAGAGTGCCAGCAGGGGAGGGGCCAGGAGAGGAGACACAGAGTCCAAAGCAGACTCCAGGCTCTGAGCTGTCAGCACAAAGCCCGACACAAGGCTTAAACTCATGAACCCAGAGATCACGACCTGAACCGAAGTCAGATGCTTCACTGACTGAGCCACCCAAGTGTTCCTAAGTGAAGTTTTATTTAAAAAGACAGACACTTGGGGCGCCTGGGTGGCGCAGTCGGTTAAGCGTCCGACTTCAGCCAGGTCACGATCTCCCGGTCCGTGAGTTGGAGCCCCGCGTCGGGCTCTGGGCTGATGGCTCAGAGCCTGGAGCCTGTTTCGGATTCTGTGTCTCCCTCTCTCTCTGCCCCTCCCCCGTTCATGCTCTGTCTCTCTCTGTCCCAAAAATAAATAAACGTTGAAAAAAAAATTTTTTTTAAAAGACAGACACTTAAAATTGTCTCTATTGGTTAAAGTGGGACCAGTTGGCATATTAAACCCCAGTAGGAAATTAGTACTTGTCTTTTTTTTTTTTAGTGCACTGAATTTATGTTAAAGTTGTAAATTTAAAATGCATTTAAAATAATGAGTTCTCTCACTAAAGAATTTTCTTCTCACTAAGAAATAAATTTCAGTGAAAAATTTTCTAAGTTATTAAGAGTTTGAAAAATGGCTTAGACTCATACTTAGAATGAGTAAGGAGAAAATTGGGCAACTTAAGTTATCTTTAAAGTGCTTGCAGTAAGATCTGAATACAACATCGAGTAAATGGGCTTTGGGCCAATAATGGACATGAAAATAGGCTACCTATGTCCCCCTCCAGGAGACTGTTGCCCAGCTATCAACTCCTTCAGGGTGGGCCTCCATTGCAGAGTGTCTCCTTACCTGATGTCATGTCCTTCTTATAGAAGGCCACAACTCACGACAGCCAGGCATACATTAAAAGTCTACTATTTCAGCCCCACATGGACTGTTGTGATGGGCCATGTGTATTCTACAGACAACTGACTACATAATTTTCAGGGCTCAATGCAAAATGAAAATGTGGACCACTTTATTCAAAACTTACTAAGAAGTTCAAGGAGATGACAGTGGAGTAATGAACAAGCACAGGGCACTTCTATTGCACCTACACAGCTTGTAAAGCTGACCCTGGCTCCACAGCATCCCTGGTTGCTTGGCCAAGGTGCTGTGAGGCTTGCATTGCAGTTCAACCTGGATTCCAAGCCAAGTCTTGTGTAACCAACCAATTACCTTATCCTAAAAAATATAAACTATACTTCTGCTGGTTCACTTATAGCTCTAACTAACATGATATGAACAACTCTGGTATCTATAATTCTGTTTTATATGTTATATCCTAATGTTTTACAGTGTAATCTCTGCCTTCCTACCTAAGTCATCATGAATATGATGCTTTTATTCATCCAGTTCATTTTTGCCCTTACACAGAGGTACCTCCAGATTCTTACTCAATTTGAGAGAAGGCTTCTATAAGAAAAACAGTATGAAATTACAAATACAAATTTGGTATGCAAATTAATATTTGCTTAAAATGAGAAAAGAAATAATAGTAAATATGAATTTAAAAACCAGACAAATGCCATGTATATAGGAGTTTTCTGACTGAGCTTTAACCAATCTTTTTAAGTTAATGTTTTTGGCTTCTACTAGGATACTTCCTTCTTGTTATATGTGAATTTTGGTATAACTAATAATTGTGAAAAATATACCAAACTAATAGTTCAACTCACTTGTACACAGCTGATGATTGGAAGAATTTTTCAGACTACTTTCTGCTTTCATGCATTTCAAAGCTTATTATTTTCTCCACTATTTCATTGCAAGGCACCATAGGACATGTTCATGTTAACATATACATTCTAGCCCTGAGCCTTTGTGTTAGTTGCTGGGCCTGTGAGCACAATGGGCAGGAGTATTTCTGGAAGTCATTCCTATACTGGGTCTGCTAGCAATATCTTAACTATATGTGGAAGGGACTGTGAAAAAATAAATATATCCCACTAAATCAACAATAAATGTATCCCCAACTCAACTCCTTTGTTGAATTCTCAGTATGCCTATGGCTGCTCCAACACTACTGGATCATAAGGGAAAGTG
Organism: Herpailurus yagouaroundi; assembly: GCF_014898765.1. NCBI lineage: Eukaryota > Metazoa > Chordata > Mammalia > Carnivora > Felidae > Herpailurus > Herpailurus yagouaroundi. The sequence goes on along the minus strand of NW_024412395.1, from coordinate 68,869,779 downwards.
TGACAAAGAAGTCAGCATGGAAAGTGACCTTAATTGATTACAGTTATAATATCTTATGTTTTTCAGATTTTGTAAAGATATGATTATGTGCACACATTGTTAGGGCACATGCAAGAATTCAGAAGAGTAAATATACTCAACTTGTTTACACTGATTACAGACCTGATCCTCTTTAAGGAATTTCTGACCTCCACAGTTGATATTTTTCTATGACAATAAGATGCTGATGCCCGTTTTTTTTCAGGAAGTAAATAAATGCAAAGACTGTAGGGAGCTATTCAATATTATTTGTAACTAATGAATCTTCATTCTTAAATAATGAACCAGTGTTAATTTTTTAAATAAGTATTTTATTAAATTCATGGCACCTGGGTGGCTCAGTTGGTTAAATGTCTGATTTTGGCTCAGATCATGATTCCACGAACTGTGGGATTCAGCCCCTCCGCAGGGGCTGATGGCATGGAGCCTGGTTGGGATTCTCTCTCCTTCTCTCTCTATCCCTCCCCCACTCATGTGCACGTGCTCTCTCTCTCTCTCTCTCAAAATAAATACATAAACATTTAAAAAAAGAGGAAGCTTTATAGTTTAAAAAAAAGAATTATTATTATTTTTTTTTATTAAAGGAGGCAGGCCCATTACAATATTGTCACATGGAAATTTACTCTTGCCTCCCCCCTCCCCTTTCTTTTTAGTGTTCTTTCAAAGTAAACTTTTGCAATTTCTTCATGTTGGTCCTCACTGATCAATTAAATATTCATGGCTTGGTCCATACCTTTTTCTCCAACAAATTTAGATTTTATTAGATCTATTCAATAATAAAAATATGTACATTTTTTGAATATACATAATACGTCAGAAACAATGCTAAGGGCTCAGAGTATTACTGAGCTTATTTATTCCTTAATAACATTCTGAGGTGGTATTTCTATTTTCTCTGTTTGAAGGAATGGAGACTGAGAAAGCCCAGAAGCCCAATTTCACACAGCTAGTGAGTACAAATATCCAGAATAGAATTTAGAGTTGCTTGACCCCAGTTTGTGATCTTGACCATTTTATTATGCTATTTTTTCTTTAGAATCCTGCTAGCTACTCTGTAATATGACTTATTTAATCTTATTAATACATCCTAGTGAATATACAATCTCTAGCACTAGTAACAATATAATATTTTTTGTTTGTTTACATCTAGATGTTGAGATCTGAAGGCAGCAGATAGTTTTTGTATCTTTGAATTCTCATGTTCTATAACCTAGAGAAAAGAATACTGCATGAATAAGTGAGTTAGTGAACTGATGAATGAATCTAACAACAGCCAGTAGAGATTAGTGGCTTGACTCAAAGGGGTCACATTGTCTATAGAGAATTTTTAAAAACTAAACTACTGAGTGATGATCTGCTTTATGTTATCAGCCTCCACTGGCAATTCTAAACAATGTCAGTAACAAAATAATCCTATCCACCTGGGTGGATCACTCTCACTGTGCCACCTCCCCCTCCAAGCAATTGATCTCAAATCAGGGTACTGGATTTTTCAGTGAATATTCGCTGGCAACTATTTGGGGATTATCTTGTCTCTCAAGTAATCAGATGCCTCTTGGCTTCCCTTGACTTTCTTGTGAACCACTTTCTATCCCATGCAGGTTTGAGGCTGTTGGTGGTGTGTCCCCATACATTTGGATATTAGCCATCTAATTTTGTTGTAAATGTAGTCAATGGGTTTTAGTTTTACTCTTCCTTCCATTTTTGGGCAGGTTTCCTGGAAGACCTAAAAACTGTACTGTTTCTACTTTTGTCATTTTCCCAGAATCCCCCTGGGTATTTTAATTTTTAATCTTTGTCAGTATGACATGAGAATGGTAGCTTACTGTTTTTAACTTTTCATTACTTGATTTTTAGTAAGCCTGATAATTATTTTCATATGTATTTATTTATTATTGGCCTTTTTTTTGTAATTTGCCTATTCATAGTTTTGCCCCCCCCCCTTTTTTTTTTACTGGAGTCTGCCTTTTTCTTAATGATATGTAAGAACTCTTCTCAAAATATCAATCTTAATTCTTTGTCTATCACAAGTTATGGTAACAACAACAACAACAACAGTAATAATAATTTGTAATGGTGTGGCACTTGTCATCTAAATTTATTTTGAAATAATATAGTTTTGAACTTTAGCTGAATCAATGTCTCAGTATTTTTTCTTTGTGGTTTTTGGTTATATTTAGAGAGAACTGCCTACTGGTTGTTGAAGAATTTAATAAGTTTTACTGATGAAAAATATTTCACTAATGTCACTACAGGGCAAAGAACAATGAAGTCTTGGAAACAGCCTATTGTCTTAATATGAAATGATACCAAAGTGTTGTTCCCATTCATAGATGATCTCTACATGCTCTAGTGTATTAAATAAATAATAACTAAGTTTTATTCAGTGCCTTATAATTTAAAGACTTCTTTCACTTACAAAATTTGGGTCTTACAATAGAAAAATAACTGCCTGAAGTCAGCAGCAATGATTTCCTTTCCAAGTGAATTCTGACTAATTCTAAATCTTTCTTGTTGTTAAAGGATCTGAAGGTCAGTATTAGCAACTATAGTAAAAAAAAAAAAAATCATGAGCAAACTAGTTAGCAGACATTTGCCAGGAAATGAATTGTTTGCAGATTATTTGGCATGAATCCCTGTAGAGAAGCAAATCTGTTCCCACTTCTTTACTCTGCTTTTCCTGCCTGCTCTGTTCCACAGAAGCAAATGTTTAGGTATATTTGAATCCTCCAAACTAGGTGTTTATACTAAACTGACCAAGATAAGTTATAAAGACCAGATGATATTTAAATATTACCCCTTTTTTCTACAGTTGATATCTATATTTAAAAAAATTACAGAAGATTATACTTTTTAAGGTTTTCTCTGTTTGGTATTAAGTTAAAAGTTAAAGAAAGCCATATAACACTTTTATGTGATTTGGGGAATTATTTCTTGAATAGAGGGTTTTTTTTTTTTTTTTTTTTTTGGCTTGTTTTGTTTTTGTTAAAGTCCATTTAAGTCAAAGTTAGTTCCTATGATGCTGCAATTTTGGTGAGTCAGAAACAAACCATATTTGGACTTTCAGTTTTCCACTTTCAATGGCTTCCTCTGTCCTTTTTTTTCAAGCTCAACAAATGTAAAATATTTTAATCAAGTGGAAACAGACAAAAATGTGACTCATTCTACTCGGCTGAGGATTGGTTTGCTGATGTCATCCTAGTTTCTGCCGCCAAATCATTCTAAGGCTTAAGATCAATCTAGGGGATCCTGCATTTTAGTGTAGGAACTAAAGCATTTTGTTCTGAACTGTCTTTATCTCCCTTTTCCCTCTGCTTCATGTTTCCTTTCAAAGAAAAAAAACCTCTTGAATAGTTTCATACTTTTCTTCTGTGTCATAGCACATATATTTCCTTTCATTCTCTGTGTCTCCATTTCACTGCTTAATATATGTTTCTTCTGAAGACTGTTTGCTATGCTTTATGTAGAAAAAAGAGCCATAGGATTTATACTTAACAGCTCAAAAACTCTGCTCACTCTCTTTCTGTAGTCTCCCTTTCAGAGCAGGCATTACCATCTGCTTTCATGACTTTATCTTTGTTCTAAGAACTCTGTTCTGAGAGCTCTGAAATTTGTATCTTTATGTCAACCATTTAAATGATCTGACTCAAATTCACTTTCAACTGACATCACTCCTCACATGTCCCACAGGTTCCTTTAATTCAAAATATTCAAAACTGAATTAATTATTCATACCAGGTACCCAAATTTGATATTTAAAAAAAATTTCCATTATCATTAATAGTTTTATCATCCACCCAGTCACCAAAGTATATCTTTGAATTTAATTTTTTTTCACTTCTCCCTCTCTATGATTCCTTGAATTCAAGAATTCAATCCCTTTTTAGTTGTTAAAAGGAAAGACTTTGGAACCAGAAGACTGGGGTTTAAATCCTGTCTCCACCATTAGTATCTGTGTGCCCTGGTGCCTGTTACTTAAAACCTCACAGTTTTCTTGTCTATAAAATGGAAATAAGTATAGTATCTTATATCATAGGGATTGTGTATATACACAGTGCTTGGTGTATTGTAAGTGCTCCATAAATGTTGACTATTATTTTCATCATCATCTTCACTTCTCCCAGCTTTTTTGATTTACTTTATCTCTTATCTAGAATATTAAAATTGTTTTTTAATTGGTCTTCTAACTTTGGTTCTTATCACTGTATTTTGCAACCCATAGGGAAGTGTTTATGTCAATCAGGGTCCAGTAAGAACAACAGAAGCCACATGTGGACAATTGGAGACATATTGAACAATAAGTTATTAGAAGACGGAAAGAGACATGAGGCTGGAGTATTCAGAAACTTGAAAATTAGAGGAATGGCTTTATGGATGGAAACTCAGACTTGGGGGAATGGGCAGTGCCTGGAAGTTACTGGTACCTCCATGGGGGCCTGAAAAGACTGGCTTTGGGAAGGCCACAAGAAGCCCAAGTACCATGGCAGGGCGACTCTGACAGAAATACGAAGCAAACAGGAAGGAGAGAGTTCACTTTCCCTTTTACGAGTCTTCTAGTGCCCCTTTCCAGTCCCCTACTGGCAGATTCTAACAGAAACAGCTGGCAAGACAGTGATTTGCAGTCTCAGCATTAGCATTCTAGAACAAAGTATAGATGGATGGATTGGAGATGAGTATCAATAGCTTAATAACCAATACAGTATGCTTTCTTAAACACAGATCGTCTCTCCTCCTCAGCTTGGAAATCCCCAGTGGGTCCTCATTGACTGTGGGATGAAGTTCAGACTCTTCATACTCTGGTCACAATCTACTTTTTTCATCACTTTTTCTAATCTTCCCTCTCCTCCCTTATGACTGACTACCCCCACCCCACCTCCTAATTTCTAGTCCCTGCTTCCCATGCCCTTTGCTCTATAGTCCTCAGTTCATTCTCCTGAAACATTTAATGCTTCCATTGTTTTACTTCTGTTGCCTCTTCTGCTTCCTTTATATTTTGACAAAATCCTGTTCATTCTTCAAGAGTAAACTGTTCCATCAAAGTGACTTCCAGATAAAATTAATGACTGATTCCTCTGTACTCCCATAGATTGTCCATTCATTCAAATCAAGTATGCATTAATCCCTTATTATGTTACAGATATTATGCAAAGCATTGTACATACATGGTGAACCAAATGCCCTTGGTCTCTGCTGCATGGAATTTCCTGAGGAAGTGGCTTTTGAACTGGTATTGAAAATAAGTAGGAAAAGAAGGGTGGATTGGAGGAGAACACTAATGGATTTGGTTTCAGATGAGCTGAGTTTGACACTCCTTTAAAACAACCAAGAGGAGAATTAAGAGAACTGTTGTATAAATGAGTGTATAGCTCAAAAGTAAGAGAAAAGTATATTGAGACTCTCTAGCATACACATTCCAATTAAGATTTCGGAGAGAGAGGAGAGTAAAGAAAAGAAGGTGATAGTTAAGTTTTTAATAACTGCAACAAGTAAAGGTTGAGAGAGGGAAACTGACACCAAAAGGAGAGAGTGATCAGAGAAGCAGGAGTAAAAACAGAAACGGGAAAAATTGTAAACAAATGGAGTAGCAACAGTGTTGAATGCTCCCAGGGTTTGATAAGGTAACATGTGGACTTCTGCATGGGACTTAGTGATCACAGGGGGACCCTCTTCAGTGGGAAGGTGGTCCTGCTGCACAGAGTAGAGCAAAGACTGAGGAAGTGAAAGTGAAGACAGCTAATGTAGAGAACTTGTTCAAGAAATTTGGCCAGCAAAAGCAGTGACCCAGGGCACTTATTTCCTTCTATTATACTTATTTATCAGCTTTTCTAAGCTGCTAGAATGTGCACTTCCTGTGGGCAGCTTATTGATCTTTGTAATCTTAGCGCTTAGACCAGAAACTGGCACCTACTGGAAACTTGAAAAAAAAGTTGTATGACTGATGAAGGTCAGCAAAGCAGATTCATTGAAACTGTAAAATAACTGCATGTCTCAGTCTGTTTGGGCTACTATTACAGAATACCACAAATTTGGTGGTTATAAACAACAGACCTTTATTTCTCACAGCTTTGGAAGATGGAAGTCCAAGTTCAGGATGCTAGCATGGTCAGGTTCTGGGGAAAGCCCTCCTGTGCATTGCAGACTTTTCATTGTATCCTCACATGATGGAAGGGATTAAGGATCTCTCTAGAGGCTCTCTCTCTCTCTTTTTTTTAAGTTTATTTATTTATTTTGAAAAAGAGACAGACAGACAGACAACATGAGCAGGGGAGGGGCAGAGAGAGAGGGAAAGAGAAAAAATCCCAAGCAGGCTCCATGCTGAGCCTGATACAGGGCTCTATCCCAGGACCATGAAATCATGGCCTGAGCAGAAAGCAAGAATCTGTGTTTGACTGACTGAGCCACCCAGGCACCCTTGGAGGTTCTTTACTAAGGAGGTTCCATTCATGAGAGTTCTACTCTCATGATTTAAACACCTCCCCAAAGCTCCAACTAGTGATACCTTTTAAAAAGGGATTAAGATGGGAATGCAAGCTGGTGCAGCCACTCTGGAAAACAGTATGGAGGTTCCTCAAAAACCTAAAAATAGAACTACCCTACGACCCAGCAATTGCACTACTAGGTATTTATCCAAGGGATACAGGTGTGCTGTTTCGAAGGGACACGTGCACCCCCATGTTTATAGCAGCACTATCAACAATAGCCAAAGTATGGAAAGAGCCCAAATGTCCATCGATGGATGAATGGATAAAGAAGATGTGGTATATATATATACACACACACACACACACACACACACACACACACACACAATGGAGTATTACTCGGCAATCGAAAAGAATAAAATCTTGCCATTTGCAACTACTTGGATGGAACTGGAGGGTATTATGCTAAATGAAATGAGTCAGTCAGAGAAAGACAAGTATCATATGATTTCACTCATATGAGGACTTTAAATTACAAAACAGATGAACATAAGGGAAGGGAAGCAAAAATAATATAAAAAACAGGGAGGGGGACAAGCATAAGAGACTCATAAATATGGAGAACAGATAGAGGGTTACTGGAGGAGGTGGGGAGGGGGGATGGGCTAAATGGGTAAGGGGCATTAAGGAATCTACTCCTGAAATCATTGTTGCACTATACACTAACTGATTTGGATGTAAATTAAAAAAATAAAATAAAGTAAATAAATTGAATTAGTGTAGGTGCTACATTTATTTTAGTTTTAATGTATTAATCAAAGTAATTACATGTCAAATGAGTATGAAGTTCATATATTAAAATTATTTTTGATATATGGGGAGGCTTTATTTTAAAATTAAAAACAGAATGATCATTAGATTAAAATGTTATTATGAAACAATTTTTTGAGAAATCAAATGTTTTGTAATTACAAAAATCATTTGATAGTCAACAAGTTGCTTATTATTGGATTTACTTAACCTTTTGTAAGTCTGTTGATAATCAATTTGTGTTTACATAGGGATAATTCTATTATGTCTCAATTTGTCATGCATTTTACTTAGTATTTTAAAATACATTGTTGATTTATGGCACTAGGATGAAACTGACCTAGATTTATGTCACGATGTATTTATAAGAGAGGGAAAATAGTTGCATCAATGCAAAGGGTATTGTAATGGGACTGATAATAATAAAATACCCAGTAGTAGCATAAAAAAATAAAATAAAATAAAATTGCTCAGGGAAAATAAATAAATAAATAAATAAATAAATAAATAGGGATTAGGATTTTAACATATGAATTTGGGGGTAATACAGACATTCAGCCCATAGCACAGAGCAAGCTCTTTGTGGTTTAAGTTTAACAGAATGGAAGCTGAAATGTTTATTAATTTTTTTCCCTGAGTTACTATTGGCCTAATTTTGAAGATGTGTTTCAATGATGCAAAAATACTTTGTATACTTAAAGTTAACAATAGGGGTTGCAGAAACCAATTAGAAAATATAGACAATTTTTCAAAATATAACTTCACAACTCTAGTCTACATTCTTTTTTTTTTTTTTAAGTTTTAATGTTTATTTATTTTTGAGGGACAGAGAAAGACAGAACGTGAGTAGGGGAGGGGCAGAGAGAGAGGGAGACACAGAATCTGGAGCAGGCTTCAGGCTCTGGGCTTTCAGCACAGAGCCCGACGCCGGGGTCAAACTCACAGACTGTGAGTTCCTGACCGGAGCCAAAGTCAGACACTTAACCAACTGAGTCACCCAGGCACCCCTACATTCTCTTGTTTAAGTTTGAAAAGTCATACATGTACCCTTGTTTGATTCCATTTTAACATCTACTACAGAAGAAAACTAAGTTTTTGTTTGATCTGCAATGTTGTTGCTAGTTTCTTTTAAATATACTCCAATCTTGTAGGAGCACACATGGCCAATTTTTCAGTCCTTAATTGCACAAATCCAATGTTATGTTTACAAAATCACTTTTGCTACTTTTAAAAGTATAAATTAAACTATGTGTAAAAATTATCTTGAATATTTCCAATCAAGGAATCTTAATTTAGGCTTCCAAGTTTCATATGTGAATTGCTACTCACAATATAGTTGAAAATAATTCTACAAACTTTACAAGTAGGTGACATTCTTATCAAAGCCATCTAATGTCACCTTTCAAAGCTGTGTGGGCCCCTGTGGCAGCTCTTCCCCTCTCCACCTCCCACATTTTATTAATCTCTAACAACTTCCACAAAATTGCTGTCAGGGTGAATATGCTGGGCAAATACTGTTCCAGGTGTGTTGTAAATGACAAAGGTTAGTGGATTTTCCTTCCTTTTCAATGGTATTCAGGCTTGGCTCTAACACTTCAGTTAACAAGGAACTACTCCTTAGCTCAAAGGACTTTTATTCATCGCAAGATATATTTTTGGAGAAGAAACTTCTTATTTCCCCTCAAATCACAACGTACAGACAACTACTATTTCTGCCTCTGAATGTAGCTGTCCTGGAGGGCATATACACCCACCCACTGTGAATCCACTTGTGTTCTCTGTGCAAGCTGAGTGTTGTATGTCCTTAAGATTCTGAGTGCTGTACTTGTCCTCCTTTGTTGAATTTACTCCCCTGAGGCTCCTTTCAGCATTTGGGTTGAGGTAGGATATTCTTGCTCTTGCCATCTTTTGTGTGGTTATAGTCATATAACCTGACTTTGACATATTTCTAACCACTTGTCCATCTTATGGGGTCCATCAATGAGCCTGAACTCACTTGAATCATCTCTTTCTCTATTCCTAATCAGTGATGTCAGGGGCCCATTATCTCCACATATCTCCTCTTATCTTCTCCCACTCCATACTCAGTTCCTCCACTCCTAGGCCATGGTGTGACATACACACCTAATAATCATTTTAAAAGTTTTTTTTGTAGACTTAGGAGAGGCTAAGAGTAGTTTGTAGCAGGGGAGGGGAGTAATTGCTCTTCTACTTGAAACAGATCATTTTAGGAAATAAGGATTTTGACAGGGTAGTATGAGTTTGGTCCTGTAATTACTTAAAAACTCCACCAGTTTTTCTTTATGTGATATCTTGATTCTGGTGTGTTACACAAATTCATAGTTAAGAATGTTCGTTACTTTTGCTTCTCTAGTAAATTACATATCCCTTTTTAAAAAAACCCTTATGATCTGATTACTTACAGGAATTATAGGAAATTAAAATAGGAGTGTAGACAGCCAATAATTATTGACATCTACTATTGGTCAAATATCTTATAATGCAATTATTTTACTAATCTTTATAATTACTTCACCATTTAGGGAACGTTATATCCATTTTACACACAGGCAAGAATGGCTCATAGAGATGGGGTTAGGTCATAAGTACAACACGGACATAGGAATCTAACCCAAGGCCAAATACTGTGCTGTTTCTAAACATTAATATTCAGTTCAATAATTTTAGTAAGACTTAGAGATGGCCTATTTTCTCATTTAGAGACATAGCCCTCATAGTAATTAAGAATATAGGATTTGGAATTAGATTTCCTGGGTTTCATAACTTTTCTCTGCTATTCACTGTGCTGAGGCTCTGAGCACATTACTTAACATCCCCAAACTCAATTTCATCATTTCTAAATTAGAGATGATGATGGTAAATATGGAAGTAGGTTTTCTTTCCAGAATTGTTTGTGCTAAAGGAGATGATCCATGCAAAGCATGGTGCTGACTGGTATAAACCAAACACAAAAGAGTTGTACTTTTATTAATTCAGATATTTTGACTTAAAAATAGCTTTCTTCTCTTTTGGCTAACAAAATAGGAAATAGAAAATAGAAATAGAAAATAGGAAATAGAAAAAGCTATTTGTCCAAGGCAGGGATCTCAACCTTCCTGTGAGTTTCCTCAAAAAGTTAAAAATAGAACTACCCTATAATCCAGGAATTGCCCTTCTGGGTATTTACCCCAAAAATACAAGAACACTAATTCAAAGGGATACGTGCACCTCTGTGTTTATAGAAGCATTGTCTATAATAGCCAAATTATGGTCTATCAGCCCAAGTGTCTGTCAACAGATGAATGAATAAAGATTGTGGTATATATATACATATATTCCATATATATTGGAATATATATTGGAAGATGTGGTATGTATGTGTGTGTGTGTGTGTGTGTGTGTGTGTGTGTGTGTGTGTATGGAATATTATTCAGCCAAAATAAAAGAATGAAATCTTGCCATGTGCAATGGCATGGATGGAGCTAGAGAGAATAATGCTAAGTGAATAAGTCAGTCAGAGAAAGACAAATACCATATGATTTCACTTCTATGTGGAATTTAGGAAACAAAACAAATGAGCAAAGGAAAAAAGAGAGAGAGAGAGAAAGATGTAATGAGAGATAAGCCAAGAACAGACTCATAACTATTGAGAACAAACAAACTGATGGTCACCAGAGGGGAGGTGGGTGGGAGGATGGGTGAAATAGGTGATGGGGATTAAGGAGTGCACTTGTCATGATAAGCGCTGGGTGATGCATGGCATTGTTGAATAGGTATTATTTTACACCTGGAACTAACACTATATGTGAACTATACTGGAATTAAATTACAAGATAAAAACAAGATAAATTTTAAAAAGAAAACATGAAATAGAAGGAAATTCTTCAATCTGTGACAACATGGATAAACCTTGAAGACATTATGCAAAGTGAGATACGTCAGGCAATGAAAGACAAATACTACATGACATCACTTATATATAGAGTATAAAGGAGCTAAACTCACAAAAACCTAAAGTAACATGATGGTCACCATGGTCCAGGGTGTGAGGGAAAAGGAGAGATATTGTTTAAAGGTTCAAATTTGCAACTAGTAATCAGATAAGTCCTGGAACTACAATGCATAGTATATACAGCATATGGACAACGATATTGTATTGTAGTCATTAAACTTGGTAAGAGACTAGATCTTGGTTATTCCCACCATAAAAAGAAATGGCAATTATGTGTTGTGATGGAGGTGCTAACTATCACTACAAAGGTAATCATATTAAGATTTGTAAATTTATCAAGTCAACATGCATACCTTAAATTTATATGTTTTATGTCAAACATAATTCAATAAAAAGGAAACTGATTTCCTTAAAAAAGAAAATGAATGGCTAGTATTCTATCACTTTCACCCCACCATTCCAAGTCCTAGCAGACATAATTAACCCAGCACAATATTATTTCCTGCTTAATGCAGAGATTTGTCCTAAAGCTTTTCCTAGTAAAATGTTCCAGGTGGTCACTATCAATCAATCAGGAGTCAGCCCACAGGATGAAGTCTTTTGAAGTCTATTTGTAGTCTTTGTGAAATGTTCATTAAAGAAAATAGTATTGGGACACGAAATATAAAGGGAAAAATAAAGTAGGGAAATATTCTAGGGTGCTGAGATTCAAGTTTAAAGATTAAATGGATTTGATAATTTGAAAGTAAGTTTAAGCCAATTCGACAATTACTGAAGTGCAAATAGGTCTAAAACTGAATCAGTAGGGAAATCAGACACACATGAACATGTAATTTAGAAACAAGGTAAGGTGTAATAGGTTGTGGTTAATTAGTCCAGAAAGAAGTCCTAAAGATTTCCAAAAATGGGACAAGTAAAGCACTAAGGGACCATTTGGTCATTATTCACTCAGCAAATGTCTTTGGGCAAAGCCCTGCTTAGTAAATGAAAAGGTACTTCTTTTTTTTATTTCCATTTTGAAATGCTAAAGACCTAAACTTCTCCATAAAATAGCATAAATTATTAAATTGGAGAAATAATGTTTATGTGGAATTAAGGTTGACAGGGAGAGCTGTGGACCAAGTTCTCCAATTCTATTCTCAATAATTTTCCATCATTGCTCTTCAGAATTTCAACGTGAGATAGTTCACTTTTATTAAAATTCTCAGACATATGTAACTGATTATGTGATTATGCATTCAGTTAAGTCTCTCTTAGGTTAAAAGATCACCAGCTCTTCTGAAGTTTGCCTGTGCTACATTTGTGGCAAATAGTAACATATCTAACTTGGAACAAGAACTATAGTCATGTAAGGTGTGGCCCTCAATATTGAACCTGGAAGTACTATGTTACGACTGACATGGTGACAAAATGCTTAATGTAGGTCACTTAATCTACAAAAATTAAAAAAAAAATACTCAGAATGGCACTCTGTTCTCTAAACTTGCTGATACATTGCAACTTTGGATATTCTTTTATGTCTGATTCAGCAGTTTTAGAAACACTAAAATACTCCTCATACAGCTGTGTTCCTATTTGCACAGACCCCACATCTGCCAAAGCAAATACTGGTCTGCTCCCTGTAATTCTACTGTGCCACCAGAGTTTCTCCTGTATTTATGGGATGGGTGTGTTGATTGTAAGTTAGAGTTCTGGTGTTTGGTTCTTGACTACGTTGTACTTAAGTTCATTCTTTTTTTTTTTTTTTTTTTTCTCTTTTGGTTAGAACTTGAAAGCAATGCCACTTTTAGATTTGGGAGGGTGCAAAAAATAAGGCAGAATAATTATATTATAGTCATGATATATCCTCATTTTATTTCCTTGGCTTGTATGTATGTTTGAAGGACATCTTTTCTCTTGTTTCCAAAATATACTTTAAAAACTCCATTTCAGATTTATACTTTATTTGTACCGGTGCAAAGTTACTGAACTTAAATTTCTTTCTTAGCATTTTAACATATTTCCATGCTACTAGAGAAAAAAATATTTAGCAGATGAGAAGCTTAGAGTGTATCTGTAATAATATGGTTCTGGAAACAACTGAGCTCTTAAACAAAACTCTTTAAAGAGTAAATGATTTTATTTAAACATTGATAAATTTAAGTATAACAAGCAGTGAAATATGAGTTATTGAAATTGTTCTCTAGGAAAGGTTAATGAATGACCATTATGTCTCTGATCCCAAATTCCCTTATCCTCATTCTCATTCATACTTTCTGGCCAAATCGTCCAACAAAGATAATGATTTTAATGATTCTCAAATTCATTATGCCCACAGTGAATCTTCCTTAAAGCGAATCATTCCTCAAAGTGAATGGTGGAATCTCATATTCTAATCTATCTCCTTCATTTATGCTACATGCTTATATACTACTTGTATCATTTCTTTATTTTGCTCAGCAGCTCTCTTTTCTACCACATGAATTCTAAACCTGGAAAAATTAACTTCTCCTGCTTCTGAATATGAAACCTCTGCCTAGTTCTGGCCAGTTCACTTATTGCCTCTTGACTAAGTCAAAGTTATTCCATCCTCCACACTTTCCTTGCACTTATTTTTCTCACCTCTTTCCCCTTTATTCAAACCCTACCTTTCCTCATGACCCAGTCTGATAACGTATAGCTTTTAACTGCATAATTCAGTTTATTTACATTTGCTACAACTTAATTTTTAACATTGCATTTTATTCTTCTGATTACCCTACTTTTTCTGTTTTTTCCATTCTTGCTTTTTCAGGGAAGAGGTTAATAGAGTTTAGTTTTTATTCACATTTTAATCCTCCATCCCCAATTATAATGTATTTTATACATTAATTTATTTCTTCTTTTAATTGTTACCCTAGATATTTTCACACACATTAAAATTAATAATCTAAAATTAATATTTTTAACTTCTTACCAACTAAACCAGGAGCTTAAAATGCTTTACTTCCCAATCCCAGCAGGTATATACAGTTTTCGTTTTGATTTATTTTTATTAGCCCATCTGACTTTTTAGAAATTGTTTTATATGGTGAATAATTGTTTAGATTTTCCCATACATATAAAATTTTCTTTGCTTGCATCTCAGACTTCTTTTCTGAGATAACTTTTGTTTTCTCCCTAAAGTGTATTCCTAAAGTAACTACACTGACTTCTGGTTCCTTATATTGTAGAGAAAGCAGCTTTTAGTTTATTTATTGTTCCTTTCACAGTTATTTGCCTTTCTTTTTCTAATGCTGCCTTTATAGTATTTTGTCTTTGGTGTGCTGCTGTTTTAATATAATGTGCTTCAGTTTTTCTTTTCTTTTCCTTTATTTATTTATTTATCTATTTATTTATTTATTTATTTATTTAACATTTTCTAACTTTAAGGATCAGGTTAATTTTCAATTTTGAAAATTATTAGCCATTATCTTTTTAAACTCTTGCCCCTTTCCCATTTTCTTGATTTTCTTCTTTTGGAATTTTAATTAGATATATGTTATAGTTTCTTACTCTAACATGTATATCCTTTTTTTTTTTTTTTAAATTTGAGATAAAGAGCATGCATGAGTGGGGGAGGGGCAGAGGGAGAGAGAAAGAGAGAGACAGAGAGACAGAGAGCATCTTAAGCAGGCTCCATGCTTAGCACAGAGCCCTAGGTGGGGCTTGATCGCATACCCTGGGATCATGACTTTAGTCTATATCAAGAGTCCGATGCTTGGGGCGCCTGGGTGGCTCAGTCAGTTAAGCATCCAACTTCAGCTCAGATCATGATCACATGGTTTGTGAGTTTAAGCCCCATCCTGGGCTCTGTGCAGACAGCTCAGAGCCTGGAGCCTACTTCGGATTCTGTGTCTCCCTCTCTCTCAGCCTTCTCCCACTTGTGCGCGCGCGCTCTCTCTCTCTCTCTCAAAAATAAATAAATATTTAAAATAAAAGAGAGTCAGATGCTAAACCAAGTGAGCCACCCAGGTGCCCCTAACCTCTATACCTCTTAATGTCCCTTTTATTTTTCTTATTTTATGTTTTTTATTATGTTGCATTTGGATATTTTCTTAAATTATGTCTTCCAATTCACAAATTCTCTCCTTAGCTATGTCTAGTTTGCTTTTGGATTATAATATTTTGTATGATTCCATTTTATCTCCATTATGAACTTATGAATAATACCTCTTTTTAATACTTTGCTAGTGGTTGCTCTAGGGTTTATAATATACATTTTTGAATCAAAGTCAACCTTCACATGCAGTGTTAAACTTTACAACACTATAATTCCACTCTCTCATTCCCATTTTTATACTATTTTATCATATAGTTTACTTTTTCATATGTTATAATTGCTATTTTTGTTGCTTTAGACATTCAGTTGTATTTTAGAGTAAAAAACAATACTAAAATATCTTCTGTATTTACTTTTATTTTAACCTTTTCCAGAGATATTTATTTCTTTGTGTGGACCCACACAATATTTCTATTCTATTGCTTTGCTTGAATAATTCTTTTTAACTTTTCTTATAGTGTAGGACTTCCAGTAATGGGCTTCCAGTAATGAATTATCAGTTGTTGTTTGTCTAAAAAAAGATCTTTATTTCTTTTTTATTTTGAAAGATGTTTATACTAGGTAAAGAATTTTTTATTTCTTTCACTACTTTAAAAATGATATTCTATTGTCTTCTGTGTTTTTAGTCTAGTTGCCTTAAGTATTTTCTCTTTTACCTTTGGTTTTCAGAAGTTTGAATGTAATATAGCTAGGTGTCTTGTTTTTCCTCTTTGGTATTTATCCTGCTTGGTGTTCTCTGAGTTTCTTGAATCAATATTTTTAATATATTTTATTGTTTTGGAGAAACTCTCATCCACTCTCTCCCCAAGCATTACTTTTGCCCATTATCTCTTTCTTCTTCAATTTGTGTTACAACCCCATCTTCTTTTCATAGTGTTGGAATGCTGCCTGCTTGGCTGCCCTGTAACCTCAGGCTTCTGTTGGGTTAAAGAAAAATATGATTGTGAAGGTTATCTGGCTTTTATTTATTATTAGAATGGGAGCAATGCACTTGTCAGCTTTCTACTTCCTACCTAGAAGTGAGATGCCCTTTTGTTCTGAAGTTCATTTTGAGATAGTATGTCATGACTTTAAGTGATGGAAGATGTGAAAATTAGTACATTTTATTTTCCTTTCTCTTCTCCAGCTCCTTAATTTGGATTAGTTGTTATTTAGGCCATCAAAAACACATGGTTTGTCTTTTACTTTAGTCATAATTTTTTCAGTTTGTAGCATGCATAATCTTTTCACATGGAATCCCCATCTTACTGTACTTAAAGCCATCTTTTGATTAGCTGAATTTGATCACTGCAGATTTTTTTTTAAAGATTAGTTATTGAGGCACTTTTCATTTCCCTCAGTATTTTGTGGACATCACTCCATTTTTTTTTTCTGGTGCTGAATTTTACTATAAAAATTTTCCAAGCGAATTTTATTTTTCTCCTTTGTATTGGACTTTCACCTGCCTCAGTATTTATATAATTTTTATATATCATGAAAATTCAGTAAATCCAACAAGATATGACCTGGTGTTGATCATCCAGTAACAACTTTGTTATGATACATGTACTCTTTCTATATGTATACTTAAGATGTTCTTTCTTTTAATTAAAAATGTTCTTTTCTCTCATATCTTTGTATATATTTTCTGTTTCAATTGTTCTATTTTTTTAAAGTTTATTTATTTATTTTGAGAGAGAGAGAGGGAGAGAGAGGGAATACACATGAGCAAGGGAAGGACAGAGAGAGATGGGGAGAGAGAATCCCAAGCAGGCTCCACCCGGTCAGCACAGAGCCTGATGCAGAGTTTGAACACATGAACCATGAGGTCATGTCTGAGCCGAAACCAACAGCTAGATGCTTAAATGATTGAGCTACCCTCTTGTCCCTCCACTTGTTCTGTTTTATAATTCAAGAGCACCAATTGTGTATATATGGAATTTCTGATTTCTCTAGTCATCTAATATTTATCATTGCCTTTGTATATTTGAATAATTGTATTATCTTCCACTTCATTTTTGTGTAAGGACCTCTAACTTGTTCACTATCTCTGTTTTCAGTAATATTTATTACATTTCTTTTATGTTCACATATGACTTTTGTGTTAAATATTTTTAATTTTATCTTCCATTTCTTTTTTGAATATTGATAAACTTATTTTATATCTCCTATTAATATATAAACTTTTGGTCTCATAATTTATTGTGTGATTTGTTAATAGAAATAGCATATACTAATTTTGTTGAGAGTCTGAAGAACTCTTTGTGTAAACTATGTCCCTTGTTTTCTTATGTGTTGTCCTGTTCTTCCTCTGCCTTCTGCTTGCATTTATTTTCTCCTTTTATTTTTTAGTTTCCGTGTTGGCAATTAACAGGGCTGGAAATTGTAGAAAAGTAGAGAAAGAACATTAGCAAAGAAACAAGGTTTCTAAAGAAAGGTCTATAGCTTTGATTGAGATTTATTTTCTTGAACACTGTCAAGGTCCGTCTTCACTCAGTTCTCAGGATCCATGATTGGCATGACTGACTCTGACATTTGTAGTGAAGCTCTCCTTCTCCTTTCTGCCAACCCATCCTTTCCCATAGACTTTTGAGCTTTGATCTGGTAAATATTAAAGATCATTTGATTAAGATGCTATGCTACCTCCTCATTCATATATATATATATATATATATATATATATATATATATATATATAATTATTGAAAAAAGTAGAAACTATATGGCTGAATAACTACTATTTGGTGATAGTGCATTGTAGTTGAGGGAATGAACTCTGGAATAAAAAAATACTGGTTTGAAACCCAATTCCAACCACTGTCTTTGGCTGATTATACTTAACCATTCTAAGTTTTGGTTTTCTTATCTTTGAACTTATCTCAAGATAGTGTTTGCATTAAATGATATAATGTCTGGATAGCACTTAGTAGAATGCCTGGCACAAAGTGTTCAAGAAATGTAATGTTTCTGTATTTTCATTATACGGTTTTGCTTTTAAGCACTCTTAAATGGGTGAAATCCTTATCCACAAGTTGCTAAAGCAAATATCTGCCTTGATCTCAGCTGGTTCATTTTTTCTGTTATCATTTTGTATGTCTCTCACCAATACTCTTCCGTATCCAACCAACACTTAGATGCATTCTGTTTTTGATAGATTGTATTTATCAGGATCCTGGCCAACAAGAAATGAAATCCTCCAAAGGGGTAAAGGAGGATAATGAAAGCACTCTTAACAAAGGTGTGGGAAGGAAATAAGACCAATAGCAAATGGTAAAGCACCCAGGACCTGATTTTATCACCTCTAATCCTAAAGGAGAAAAAGAGGAGAGAAGTTACTGGAACCTGGAGAAATACTGCTGTAGGAAAAAGCTGCTCCACAGGAATGTAGCCATTCTCTAACCACAGCCTGGCAGGAGGGGGCCAGGAGAATAAATACTCTGACCTCATTCTTTTCCTGCTTTCCAGTTCCTTACTGTGCTTCCCAATGGCCAAACCTCTTGGGGCAAAGAGATGTGCAAAAAGGATGGCAAGTGAATTTGAAGGGGCAAAAGGAGAAAACCAAGTAATCTGTTGCTTCCTTTGGGAATTTATTATATTGGGATAGAAACTCTAACTGTACAAAGTTCTGTAGAGCTGTATTTGTACATAATTTAGACTTTAAATTGAACAACCTTTATCAACTGAATTTTTAGAGTTCTGTTTTCTTAACTGGCTACTCTACAGCTTTGTGATTTGATTAATTCAAAACAATTTTGAAGGTTGTTTAACATTTTAAAGAGAAGAGAAAAAACTAAATGTTACCTTAATAAATCTTACTCTGTAGTTACTTATAGCAGTGTCCCCTGGTTCATATTTGTTGCTAGCATTAATCAGATATTTTTACATTTAAGTGTTTAATGACCATTCATATGTGGATTATATAAATCTTTGCTGAGTAAGAACAAAATTAATAAAGTACCCAATAGGGATGCCTGAGTGGCTGGGTCGGTTGAGCGTCCAACTCTTGATTTCGGCTCAGGTCATGATCTCATGGTTTGTGATCTCCACACTGACAGTGCAGAGCCTGCTTGGATTCTCTCTCTCTCTCTCTGCCATTCCCCTGCTTGTGCTGTCTCTCTCCCTCTCTCAAAAATAAATACATAAACTTAAAAAAAAAGTACCCAATCTTCCTTTTTGATCATAGGCCTGCCCAAGAATTCATAGTTATGGGAATCCAGCTCACAGAAGGTTACAAAAAATTAATCTTGATTCTTTCTCCTAGCCACAGTCTACTAAAGAGATAAAACATTATGTGAAAGCATACATAATAATATACATCACCATATTACATGTGGGGAATTAACTATTCAGGTTAATAGGTACATAGGACTTTAGAGAAGGAAAAGTATTAACTTGGTTAAATGAGTGAATGATTAAATAAAATAGTTGATGAATAAATTATATATTAGGGTAAAATTGGCCTAATGTTAGCCATCATTTCTTTTTTTTAAATTCTTATTTAATTTACATCTAAGTTAGTTAGCATATAGTGCAACAATGATTTCAGGAGTAGATTCCTTAGTGCCTGTTACCCATTTAGCCCATCCGCCCTCCCACAACCACTCCAGTAACCCTCTGTCTGTTCTTCATATTTAAGAGTCTCTTATGTTTTTGTCCCCCTCCCTGTTTTTATATTATTTTTGCTTCCCTTCCCTTATGTTCATCTGTTTTGTATCTTAAAGTCCTCATATGAGTGAAGTCATATGATATTTGTCTTTCTCTGACTAATTTCACTTAGCATAATACCCTCTAGTTCCATCCAAGTAGTTGCAGATGGCAAGATTTCATTCTTTTTGATTGTCGAGTAATACTCCATTGTATATATCACATCTTCTTTATCCATTCATCCATCAGTGGACATTTGGGCTCCTTCCATACTTTGGCTATTGTTGATAGTGCTGCTATAAACATTGGGGTGCATGTGCCCCTTCAAAACAGCATACTTGTATCCCTTGGATAAATACCTAGTAGTGAAATTGCTGGGTCGTAGGGTAGTTCTATTTTTAATTTTTTGAGGAATCTCCATACTGCTTCCCAGAGTGGCTGTACCAGTTTGCATTCTCACCAGCAGTGCAAAAGAGATCTCTTTCTCCGCATCCTCGTGTTGCCCATCATTTCTAATGATTACTTATTATTATTACTTATCTATACCCCTCAAAATTGTGACATATATGTTCTGAAATGACAGGTAAGTACTCAATTTTCAGGCCTGTAATTTACTTTTCATTTATTATGAAAGCAATTTTCAAACGATTAAATTGACTTCTCACACATATCATTGAAGAAAATAAATGATTCTAGCCTATAGGTCTACAAACCAATAAATAAAACTTTTTCTTGCCCCTCCCAACTTTCTAGTAAGCCTTCTATCCTGTCTTTCTTTACCACTAGATTTCTACAAAATTGGTATCTCCTACCACATATTTCCTCTTTTACTATCCATATGTCATCCAAGTTAAAAAATGAACTTCATACAGTTTCGTATTCATAAGGTCCTTTGCTCATAATCAAATAATCACAGAGTGGTGGTAAGAGAGCTCACTTTATTCCAGCAGTACTGCAAAATATGAATGATTGCCAGACTAGATTATATACTTATAAATCCATTAATTATCTTAGCTATATATAGTTATATTTATTATATAAAAATAACATTCATCATCCCAGCCTCCATATGGAAAATTGGCAGGATAAAGTGTAATATATACTTCTTCCAGGGAGGAGTAATAAAGTCCTAGATCTAAATATATATCATACCAAGGTTTTAAAGGTTAAGGTAGCAGAATAAAAACCAACAAGAGCCTATGGAAAATTTTTCCCACATAAGAGAAAAGCAGTAATCCCATATGGGTTATCTCCATTCCTTAAATATATTGAGCAAATACAGTCTTCATGCACTTGTATGAGCTTTTGCTGGAGTTGTCTTCCCCTGGAAATTCTCATGGCTAGCTATGTTTGTCATTTGATGTTCAGCTTAAATATCACTAATAAACTAAATAGATAAACCTGAATAAACATTATTTTAAAGCCAGTTCAACAGCTGTAACATCCACAACAAAGTATGTGTGTGCCTCCAGGTGCCTTCATTTATCATCCAGAAGCTGTAGAATCTTACTAGGAACTCTCTCTACTTTCCTTTATTTGTAATATTTTAGATTGGGAACAGCTTAAGTAACTAATAATAAGGGAATAGCTCAATATGTTATAGAATGGATGTGATAGAGTATTATACAGCTGTTATACAGTATTATAAAAGCTGTTCATAGAATTTTTAGTAGCATGCATTAAATTCTTATGTTAACTGGGAAAAAAGCAGTATATTAAGCAAGAGATTACATATTAAAATGTATTCTTGAATAAAAAGTATTTGAAGAGAAATAAATGTTGCAAGTGTTAACCAATGATTGTATTAAGGTGGGTGGTGGGTTTATAGAGAAATGATTTTTAAAATATTTTCTGCATTTTCTCTTCTCTAGTGTGGGAGGGAAAGCATGTCCTACTTTGTAAACTAGAACATTAAATACTGTATAAACATGTAGAAGAAAAATGGACATGCTTGGACTATGGTATAAATAAGTGTTTCTCAAATTTTTGGTTCGGTCTTAGGAGACCTTTGTACTTTTATAATTATTGAGGATCCTAAGTAAAGTTTAGTAGATTATACTTATTGATATTCACTATTTTAGAAATTAAAACTAAGAAATTTTTTGTTATCAATGAATTGAAAATAATAATAATATACCCATTTTGTGTTAACACAAATAGTGTATTATTATGAAAATAGCTATACTTAACAGAACAACAAGCTAATGAAAAGAGTGGCGCTATTTTACATTTTTGCAAATCTCTTTATATTCAGGCTTAAAAGCAAACAGCATGATTCTCATATTTACATCTGATTTCAATCTGTTGCCATTTGTTGTAATGGTTAAAGTATATGAAAAAATCTGGCCTCATTTATATATGTACTTGGAAAAGGGAAAACTTCACAGACTCACCGGTAACACCCAAAAAAAGAAGATCTTATGAGCACCCAGGAATGCTTAGACCTTCTGAAGTAGGGATGAACTGGAAGTCAGATCTGGGTTTTAGTCCTGCATGCTTTGCTTACTAGTTGTTTAACTTTTGCATGTCATTTAACCCTACTGCACTTAATATTAATTACCTATAAAATGAGATTCTTATCCCACTAGATGTTTGAGAAAATTCGATGGGGTGTAGTTGTGAAAGTCCTTTGCAGTATCAAAACAAAGATCTGGGAATCCACACAGGTCATTTTTGTGTTTTCTCTATGTAACCAAATAAAATCTCTTATAGATAGTTGTGTTTGAAACTCTCATAGTCATAGATAGTAAAGGAATAATATTTAGTTATGTACATTACTTTTAGGCAAATGGAAAGTCTGTTTTTTTTTTCAGGAGGATATCAGACACTTTCATTATTCTTTCCCATCTTTTCTCTACAAGCACTCTCCTTTTAGTTCATTCTATTTGATCAGCGCTCAGATGGAAGTTCTTTCTGAGTTCAGGCAGTCTGAAGGGAACCCTGCCAAACTAAGGGATTGCTCACTTGTCTTGTCCTTTTACCCACTGAAAATATGTTTTTAATGGCTAAAAATAACTGCAGGATCCCACACTGTCCATTATTAAGCAAAGAATTGAATAAAGTTCTTCTCAAACAGTCTGCTTGTAAGAATAATGATAGCTTATATTTCATTAATTTTTAGAATTTATAAAACTCATTCATGAATGGTTCCTGTAGTAATACTTTGGAATATGAAGGGGCTTTCACTTGCTCATTTTCCAAACAAGGAACTGGGCTTTGCTGATGTATGGAGCTCTCCTTAGGTCAAGTGGTTAGTCAGAGGCTTCCCCAGGACCAGAGCACATATTTCCCATGGCCCAGTATTGCCAGAGAGAATATTCGGTAGAACAGTCCTTTCAGAGAAATCACACTTCAAGTTCTTAATGACAATAAAGGAGTTTTTGTTAGGTTCCCTTTTTTTTTTTAACCTAAAATTAGTTTGATTATACTTGCAATTCATTCCCTTTCTTCAGGATTTGGAATTTGGAATGGTATTTATCTTTCTAAATACTTTAAAGGGCTAGTAACAGTCACAGACTTGCATCAGAGAGGGACTTAAAGATATGTTTTCCATTTCTCTTTTCTGTGTTGACTCTCAGGCTGCTGAAAAACCACTTCGGAGTGAACCTAGGAAAGGAGATGAGGTTGCTATGTGAAAAACAGAATTCAAATCTATGTATGGTTACTGATTCATGCACATTTTTTCTTGAGCTATGTCTTCTTTTGGAAGCAGAGATATGGGTGTGGTTCTACAAGGAAACCACACAGAATATTAGAAATACATTTTTTTTTCTATAAGAATAAAGATGTAGGCATGTTATTGATGTCTTTCTGCACCTCTCTATTGACAGAGGGTTCTGGAGAATATAGTCCAGTAGTATATTAGTTTAGTGAAATCATTTAAAAAAAAACCATAGTACCTTGAAATAGAATAATTAGCATAGATATTATCTTGAAATACTGACTAGGCTATTAAAAGATGAAAGTATTATTAAAGTTGGGATTTATTGTAATTGGCTTTTAAATATTTCCTGGCCCCTCTTCCCACCTCCTTTACTGTAAATACTTTAAGCTTTTAAAATACTATGTTTTACTTAAGAAGATTTTAAGTATTAAAATATAAAATATAAATATGCTTTTTAAAATATTAAGTTTTATTCCCCCACTTTGTACTATTGAGTGACCCATGACTTAACTCTGCTAGGCTACTAACAATTTCTTTAAGCCATTTGAATGTTTTCCTCTCTGTCTTTGCTAAGTTCCCTTCAGCTGAACTTTGTTGGAGTGCCATCTATTCTTTGAAGGTCTGCTTAAAGTCTACCACATCCATAAGCTCTTTTCAGATTCCTTATGACTCCATGTCCTTTTACCCTACCCTGTTTATCTGTTGTTGTGTGCATTTCTATAATAGAACTCATCCTGGTATTATGTGGATTTTAGATATCAGTGCTTGTATATATTACCACCAAATCAGGTGAGCCCTTGGAGGGCAATGACTATGTCTTATATACGTTTGCATCCTGGAAGTAATATCTCAGTAAATGTGCATTGTGTTGAATTGCATATAACTTTTGAAACCAGAATCCTCACTTCCTTAAGTAGGTAGGATGGATATATTAGGATGAGCCAAGTACATTTGAAACAAGGGTGTGGTGGCCAATGCTTGTGCCTGAGGAGCACAATAACTTCTTAATTCTTTTCTTTAACAGATGATTTCCATGTCCCAAATAATTGAAATAATTTGGAGAGTGTTTAATAGATTCATTAAAAAATGAACAGAATCCAGAACAAATTTAGTAAATTAAGTGCACCGTAGCTTCTGGAGCCAACTAATGGGCCTTAGAGATAGACTATAAGATGCAAATTAATAAAGAATCTCTTCTTATAATTAAATGTGTATACATTTAATTGTAGTTAAGGTAACAGGGAGAGAAATTGCCAAAGTTCTAAGTGTCCCTTGATTGTTTTAGCTAGGTATAATATTTGTGGAAAAAGAGATTCCAGATGTTCCAGGGATAATTCTCCAGATTCCTCTCATTCCAAAATCATGGAAGTGGAGATGATGCTGAAAGGGAAGACAAGGCACATTTATAAAATCTCACTCATCGAATAATATCTTATGATTGCAATTATTCCAGAGAAAGCAAAAGTAAGTCTGTGTAAAACAAGGAAATGAGGTCCATGTGTTCTTCAAAATCTCAGGAGACTGTATCATTCGCATACTTAAAAAAAAATTAAAATAATATACTCTCCAACTAGTGAGTGAAGCCTGTGTTAGTATTTTCTATGCATTAGGAATAATGACCCAATTTTTGTAGTAAGTTTTCACAGGAGGCTTTGATTTTCTCATCTTTAGGTGCCAAGGAGTCAGATTTATATGAGTGTAGTAACTTCATATCATACGCAAAATGAAATTTCTAAGTTGACTTTTCACCAACTCTCTTTGTATGGGTGTATATTTTTATGTATGAATATGTACATATTTTACTTAAATAGTAATTATGGCAATATGATCTAAATGTACAGGATGTTTCTGATTTCAAAGCAGTATAATCAATGAGCCATGGAGTACTTGCGGTGTTTAGAACATTGGAAAGAGCCCAGATATCCTTCAACTTATGAATGAATAAAGAAGATGTGGTATATAATGGAATATTACTCAGCCATCTAAATGAATGAAATCTTGCCATTTGTTAGAGTGTATCATGCTAAGTGAAATAAGTCAGTCAGAGAACACAAATACCATATGATTTCACTGATATATGGAATTTAAGCAATGAAACATGAATATAAGGAAAAAAAAAAAGAGATGGAGGCATTCCATAAGAGACTCTTCACTATAGAGAACAAAGTGAGGATTGCTGGAAGGGAGGTGGGTGGGGAGATGGGCTAGATGGGTGATGGATTAAGGAGGGGACTTGCAGGGGCGCCTGGGTGGCTCAGTCGGTTAAGCGTCCGACTTCGGCTCAGGTCATGATCTCACAGTCTGTGGGTTCGAGCCCCGCGTCGGACTCTGTGCGGACAGCTCAGAGCCTGGAGCCTGTTTCGGATTCTGTGTCTCCCTCTTTCTCTGACCCTCCCTGTTCATGCTCTCTCTCTCTCTCTCTGTCTCAAAAATAAATAAATGTTAAAAAAAAATGTAATAAAAAAAGGAGGGCACTTGTTGTATTGAGCACTGGGTGTTATATGTAAGTGATGAATCACTAAATTCTACTCCTGAAACTATATGTTAACTAAATTTTAACTGACTAAACTAAAATTTAAATAAAAAATTGTAACAGGAAATAAAAGAACATTGAAAAACTTGGATACATAGTGACACATTTTTAATATTTAATTAAGACTTCAATGACTATGGTCAGAGCTTATCTGAATTCATAATTATATACAGTAAAACATTGGTTTGTGAGCATAATTAATTCCAGAAACATGCTTGTAATCCAAAGCACTTGTATATCAAAGTTAATTTCCACATAAGAAATAATGGAAACTCAAATGATTCTTTCCACAACCCAAAAATATTTATAGGAAAATGATTACACAATACAAAGTAACAAAGAAAATACAAAATGTAAAGAAAAACAAATTAACCTGCACTTACCTTTGAAAACCTTCCTGGTTTTCACTATCACTGACAGAATCACTGCTATCTATTGACTCAGTGGAATCTTTTCCTGCATGGGGGCCATTGTATATGTTCGCACAGATGTTGACTACAGTGCAGTATTAGTAAACTCTTGTCATAAACCATATTTAATGTAACTGGCAATAAGGCAGCAGAGGAAAGGATCTATATCTGTAGGCAGCCTGACCTAGAATGAAACAAAGCATTCCTAAACTTACTTTTGAATGGAAAAGCAAAGGACTGTATTTTTTGAAGTGACAAAAAATACACTAGTGCCAGTTGTGGGCACCTTCCAAGGTTCAGAAAAATCACTGATTTCTGCCAAACACCATGGTCTGAGACTGAGTATTCGGGCAGGGGAGATGATCACCCACAATCCTGCAGTGAGGGGGGGGGAGGAACCATTGGCTCAAATGTGATCATGTGACATTCAGCATCACATACTACTTGTATGTATTGCAACACATCGCTTATTTATCAAGTTAAAATTTATTAGAAATGTTGGCTCGTTTTGCAGAACACTCACAAGAATAAGTTAACCCAATTCAAGGTTTTACTGTATTTACACAAAAATGAGCTCACTATTACTTGAAGATATTTAAAAATTATAATCCAAGTGCATCATATATTTTTTTAAATTTCTTTTAAATTTTTTTTTCAACGTTTATTTATTTTTGGGACAGAGAGAGACAGAGCATGAATGGGGGAGGGGCAGAGAGAGAGGGAGACACAGAATCAGAAACAGGCTCCAGGCTCTCAGCCATCAGCCCAGAGCCTGACGCGGGGCTCGAACTCACGGACCGCGAGATCGTGACCTGGCTGAAGTTGGACGCTTAACCAACTGTGCCACCCAGGCGCCCCTTTTTAAATTTCTTTTAAACAATTATTCATTTTTGAGAGACAGAGACAGAGCGTGAGTGGGGGAGGGGCAAAGAAAGAGGGAAACACACAACCCAAAGCAGGCTCCAGGCTCCGAGCTGTCAGCACAGAGCCCAACTCAGGGCTTGAACCGACGGACTGTGAGATCATGACCTGACCTGAAGTCGGACGCCCACTGAACTGAGCCACCCAGGCGCCCCTATATTTTTTTTATTCAATAATGTCATCTTATCTTATTAATGATTATTAAAGTACTTGCATACTATAAATAATTTTGATAGTAGGGATTGTGAAATTCCTGCTTTTCAACATTGATTTAAGACTTACTACTGATGGTCATTTCCCATTTGATATATCTACACTGGGGAGAGAGAGATGGGATGAATCTTTTTATTACTCACAGATTATCTAAAAAAGTATTTAAAAAATCATTTTGAGGGGCTCCTGGGTGCTCAGTCAGTTGAGCATCTGACTTTTCATTAGTTTGAGTCCTGCATCAGGCTCACTGCTGTCAGCACAGAACCCACTTCAGATCTTCTGTCTCCCTCACTATCTGCCCCTCCCTGGCTTGTGCTCGCTCTGTCAAAAATAAATACTTAAAAGATATTGGTTGGAATCCTTCTGACATATTGATAACTGGTATCTTTTTTTTATTCAAACACTGAACACAAATATGAAATGTAAAACAAAACTACAGCATAAATGAACTTCAAATGGCAATTTTATTTTTTTTATTTTTATTTATTTATTTATTTTTTTTTTCAACGTTTATTTATTTTTGGGACAGAGAGAGACAGAGCATGAACGGGCGAGGGGCAGAGAGAGAGGGAGACACAGAATCGGAAACAGGCTCCAGGCTCTGAGCCGTCAGCCCAGAGCCTGACGCGGGGCTCCAACTCACGGACCGCGAGATCGTGACCTGGCTGAAGTCGGACGCTTAACCGACTGCGCCACCCAGGCGCCCCTCAAATGGCAATTTTATATAGAATGCTATTCTTTCCTAAGAGCCAATTTACAAAAACTTCTTGCATATTCTCTCAAAGGCAGAGAACTCCACAGCTCAGCAGATAGCACTGAATTTACTAAAGGGGCTGAAGCAGTAGTTTGCCCCAATACACAGGAAAATTTTAAATATTAAACAAAGTGCTGATGGACTTGGGAAAGGTGATAAAATATGTTACATTAATTTCCTTGCCCTCTACTTCCCTCTCCATCCCAAGGACACAATTCCCAGACCTCTGACGGCCAGATAATTGTCAACTGAACAATGTAAGAACTGAGTCTGATGGACTGAATGGCTCCTTATTTTGTTGAGAAGCAACTTGACTCTGAGGCTTTTAATTTTTTAAAAGGAGTATATGGAACATAACAAGCTCATTTGGTATAAATGGCCTTTGGTGTCATTGAGTTTCTGGACAATTTCTCCTTTGTAGCCTGTACCTAGCCCTGCCATCTAAAAAGTTTCCCTCAGGGGAAGCCCTGACTCATGGACTCTCATTTTAGCTACAGAGAATTTTCTATTCCAATACAAACAATTATCCATGTTTTAGGATTTATTAGGCTTAGTAAACAATGGATTAATGGTTAAGAATGAAGGAATAAACTTAAAAATATAAACATAGAAATTTAAGAAAAGGAATGAACAGCTGATACATGCTAAGCATGGATGAAATCACAGAGCCAGACAAAAAAGGCTACCCGCTGTGTAATTTCATTTATATAATATTCTGGAAAGTCAAAGCTATAGGGACAGAAATCAGATCAGTGGTTCCCAGATGCGGATGGGAAAAGATTGACTCCAAATGGAAGGACTTTTGGGAGTAATAAAATATCCTCTAGATTGTGAAGATGGTTACATGATTGTATGCATTTGTCAAAACTCAAGGAAATGTACACCTAAAAAGGTGAATCTTGCTCTATTTAAAGCATGCCTTGGGGCACCTGGCTGGCTCAATAGAGCATGTGACTCTTAATCTTGGGATTGTGGGTTCAAACCCCACATTGGGTGTAGAGATACTTAAAAGTAAAAAATCTTTAAAAAATTTTAAAAATTTTAAAAAATAAATCATGCCTTAATAAACATAATATAAAAGAAAAAAAAGAATGAGGATTGAATTAGTGGAGCATACTGTTGTGGATAATTAAACTTCCTTCTATTTACCTTAGGTTTTCATCTTTATATAAATGTTAACAATTAAGTGTTATTTTATCAAGAATTTTTAATATGTTTATTTATTTTTAGAGAGAGAGAGAGAGAGAGAGAGAGAGCTAGTAGGGAGGGGCAGATAAAGAAGGAGAGAGAAAATCCCAAGTAGGCTCTGTGCTCAGCACAGAGCCTGATGCGGGGCTCAATCAAGAGTTGGATGCTTAATTGACTAAGTCACCCAGGTGCCCCTGTTTTGTTTTTTTTTTCAGATTCCACATGTAAGTGAAATGATACGGTCTTTGTCTTTCTCTGTCTGACTTATTTCACTTAGCATAATATCTTCGAGTTCTATCCATGCTGTCCCAAATGACAATATTTCATTTTTTATAGTTGAGTAATATTCCATTATATATATATATATATATATATATATATATACAGTTAAATTTTATTAAAAAAATTTTTAACATTTATTTACTTTTGAGACAGAGATAGAGACAGACAGAGCATGAGTGGGGAAGGGGCAGAGAGAGAGAGGGAGACACAGAATCTGAAGCAGGCTCCAGGCTTTGACCTGTCAGCACAGAGCCTGAGGCAGGGCTCAAACCCCTGGACCATGAGATCGTGACCTGAGCTGAAGTAGGATGCTCAACTGACTGAGCCATCCAGGCTCCCCAATAGTTAAATTTTAAACTATTGTAATGAGAAATTAAATGAGAATAGAATGAGAAATTATGTGTTTTTTTTTTTTTTAAGAAGCACTAATGAGGTTATGTGTTTTTATTTAACTGGCACTTAGATATTACTTTTATGCCAGACCTTATCTAAGAGCTTTACAAATATCAACTATTTAATCCTCCTAACAACCCAGTGGGGTAGGCAATATTATATTTTCATTATGCAGACAAGGAAACTATGCAGAGAAGATATGCAATGTTTTCATGGTCACCTAGCCAGTAAGTAGTGGGCCAGGATTTGGACACCATCAGTCCAGCTTCAGAGTCTGTGCTCATAACCACTACACTTCTGCAGAATTTATTGTTATTATTGTTATTATTTTATATAACAAAATAGATATTTTTTACCTCTATTGAAGTATAAGTGATAAATAAAATTATGTATCTTTAAGGTGTAGAAAGTGTTTATATATATATATACACATTGTGAAATAACAACTATAATCAAGTTAATTAACACATCCATCATCTCATATAATTATCTTTTTGTGTGTGTGGTGAGAACATTTAAGACCTACTCTTTTAGCACATTTCAAGTATACATAGTCACTATGCTGTACATCAGATCTCATTTCTGCAGACTTTTTTGATACTGCCTTTCCAGTTAGTAAAAATCTGAATTATAGTTTAATTATCATGAGGTACAATGGATAGAGTGCTAGGATTCAGAAGCCTATGTTTGAGACTGTTTGCATTGTGTAACTTCTGAAAAGTCACTAATTTCTCTGAATCCCAGTATAAAATGTGATTATCCTGACCATATTACTTTACTGGGTTATTGTGAGTCTCAAAGAATATGTATGTACTCAAATGGTATGTAAAGAGTAGGATGCCACACAAGCCAAATTATTTATCAGGTAGGTCACTTACAATTTTGGCACACAGAGCGCTCCATAACTTCTAAATGTGACTATTGATTGCCTCAGGAGATAAGACTGTATTTTGGAATGTAAAATTGCAAACTTTTCTCAAAATATGACTTACTCTGAAACATATTTACATTAAAATGAAAGTTCATAACATAAGAAGTTAACAATTTCCAATACAAAAAAATTATTTCTAATTATGCCTAGGTGTAGGAAGATGTATTTTTATTACAAATACTCAGCTAGAGGTAAGCTATATTTATAAAGTTTGGATACGGATAGCATTCGTGACTAAATACGTTGGTTCATATATCTGTTTACTTGGAAAAATGTGGTGCTAAATACATTTCAAGGGATTCTCCCAGTGTTGTCATTTGTTTAAAAAAAAATCAGTGATGGAGTTTAAGCTAAGGAAATAAACATCATATAATGTCTTTGAACCTCAGCTCCTTATTATGAAAAGACTGTGCAGCCAGAGTTCTACACCTGGATCTGGTAATTTCTTGATGTATGACACGCCATGAGTTATTTAGTTTCTATGAGCCTCAATTTCCTTTCTTCATATGTAAAACTGGGAAAATAATAGCACTTACCCCATAGCATTGATTTAAGGATTGAGTTAATACATATAAAATGCTTACATAGTTTTTGCAACAAGTACTTAATACATTTTACCATTATTACTATTGTTATGGTTATTATTTTCAGTGACTTTCTGCCAGAAAGAGAGTATATTCATAATATGCAGGCTTTTTCTGTTCAGAAATTATGGTTATGGTATTTCATAGCATATATGTGCAGAGATCCACCTAATCAGTTCTGTGCCGTTCTTCTACTTTGTTACCCATTGCTCTTCCTAGCTGAGCTATTCCTTTCACCAGGACCATCATTTTCCTAGTGCTCTGTGTTGACATCTTAGAATCATTTTCATTTGTTTCACTGCCACTTCTGTCATGGCCTTTCAATCATCAAGTTCTACTGATTGTTTACCAAACAATATGGGTTCAACAAATAATCATTGGGCAAATATAAAAACCAAACAATATCTATAATATCAGGGAGCTTTCAATTTGATAGGGGAAACAGACATGTAAATATAATGTGGTGTTAGAGTAGTCTGTACAGAACATGGTGGCCAGTTCTATGAAGGAACAGGCTGGTTTTTCCGCGCGGAGGGTGAGGTGGTAAAATTTGAGCTTTGCCGGCTCTATCATCCCCTTCGTTGGCAGAGGTGTCCTTTCAACTTTCTTTATCTAATTTCTCAGTGATTTTATTTCCAAAATACATCTTGAATCCCTCTGCTTCTTTCTATTTTCACTGGATTTCCCTAGTCCAAGAAACCATTATGTTTCATTTGGTGTAAAAGTACTTCCTAACTTGTGTCCTCACTTCTATTCTCGCCTTGCTAAAATATATTTCTCATAAGTCATTTAGATTAAAAAAAAAAAAACAGTACTGATACTAGAGCATGTTATTCCTCTGTTTAAAACTCTTTAATAGGGGTGCCTGGGTGGCTCAGTCGGTTGACTGTCTGGCTTTGGCTCAGGTCATGATCTCACAGTTTGTGGGTTTGAGCCCCTCATTGGGCTCTGTGCTGACAGCTTAGAGCCTGGAGCCTGCTTCAAATTCTGTGTCTCCTCTCTCTCTGCTCCTCCCCCGCTCATGCTCTGTCTCTCTCTCTCTTCTTCAAAAATAAATAAAAACATTAAAAAAAATTAAAAAAAACCCTCTTTAATAGATTCTCATTGCATTTAGAAAAAAAATCTAAACTCCTATTCATGACCTGTGAGACTTTACCAACAGACTATTGCCATAAAGGCTTTCTTTTCATTTTTGCATATTCAAAGTTTATTCCTATGTTTGATAGGAGCAATAATGGCCTTCCAAAGATGTCCATGTCTTAATCTCCAGAAGCTGTGAATATGTTACCTTTCATGTCAAAAGGACTTTGCAGATGTGATTAAGGATCTTGAGAGGGGAGAAATTATCCTGGATGATATAGGTGGAAACAGTATAGTCACATGTGTCCTTAGAGCCAGAGAACCTTTCTTGCCTGTGGTCAGAGAAAGATGTGGTCACAAAAATAGTGTCAGAGTGATGCTATGTTGCTGGCTTTGAAGATGGAGGAAGAGGCTGTGGGATCGTGAGTGACCCCTAGAATGTTGAAAAGGCAAGGAAATGGATTCTCTGCCAGAACCTCTAAAAAGGAATGCAGGCCTGCTGACACCTTGATTTTGGCCCAATGAGACCCAGACTTCTGATCTACAGAACTATAAGATGGTACATGGTGTTGTTTTAAGCCACTAAGTTTGTGATAATTTTTATGGCAGCCATAGAAAATTAATATATAATTCCAAGCCACATACACCTGCTGTTACCTCTGTTTAGAATGCCATTTTTCCCCCCCGTTCTCTAGCGATAGAGCTTTTTTCAAATTTTAGGTCTCAGATTCCCTGTTACTTCTTTCAGATGGCCCTAATCTTCAGCATTCTTCCCACCACCACCTCCTGAACAACTCTAAAACAACACACTCTTTATTTCCTTCATGGCATATCATTGTCTGGAATTACCTGTTTTCATATTTACTCACTTATTTATTATTGTTTTTCCACTCAAGGTTATAAGCTCTCCAGCATCAGGGACTTTGTTTGTGTTGTTCACAGATATATCCTCAGTTCCTGGAGTAGACCTGGCTAATAATAGGTATTCAACAAATATTTGTTGAATGAGGGAATGAACTAGACAAGGGAAATGGTTATTTCCGGCAAAGGTCAGAGCCTGAGCAAAATTCTGAGGTGTGAAACTGCTCATGTGCCTGGGAAAATTTATGTTTCCAATGGCTGAAGCCAAAAGAGGAAAACAGAAAGAGATGGGAACCAAGAAGTAGGCATTTTCCTCCTCCCTGTGCCCTCCTTTCTCCCCTCCTCCTCCTTCCCTCTTCTTTTAAAATATTATGTCACTATATCTTCTAAGTACTTGGGAGTTAATGTAGTTTAGGTTTTTTTTTTTTTTTTTTTTTTTTTTTTTTTTTTTTAGAAGGGGGAAATAATTGAGTGAAGAAACATGTAATAAAGCCAACAAGACTTGGCAATCAATTGGATGTATGTTGAGGGAGAAGGAAGGGTGTCTTCCTATGTTCCTGATCTTTGGGACTATAATAATGGTGGCAGTGTTAATGGGTACAAAGAACAATGAGAGATAATGGTTTCATTTTGGACTCTTTGAGCTTGGTGAACTTGTTCAGAGGAAGATGTTCAATGCAGACACTTAGAAATACAAGTTTACAAGAGCACCTGGTTGGCTCAGTAGGTTGAGCATCAGACTGGCTCAGGTCATGATCTCATTGTTTATGAGTTCAAGCCCCACATAGGGCTCACTGCTGTCAGCGATGAGCCCCTTCGGATCCTCTGTCTCCCTCTCTCTGCCCCTACCCCCACTTGTGTATGCAGCACCATCTTAAAATAAAAAATAAAAATTAAAAAAAAGAAATACAAGTCTGCAGATCTATAATTCAGGAAGAAAGCCTTGACTGGAAGTCGTTAGCATGTAAATGAAAATGAACTCCAGGGAGCTAATAATTAATATAGCCCAAGAGAATGGGCAGCATGGGTAACATGCTGATGGGACAATGTTGGAAAACCACAATAACTCTCTGAAAGGAAACAGAAAAGGATGTTTGACCAGAAAAGCAAGGAATATAAGAGGACTATGTAGGACCAGGGAGTCTTGAGAGGAAGGAGTTTCAGTAAGAAGGGAATAGTCAGAGTATCAAATACTATAGGGAAGGAAGATGAAAAGTCTTTGGATTTATCAATAGAGATATGGATGTCTCTGGTACTGCTGGCGATGATATTCTAATGCAAAGGGTGAAGTATAACTGAGGGGTGCGGGAGTAGAAGGGGAAAAAGAGACTACACAAGATGAGTACTTAAGGGAAATCTTTGGGTTTTTTTGTTTCTTTTTTGAGGATAGAGATGACACAGAAAAATGTCCTGCAGGAGATGTGAAGGGATGGGATAAAGAGGACCAAGGGAGGGGTGCCTGGGTGGCTCAGTTGGTTAAGTGTCTGACACTTGGTTTTGGCTCAGGTCATGATCTCACAATTTGTGAGTTCAAGCTGAACTGTACTAAAGGCATGGAGCCTGCTTGGGATTCTCTCTCTTTTCTTCTCTTCCTGTCCCTCCCCCTGCTCATGCTCTCTCTTGCTGTCTCTCTCCCTCTCTCTCTCAAAATAAGTAAACTAAAAAAAAAAAAAAAAAAAAAAAGGAGTGTCAAGGGAATGATCAACTGTGAGGGTGCTGAGACATCTATTCTCTGGAGACTGGAAATATTGGTGTCAGGCAGATCTAAGACGTAGGAAGAAATAAACATACTCACTTGGGAGTCAGACATCTCTGATATAGAACCCTAAACCCTAAATCTACCACTTAGTAGCTGAGCAAACTTGAGCAGGTAAATTTCTTTGAATCATAATTCCTTATATATGATTTGAGAAAAATAATAACTTTCAAGGTTGCTTTGGAAATTGAATTGGTAAATGCTTACTCAAGAGGTGGGTATTATTATCATGTGTATACTTGGGAAGGGCTTCACTGAAATTGAGATGGATTTATGAGCTCCCCACGTAAGCACTGAGGCCTAGAATCAGTTCTTCAAGAACTAAGAAATGGTTGAGTCCTCTATCCTGAATGCAACCACATCTATAAAACAGACACACCTGGTGAACACCTGTGTACGTTTTACTCTTGCAAATTGTAATGTAGGATCCTAATAGATGATAGAGGAAAAGCCTGAGTCACAAAGCTCCCAGAGATGAGCTAATTTATCACAGCTGTCCTGAGAATATTTGCTGTGTCCCCATCATACCACGTGCTTTTGGTTTGATAGGAAGAAGAGGCTGAAGCTGGAGGGAACCGTGAGAAGCTGAATTGCGTTTTTAATCTTTCTTGTAAAAGTGAAAAATTAAACTGAGACATCCAGGGCTCAAGGTGATTGGAAAGTTGAGCCCCTCTGGAATATTTCTCCAGAGATTCTAGCTCCCAGCTAAAATTCAAAGGTTCTTGGATTTCTTCTATTAAAAGTGATCATGTATTACTTAGCTAATTGCACTCTATAATCTGTCCTTTCTATGAATTTCTACTGGCCTTAATGCACTCCCCAAAGTATTTATATGCTCTGGCTTATGTTTCTTTGTTTCATGTAAATTTATCTTTTTTAGCATCTACTTGTGTTCCTTGATGACAATGGGACAAGGCCTTCAGTTATTTCGTGTCGTTTTCTCCCTCATTGCTTCGTATGGTGCAAGGTACCTGATCACTGCGTAGTTACTATAAGCAGTTGACTCACCTGTATTGTATAGGACAGCCATTCTGGGTCTAGGTGTACTCAAGGCAGTGAATGTATTAGATCATGTACAACACTCAGAGATCATTAAGATCTTGGCAAGCAAGAGGGGTGGCACAAAAATTCGTGAATATCGCTCTTCAAGGGCATGTGCAACTGGGACTACCACAGTCCCTGAAAGACTGGTGTAGGAATAATAACTCCACCATCGACTCTTATGTAGCTCTTTGCAATTTGGAACTTAGTTAATAATACACTACTCATTTTAGTGTCCCTAAACCTTAAACACTGGTCAAGGCAGAGCCCTTTTCTCAAATGAGAAAATGGGAGTGCCCAGAGATAAAGGCCTTTGTGTTGACGAAATTGGTAAGTGGCAGAGCTGTTGTTGAAAATGAGACTTGCTGGATCCAAATGCAGTATACTTCCCATTCCTCTACACTAACATAGTCGACTAGTTTTCTACATAATAAAACTTTCTGGGCCAAGAGGGATCTGCAGATGTGTTCCACTAAACAAGAGATGTGGAGAAATGCGGAGATCATCTTAATTCAAAGTAGGATGCATCACAAATTCATTCGTCTCAAGCAGTTTCCTTCACCTGAAGCTTACCTGGGCACAGTTTTAATAGTCCCCTTCCAGAATCTGGGAAAAGAAACTGAATCTGGAAAAAGAAACACAGTCTGTCAAGGAGACAAGAATACTTCCTCTTCAGTGAAAAGAAAGGGTTAAAATTTGATCCTTTGAAAGTTTAAGGTGGACAAGAGTCCTGAATTATCTAGACACCAAAGAGTAGGCAAAAAGGCTGTGTAGCTTATAGGGAAAAAAGTGAAGGGGTGTGTGTCTGGGGGAAGGATTAGGGAGGGGAGAATAGGACTATTTCCTTCTAACAGGCTTTCTGTTAAAAAACAAAAGAAAGAAAGAAAGAGAAAGAGAAATAAACATTTGTTCCTGTGATTAAGCCCTCATTTGTGTTTAAAACATAAGTGAAGTAGGGACAGTTCAAGGCACAGAGGCGCGTGTTCTGATTCGGTTGTTTACCATCAATCAGACCGTTGCTTGGCAGACACTGGATGGTTATGAGCCTGAACAAGCTGAAAAGGGGCAGGAAAAGAAGTGGAGGCAGCATTCTTCCTATTTAAAGCTGCATCGCTTGAAAAAAGTTTTCTCAGACTGTGCTGGAGCTGGTGCTGAAAAAGGGGGCTTGCAAAGGCTGCCCTGGGGCTGGTGCTAAAAGAGCCCGCAGCTGACTTCATGGTGCTACAATAACCTTAGAATCTACTTTTCACTCCCAGGAGGACCCACATGTCTAATATTTAGACATGATGGCAAGCTGGGTGGAAGCAAGACCTCTCCTCATTCTTACTGTTTTATTAGGGCAGTTTGTCTCAATAAAAGCCCAGGAAGAAGGCGAGGATGGTGAGTTTGCTGTTTGCTTTGCTTGTGGTGTTTACTGCACGGTTTGGGAAATAGGTGGAATGTTAAGCCTCGGGAAGGAAGAGCGTGAAGAGGAAGTTCTGGTTTGAAGTTGAGAAGGGGGCTGACAGATTTGCACCTGGGAAACGGCTCTCTCTCGGAAGACAATCAGGATATTTGTAAATGCGGAGCTTCTCCATCTGCCGTTGGGCTGCATGTTTCTGGGAAACCCTAGGAGAAGTCCTTTTGCCTGAATGTGGACAGTGGGAACTTTAAAAGAAATGGAGAGTGCTTAAAACGGAGCACTAAAGGCACTTTTAGCCAGAGGAGTTCTGTTCTGTGGGCTGGAGTTTTCAGAGCAAGGAAAAGTCGCAGCAGGAGCTGGGTAGGGTGGAGTCTTTTTTGTACGGAACTTCAGCTGCTTCATACAATTCTTTGTTTAGAAAAACCTCTGCAGCCACTCTGATAACTGATTTTTCTTTGTCTTTGGCTCCTTATTCTTTTCTCTTTACAGGCTTTTACTTCTTTCCCATTTTCATTTGTGATCTTAAACCACTTTTGCTTCCTGAGAGACAGTCTCGTTTACTTGTCCGTGACAGAGGCTGATAGAAGCCAGATTTCTTAAACAGTGGTATTTTCCCACCCTACTGACTTGATTATCAGGACAGTGGTGGCTCCCTGCTGGATGGCGGAAGGCTGCAAATCGGCATGCCTTATATATAATGTATTTATCATGGAGTATTTGCATGGGCATTATCCTTTAGACACAAGTTTCATTTCTTTTTTCTGATTTAAGGCAAATCTTGCCTGGTTACCGATTTTTTTTCCTATGCAATCTGCTCATGGTTAGAGTTGGGTGGCATGCTATGGTTAAGCAAAAACGCATGGCTGCTATAGAATATAAGAAAACATTTAAATTGGTTCCACTGGTTATTAAATCCTTATTCTCCAGACATGTTTTTTTTTCATAATAGACCATATACATTTTCATAACTATTTAACATCAAACTCAAGCTTTTAAAACTTAGCACATTTAAACTTTTCTGTTATTGTCTTTTATATATATTTTGAGTGTATATATATATATATATATATACACAGATATATGCATATGTGTGTGTATATTTTTTAATACCTGCTTCTGTGTATTTTTGCTCTGAAGATGTTCATAAGATTAATCTACAGGCCACAAGGTCTAAAAATCATTTAAAGAGTGAAAATAAGAATGTGAGATGAATACCCAACAATCTGTCCAGAGTCCCATAGAGGGGGCACTTTCTAAAATCTTGTAACTTTTTACGTTACTTTTTATGTTTTAAAAAACGAGGCAATTGATAAAAGGTAAAACTGTTGAGTTTCTTTGAAATGGTGTGAAAAGCATTAGTTGTTTGGAGGGGAAGCGAAAATAATTGAATAGGTACTAGGAGTCAGGAAAGGGGAGGAAAAAATATGGAAAAATTACAATAGAAATAGCAAATTCAATTATAAAAGGAACAGTTCACTCCCCTCCCCCACCAAAACAATCAACAACTTTAGTTTAAAACTTAATTAACACAATTTTCCATGTCAATATACTTTAAAATAAACAACTTACTTTTATAAAGTGTGGAAATAATTGATCATGTGAATAAACGAAAAGAGTGTTTCATAAGGTATATGGAATAGGCATATGTTAAAAGACTTTCCCAAATAATTGTAATTACTCTGTAGGTGTTATTGAAAAATAAGGAGAGTTTAATGTTTTCTAATATTAATTTACCTAAATTTTAGAAATTTTATATTTGGTGCAAAACAGTCTCCATCTCCATACCAACCCCTCTTCCCCCTATATAACCAAACAGCACAGCAATCGGAATCCCAAACATCAGATTTTACAGAAAAAGTATAATTCCATACATACACATGGTAAAACTTAAATTCCTCTGTTTTATTACTCAACCCAGGAGAAAATATGTGATAAAAATTCAATAGCAATAGAAAGTTGTATGGCCCAAATTAAAGGTAATATACGCAAGAATCCCAGAATCTAGTATATTCAGAGTTTTGTAACTTGTATTGTACTTACTTACTGTTCATATTTTGGTTTCAGTTATATTGAATGGATACTTGGCAATACTTTATTCCCCCTGTTCAGGCTTGACACAAGCTTAATAAAAGTGTCAGAATTTTGAAACTCCATGTGATTTTAAATTTGGGGAAGAGTAAGTTCAAGTAAATGCTTTAAACTAAAGAAATAGCTAAGGTTCACAGGCAAAACAAGTATATTTTTCAAATTTTGGCTATAACTAAGTGATATAATGTGGTAGTGATTTTGTGTAAAAATATGTCCCCTTTGAAATGTAGACACGTGTTATCACAGGTAACTACATGTTTACAAGCTTTTATAGTTTTCTTTTCAAGACTTCAAGGTATATTTTTTATCTGTTTGACTGTTTATTTACCAGAAATGTCAACATAAGCACAGTGTCTGCCTGATAGAAATACTTATGAATGATGAGATAAGAGTAAATAAATAAAGTTTTGGGACATATAGGCCCAGATAATTACTACCTATCAAAAATATAAGAACTGAATTAATTTTTCACATTCCTAAGAACTGAAGGGAAGTTGGGCTAACTTTAGTTGACACTATTCAGTAACAAGAAGCAGAGTTAAGAAGACAAAATCAGCTTTTCATATTTTTGGGGTATATGTGTTTGTGATGGTGGTGGTGGGATGCTTTAAAAGGTTCCCCATTTGTTTTTTCTAGGAGAAAATACTATGAATTTATAGTAATTTTTATACTAAACAAAGGTCTGACACCTATTGAGTTATGCACATTTTTGTTATTAGAAATGGACAGACTTAATCTGAGAATATAATCTTTGATATGAATCGTTGATTTCAACAACAGAGAAAGAATGGGGAGAAGGAAAGGTGCAGCATTGTACCATTTATTTCCAGAGACCAGGTAGGTGACATAAACAAGTGAAGCAAGTGAGTGTTTGTATATCTACAGGGGATGATGGGCCTGTGGAGAACCGAAGATGCATATGCCCACTTTAAGGCATTCAAAACCAGTGTTTTCCAGAAAGCATTGCATAAGACAAATACAATATCTCTGAGTGCCAAGTCTGGCTCATGGACCATAAATTTGCAACCCTCTTGTTGCAACCCTACACTGATATCCTGGACCCAAGCCAGCTTCTGATTACTAAGAGATGAAGGGCTCAGAGTCCTTTTTATATCATGGTTTCTTCCATTTTTATGTCACATCTACCATTTATCTCATTATTATAATACAAACTTGAAGACACAAGTGCTCATTACTTAGTACTACTTGGCCCAGATCGTTTTAAATGGTACTTAGTACGTTACTAAGTAGTACTTGGATTGGATCATTTTATAGGAAGTAGAGAATATGAATACATAGCTTAAGATACTTGAAAACTCATAAATTGTTTTATTTTATTTTATTTTATTTTTTCAACGTTTATTTATTTTTGGGACAGAGAGAGACAGAGCATGAACGGGGGAGGGGCAGAGAGAGAGGGAGACACAGAATCGGAAACAGGCTCCAGGCTCTGAGCCATCAGCCCAGAGCCCGACGCGGGGCTCGAACTCACGGGACTGCGAGATCGTGACCTGGCTGAAGTCGGACGCTTAACCGACTGCGCCACCCAGGCGCCCCTCATAAATTGTTTTAAACTCATTACTATTGAAATAGATACTTTGGATTATGTAGGACATACAACCTTTTCTTTCATAGTGGATGTTTTAATCTAGGTTCAGTTGCATATACCAGAATGCAATTGTTTAAATTTTTTTTTAAGTGCTTTTTTTTTTTTTTTAAATAAAAGAGAGTTTTAGTTAGGTAGTGAAAGGCTGGTATATTAGCTCTACAAAGTCATCAAAGACTCCATCTCTTTCTATTTCTCTACTCTCATATTCCTGGGGTATAATCCTTGATGTTATGGTCTTAGATGGCTGCTGAATTTCCAGCCGTTACATTTCCTTTCCAGGCATCTGGATAGAGGTTGAGAGACGAAGGCTGTGATTCTCTCTTTATTCATGGAGACTATTAAGTCTTCATCCCATTTCAACTTACTTGTGGCCAGAATTCGGTCATATGGTCACACAAAGCTACAAGGGTGGCTGGGAAATGCAGTCTTTTAGGTGAGTAGCACTAGCAGTGTACTCTACTGAATAGAATTATGTTACGAAAGAAATAAAAGAAAGAATAGCTGTTAGGAGGCAAATATAGTCCCAACCGCAATG
Organism: Herpailurus yagouaroundi; assembly: GCF_014898765.1. Taxonomy (NCBI): domain Eukaryota; kingdom Metazoa; phylum Chordata; class Mammalia; order Carnivora; family Felidae; genus Herpailurus; species Herpailurus yagouaroundi. The sequence goes on along the minus strand of NW_024412395.1, from coordinate 68,827,628 downwards.
AGTGTAACTGTCACCCACTTTCATTGGAATAGATCTAGTTTCACTGGGCAGGATATAGTTGTGTGACCAGATGTACCCTTGTTATTGGTCACTTCCAAGTAGTCCATGAAGCCAAGAACATTGGATGGCACTTAAATTAGACTGCAGCTTTTGCTTTCTAATTCTTTTAAAATACATTTAGAAGTACCTATAACTTTTATCCAAACTAAAGTGAGGCTTTATTTTGAAGACTATATCTCTTTCTATAGATGTAGACTGGTAGATTGATAGATACAGATAATTTTTTATATTGACAGAACATGTGCTTTGACCATGACTCTTTAGGTTAGTGGGTAAGCAATCCACAGATCCACATTGAGCTGGCTGAATAATCATCTGAAGAGCTTGTTACTCATATAGATTCTAGGCTTCCCTCTTTTCCAGATATCTTGATGTAGATGGTTTGGATGGGATTTGGGAAGCTCTCTAGGTGATTCTGATTCCTGTTGGTTAACCACTATACTGCATCTCTGCCTAACATCCTTTTGATATTGACGTGGACCAGTTGGCTTCTTATTCCAAGACTACACAACTGTGGTGTGGAAATAACTTGCTATTCTACTTATTCCTTTCACTTACAAAGTTGCCTAATTAAAGTTTGTAGAGAAACTGTGGCAAATTCACCATCATTTCTGGAAAAATAACTCAATGCCCAAATCTTCTTCACGGCAGTTAGGTAAATCATTCTACTATGCAATGAGTACATCTTATTAAAATATATTTCCAGGTGGTTATATAATTTTCATTTTCTCTCTTGCTTCCTGTCTTCACATTTTTAGCACACTTTTTCACCACAGGTCTAAAATTCATTGTATTGGTCAGTCTAGAAATGCACATAATGCTGACTGTGAGGTAAAAACACAAAGAGAAATCTTTGTTTTGAGTAGCTGGGACTTACAAGTTTGGAATAATGTTAATCTATGGCCACAGAAAAAAATCTTTTTTAAACAATGTTCTCCTACTTGAAGGACAATCCATACATCATCAGTGGCCTTTTATCACATTCATATAATGTTTAAAAATCAGTCATTTTTTGACCTACTATGTTTTGTTTTGAATCACAACATTCAAAAATTTAGATTTACATATGAAAGATGTAGTAATGATAGAGGAAAAGACTAAAATTATTAGTTATTAATTGATTTTATTATATAAATTTGGGCAAGTTGTACAAGTTTGTATAAAACAATGGAGTTGGGAAGATATTGACAATTCAGTTTTCCTCCTAATTTCTTTCCATGTAAATTTTACATGTATTTCATCTAAATTTCCTTTAAGACTGTTGAGCTGTTATAATCAATATTTTTAAAACAATATTTTTAATCTACTCTTGCATTTGCTTGACGAGAGGAGCAGACTGTCTTATGGAATATTTTGCCTTAAAATTGTGGCCACATTGGCAGCTTTGATGTTTTTATTATATTTCATTGATGTTCAAAACTAAGCCCTTCCAAAGAAATCAAGTTGTTTTCATCTTATACATAATATATTCTCTAAGGAAAGTGTATAAGATAAATCACAATAATGCAAGATTTTTCTTATCCCCATGTTGCCTTCTACAGAGAAGGTAGTGATAATAACAATATTAATAAATTAAGATTAATGAATTAATGGAAACTTGTCCCTATAGCTCTATGGTATAATGTTCAAACTCAAAAATGTTTGCATCCTTTTTTTTTTTTTTTTTTAAGTTTCTCCTGGGAAAGAGAAAAGACAGTCTCACAGTTCTCTCTCTCTCTCTCTCTCTCTCTCTTTTTTTTTCTTTTTTTTTTCTTTTTTGGGTGTCTGCTCAATCAGAGTTATAAACCCAGTTTCAAGAGGCAACAAATATATTTTCAGTGGAAATGTTGCTTGCAACATAAGCATCATAGACTTATTGCAGTCTGCATACTGTAGTAAGGAAAGGAAGCGCAGCCCAACAATCACTGGGAAAACACATGGGTTCTGGTCCATCTCTGCTATTTAGCTGTTTTGCAACCTGCAGAGTCCTTTAGTCACACCAAGCTTTTGAGTCCTCATGTAAAATCAGGGATAATGTACACACCCCTGTCAATCTGATGGGACTCCTAGGCAGATCATTTGGGAAAATTACCTGAAGGTAATTTTAGAGCACTTAAATGAGACACAGAGAGTGATATTACAATCTGATTTCAGTCATCACCGATACAAACCTTAGTGGTATATTTTTTACTTTACCTAATCTTTGAATTTATTTTGAGAAAACTTCTGGATTTGTTCCTCTTCTGTACTTTCTTTATTCTCCATTTCCCAGAGGAACTTGCTCCATCAATCATGTTCTCTTTTCTATAACTACAACCACTCTCTTTCTTTGGTGCTTTTCCCGCTATCTTATAAACAATCTCAGCTCTCTCCCAGGGCTCCTGTGTGGCTCCCACCCTTTCTTAATTCTTACCCTGCCTGCTTTAAAAGAGTAATATAGTTTTCTGTCTCTCCTTCCATGCCCTCACTCATCCCTATGCACTCTGACTTTTGCCTGCTCCCTGCCCCATTCCAGTGAAGCTAGTGGAGTAAGATGAAGACGAAAATGGCGATGTTTCCGGTGGGCTCCTTTTACCTGTCTTATCAGGCCTTTCGCCTTTATTTGATACAATTAACCACTCCAGCTTTCCTGAAAGACTACTCTCTGAAAGTTCTTCCTCTAGCTACCTCACCTTTTCTTCTCAGCATGGGCTCCTTCTCTCCTTTTTTCCCCTAGCACTTTGTTTTCTCAGAGGATTTAGTTCACTGGTCTTCCCTGTATATTCTCTTCCTAGATCCATCTAGGAATCAATCACTCTCAGGGTTTTGCTTAACAACTAACTGCTGATAATTCTCAAATCTCTTTCCAATCCTGAACTTCTACATGAACTTCAGAATTCTCCACTGATGGGCCATAACCACTTCAAGTTCAGTGTATCTAAAACTCAACTCATTATCTTTCCCCTAAGACAAGATCATTTTTCCTGTGTATTCCTTATATCAGTTAATGGCAACATCATCTTACCTGGTCACTCCAGCAAAATTCCAATCAGTTACTAAATTCTTCCGTTTTATCCACTAAATATTTCCTCAATATACCTCTTCTCCCTGCCTTCTCCAAACACCTCAGTTCAGGCCTACATTATATCCCTGGATAATTGCAGTAGCATTTAAATTCCTTGCCTTGCCTCCTGTGTGGCCACTTCCCACTTGCATGTGTGTAGACCTCTTCTGTTGCCATGTTGCCACTGTGATATAAAAATCTAAATCAAAAAACCTAAAATCTGATCACATCATTACCTTCCCTATAACCTTCCATTGACTCCAGTAATTTGGAGAAAGAATAATGTTCAAGCTCCTAAGCATGGCACACGAGACCTTCTAAGATCTGGCCTGTTTCTAGAATGTGAGTCAGATCAGCTGTAACTCCATGTCTCAAAATAAGAAATTGCTTGTAGTTTTGACCTCCCACTGCACATACACACATGCGCTTTTCCTTTTTTTACCTCTGCTTTTCAGATTCCACTCCATGTTATGAATTCATTTTATGTATTAGGTACATGATAGTTATTCCATTATTAATTTAATGAAATATTAATTTTTAAATTATAATTTTAAATATTAATTTAATGGAATATTAATTTTTAAAATCTAAAAAAAATTCCCACCATTTATTTATTTTATTTTACTTTATTTTATTTTTGAGAGAGAAAGAGAGAGAGAGAGAGACAGAGCACGAGCAGGGGAAGGGGCAGGGAGAGAGGGACACATGGGATCCGAAGCAGGCTTCAGGCTCTACACTGTCAGCATAGAGCCTGATGCGGGGCTCAAAGTCACCAACTGTGAGATTATCACCTGAGCCAAAGTCGGTGCTGAACCCACTGAGCCATCCAGGTGCCCTTCTTTTTTTTTTTCCCCCTGCCATTTATTCAAGTATCACTGCACTTATTTCAAACTCAGGTTTTGCAAATTTGCATATTCTTGAGCAATTTTTTTTTATTTCTCTGTCTTAGTTTCTTTATGTATACAATTAGAATGATAATATTTACCTCAAATAATTATTATGAACACTATCCCACATATAAACCACCTATATAGTATGGCTCCTAGTAAATAGCAGGAGCTCATTAAATGATAGTTGATATTATTATTCCATTACTACTTAATAACATAGAAATAATAATAAATGCTTATTGGGTGATTATGACGATGAAACTGTTAGTATGGAAAAATAAACAACTTTTGTTCTCAAAGAGATGAACATCTAGTGTAAAACTTAAAATGCAAATTTTACCTACCATTGTATTATGGTCATTTTGATAATACATCGATGTATTTACCTGATTTCTAATTGGGCTATATTTTAAACCTATTTAAAATTTTTATTCTTCAAACAGTAGAATTTTACTGTATTGGCTCCTTATATAGGTTTACTATGGGAAAAAACAAAAGAAACAAAAACATCTTTCCACTGGAGACTGGAGACTGTCTCATGGCCATGTGGTCTGAAGCATCACCCCCCACTTCCTGTTTCACACCCCCCCCACACACACATTTTATTCTGTGCAATGGTTTCCAGTGTGTGAGCAAGCCAAGCACGATTCATTCCATGCCCCAGTGCTACCTCATGCCTGTCTACCAGCTATGTCTATTTCAGAGTTTATTCTCTGAAAATATGATAGTCATAAAAATCTCTATTAAAAATTGGAAGCTTATTTTCCAAACTGCCTTGCTCTGGGTTGCATTTGGAATGAGAGGAATTGCTTCACTGCACAGGGATTTACAAGGCAGCTCCCGGGACTATTTGGATACAGAAGTGGGGTGACCCATCTTTTCCCAGACTTCGCAGCAAGTCTCTTCATTTTCCAAAGGTTGCTGGTTTCTTCACTCCTACTCCCAGGAGATTTTTGTGAAGTTTACTCCAGAAAGCAGAAACTGTGTAGGAAGTAGGCACATTATTCACACTCATGCTTTCCCTACTTTGCTGCACTTTTCATTCTTCCCAGTTTTTCACACTTTAATAAAATGATGGTTTTGACTTAGAGGGAGGCACGCTTATGGAATTTTACCAGATAATTTGTAGCTATGAATTTCTTTAACTAAATCTTTATTATCCAGTATGGTTGTTCTGTGGCCATCAGCTTTAGATTTATTTTTTCATTATGGAATTCTAAAAATATGGATGGTTTCCATAGCAAATAAATTCATTTATAGAGCTTTAATCTTTTTATTTATCTTAAATAGTAGTTGTATGCTTATTACTTGCTCCTGAGGTAGAGGAACCTATCCGATTCATTTATGCTAGTTTGAAATTATTTTTTTAATGTTTATCTATTTTTGAAAGAGAGACAGAACATGAGTGGGGGAGGGGCAGAGAGAGAGGGAGACACAGAATCTGAAGCAGGCTTCAGGCTCTGAGGTGTCAGCACAGAGCCCGATGCGGGGCTCGAACTCAGGAACCACTAGATCATGAGCCAAAGTCGGACACTTAACTGACTAAGTCACCCAGATGCCCCTAGTTTGAAATTACTTTTAAGACATTTCTGTCTCATTCTTTGCAGAGCTTTATGTTGAAGAAATGATTAAGTTACAGTTTAATCCAGAACACCATGTTTTTCATGTTAGTGCTAATTTTTGAACTAGAATTTCTGGTAGGATGGGCTGGTGGACAGTGAAGTTAATTGATTGTCATAGTAGATGAACTGCAAAAAACCTGCCTAGTGTTCAGGTCTTTGGCTATAAACACTAAATCTCTGAAGCTTTATAAACAAGCCTTATACTTTATTTTGAGAAGGCAGAAGGGTACTGGTCATTCCAAGATAAATGAGTGATTCTGATATAAGAACTTTCTTTTACACAAGTTTATACTGGTAAAAAAAAAAAAAAAAAACCTTGGGCCCTTGAAGGAGGAACAACTGAACACTTCATCAGAGTTCTTGTGTTCAGACCTTCAGGTGCTATAAGTGTTATGTCTTTCTGAGTATTCATACAAAATGTCACTTCTTTCTCCAACCATTTCCCATATCCCCTCAAGTCGTGGTGTCCACTGATGAGATTAGGCAAGGGTTTGTGCTTTTATTTTTCTCCCTCAAGCATCGTAAAACTGAACTGGATTTTGCTGAGAAACAACTAATAAATTCCCGAACAAATGGAATTCTCATTAGCCTGGGAAGAATTCAGTCTTCTTGCAATCTGCTTATTTTATTTTTTTAAAAAGTGGGGTAATTCCTTTATGTAGAGAAAGAGACAAAACTGAAACAGAATTAGTGCTATAGAGATTAATCAGTGAATGCATTTGAAGTTCCATTGGCAAGGCTTGTGATGGTTTGGTACACAGAGGATGATAAAATATTGATAATTAAACTTGTACTTTTAAATGTTATTTTGGCATTTGCAGCATATATGTTCCATAAACTTGCCAAAGGAACACTTACCCGAGCTACCTTGTCTTCTTTCCACATCTGTTCTATGGAGGCAATGTTGCAAAGTCCTAGAGGAAAGAGCAGGTTCAGTTCTAGAAAAACAACTTGGAAATAGATGACTTTTATTTTATTTTGCTTTGTTTTGTTTTAGGAAAATATGCTCTCAGCCTCCTTTCTGTTTGAAGGGAAACCATTCAGAATTCTGCATGAAAATCAGGGTCTCACTGCAACTCCACCTGGATGTCACCTTCCCAAATTTTGCCTTAAATTACAGACTTTTCCTTGGAGCCTGTTCTCCTATCAGAACTTACTGTTTGTTGTCTTTTTCTTTCCTACTCCATAGGAAACTAATATATAACACATGCTCCCCTAGTTACTATTCTAATGCATAGTGTTAGTAATATTACTCCCTTATAATGAGAGCCAATTATATGGTAATTTGCCTTTTGCAACCTTTTTTTCACTATTCTCTGGCCATCAGAATCAGTGGACATCATGGCTGTGGATGAAAACTCCAGTATCATCAGATGGACTCTGAGACTCACGCTTTAGGTGAATGAAACATGGCTGTCCTGGACATTCTGTACTTGCCCATGGAAGGTTCCACAATCAAGACATTAAAATCACTTCAGATCCATTCTGATAGAAACTAAAAGTTGCCTTAGTATAATCAAAATGGAAATTTGCCCACCAGATTCCCATTGTTTCTGAAGAGGAACTTTGAGTTTCTTCAGGATAGAACCCTATGATAGTGCATCCTATGGAAGGCATAAAAGCATGGAAGGATGGGTTCTCTGTGGTTATGTAAGGGTGCCAATTAACTTCATTGTAATACACTGAAGTGTCAGGCACCAAGCTAACATGAGACTTCATGATTGTATCATGTCTTGTGAGATTTATTTAGAAATTTTTTTTTATTTAAAAAAAAATTTTTTTTTTCAACGTTTATTTATTTTTGGGACAGAGAGAGACAGAGCATGAACGGGGGAGGGGCAGAGAGAGAGAGGGAGACACAGAATCGGAAACAGGCTCCAGGCTCTGAGCCATCAGCCCAGAGCCTGACGCGGGGCTCGAACTCACAGACCGCGAGATCGTGACCTGGCTGAAGTCGGACGCTTAACTGACTGCGCCACCCAGGCACCCCTATTTAGAATTTTAAAGAGGTTGGGGAAGTTTGTGATATCTCTTAATTTCTGTTCTTTAATTCCTCTATTTTTTTACTCTATGTTCCTCAAATGTAGCCATTTTAGAATAAAATAAATAAACACTACCACAATACTATATCTATTTTTTTTTAGCCAATAGCATATATACTATCAAACAAGCCTATGGACAAAAAGGAATAGGTCATTGTTTCATAGTGAGATTTTTTTTTGATTCTGTGAAATTCCCTCAATTCCCACGTATTGCCATTTTTCAATACTTAGGGTTTTTAACAGTTAACAATTTCTGTGCTTCGAATTTCTCCTTTTCCACTCACTTCAATAAGCAGTAATAGGGCATGGGTCTTTGGAGTCTGACATTTGAGTCCTGACTTTGCCTGGTAACCTTGTGAACTTTAGCAGGTTGCTCATCTTTGAGATTCAGTTTTTTCATTTGCATATTGAAGAATTGAGTTAAAATTCATGGCACTTTATAGGCACTGAAGAAAAACAGATATTATTAATACTTTGGATAGATTCCCTGATTAGGCCATTGCAGACTGCTTTCTCCATAACTGAAATAATTTCCATCAATCTGTTCCCAGTTACTAGGTTTGATAGGAAAAAGGTTGGGGGGGTGCAGGGGCAGAAGAGGTGGTTAGGAGGGAGAGATATAACTGGGAGGCTTGCAAGGGCAATAAAGAATTTTTATTTATCTTGTGTTTTTCCCTTGAGACAGGACTGTGCCCAACTCTTGATTATTCACAAAGCAAGTTAGGAAAAGCAAAGCAGCAAAAACCCTGAAAGTTATACTTTGGTATCAGGATGCATTTCACAAACTTGGCAGTATACATACTCATTTAATTTTATTCTTTTTTTTTCTAATATAATGATTTTGGCAACTGTTTGCAGATTTGGTTCAGGTAGAGTTGTTCAAGAAAAGTGAAACTATCCTTAATATATAACAATTCTGTTTACTTTCCTCAAATTTTACTGATGTCAAGGCATACTTATTTGAACCCTGGGCAATGTTTTTGTGAGGGAAAGCAGGCGCCTCCACCTGGGTGGCCACTGAAGGGTAAGGAAGGCGCTGTGTGTGTGTCACTCAGCTTCTACTAACTCAACATGGCAGTGGGACCTAGAGAGCTCTAGCCCTGAGCTGGATGACTGGAATAAAGTCCTGACTCTTTGCTTATAAATTTCTTATAAATACAACATTTGGAGCCTTAATTTCCTCATTTATAAAGCAGGAATAATATTTTTGATTTTATCACTTCTCAGGTTCAAAATAAAGAATTCATAGTATGTGCGGAAATTCTATGGTTAGCTAGAAAGGCCAATATAAGGGTAGTGTTATTATCTTAGCATGCCTTTGCTGTGATGAACAGTTAGCTGAATGCAGACTAAATGTTTTCTTTTAAGCAAATGATCATGTTAATGCTCCAAAGGAATATAAGACTCTCCATAGAAATGAAAGAAAGCAAAGTTAGTGTTTTTTCTTTTGTTAAATCTCGAATTGAGGAAAGTGAAATACCTGCTTATATAACTATCTAGGAACCTCCCAAAGCCCCAGAATAGGAGAAAATAAGAACAGAGGCTTTGATGTGAGGGTAAACAGATCAGATGGAAAAAAAAAACCCACCATGATTCTTGTAATATAATTGGACTGTAGTCTCTCTACAAGCAAAAATGTAGCTTCCTGGCAGAAAGCTGAATCCACTATTATCATTACTTTTCCCCTATTCATCTCTCATCAGGAAGCCTGTCTCAAAATCAAAGTTAAGCTCTAAGGGCCTGTTTGTAGCATGGTATCTCTTTTCCCTAGGTCAGAAGGTGACTTTGAACTAAAAGTTTAAACTGGTGACAAATATCCACAACAATCTGAGCCAAGTGTTTAGACAAAGGTTCCATCAGCCCTCAGGCCTGTCTACTTTCTGGTATATTTTAAGACTCTCTACTTGTACAGAGAGAAACATGCAGTTAAAGAGATGAGGGCCTCAACTAAATAGACTGTTACTTTCTTTCATGAATAAATTGTTGAAGTAATTTTAAAGAAAAGCTTCTAGATTAAGACTGGAGCAGGACAGGAAATCTCATTCTAATTGCAGCTCTATCATGAACTAACTTGGTGATTTTGTGGAAGTGACCTAAATTCTCTGGGCCTCAGTTTCCTTCTTTGTAAAACCTGTGATCTATTACCCAGAGACACTTCCTGCCCTGAAAATCTGTGACTGTAGAAGGTTTACATAAAGTTACTTCACATAGGTCAGATTTGTGCTCTACTGTGAGGACTCTTGTGCATTCTTTTGGTAGATTGAGGTATCACGCATAGTCTCTGTAAACAATGTGTTGCTGTACTTTTAAATTACGATTTGATAGTTCTTATCCAGGTTTCTAGTTATTCACCTAACTATGGGTTCATCTCAGGAATACAACTTCCAATTTATAACTTTGGAAAATGGTATGCTTTTTAGTGAATGGCTTTACAACAAAGTTTCTAGAGAAGTGTCTAAAAGCAAAGTTTCTAGGCAAAATTTCTAAAAGGAGCTTATGGAAAAAAATTATGGTACTATGGCCTCAAATTGTGTGGGTTTCGTATAATTTTGAGCTTTCCAACGACAGAGAAAATGTGTAAATGTGTCATGCATTGTATTACACCATTACAACCGTTAAGACTCCATGTTCTTTAGATATTTTTTTGGCGGAATAGGCGGTCAAAGTTAAGCAGCATCCTATACTCTCAATCTCATAACTGATGGATTTGTCTTTGTAGCGGGAACGTTGTCTACTTTTCCTGACAATTGAACCTCCTAAAATGCTATTCTTTCCAGACTTTAAAAAAAAAGGAAAAAAAGGAGAAGAAGAATTAAGAGGCTATGGGATTTCACCTGAGGAGTAGATCATGGGGTAGTCATGCTTGTTCTTGAGTCCATATTTTGAACTTATTCTGGAGTCCTTATTATTTTTTTGCAATTATGTTTGTTGGGAGATATGTACATGTTTAGTCTGAATATCTAGAAGATTTGATTTGTCCCATTGATATTTCTTACACACAGGACTTTTGGAACATGCTGCATGTCCTTTTTTTTCAGGGAAAATGACACTCCATTTCTACGCTTCTTTTCCCAGTTTCCTTCCTTCAACAACACTGACTGAGTCTTGTAAACATTTATGTCCCCAAGTCCTGCTAGAATTTTGCTCCCAGATATCCTAGGGGTAGAAAACAGCCCTTTTAATTTTTTTTTTCAACATTTATTTTTATTTTTGGGACAGAGAGAGACAGAGCATGAACGGGGGAGGGGCAGAGAGAGAGGGAGACACAGAATCGGAAACAGGCTCCAGGCTCTGAGCCATCAGCCCAGAGCCTGACGCGGGGCTCGAACTCACGGACCGCGAGATCGTGACCTGGCTGAAGTCGGACGCTTGAACCGACTGTGCCACCCAGGCGCCCCGAAAACAGCCCTTTTAAAAATGTCTCTATAAGAAGTGTGTGTCTAATTCAGGTGCATGAAAAATTTAGGTTAAAAATCTGAAAAGATTAAAATACTCACAAATGCTCACCTCCATGTTCAAATCACAGAGGCCAGTGGGAAAGAACTGTCAGGTTCTAGATGAATGTACTCTTCGATAAGTGAGATCCACTTGGTCATCTTACAGCACTTGTCATAATTTACTTTTGGGGGGAATATAAATCCCCCTCAAAGGCCATTATAAGTGTGTTAGTGACATTAGAATTTAATTCAGATGATTCTGAAATTTTTGACTTTTTTTAAAAAACAAATAATGCTGCTGGTGGTTTTGACTTGCTTTTCTCTACAGAAGAAGATATTCTCACCATACACCGATAAGGCAGTTACTTGCATTCCTTCATTTATTTATTATTCAGTGAACACTTACTGAGTACCTATTGTTTACCAGACACTTTTCCGAATGATGCAGAAACAAATATTTAATCTTTGTCCTCAGGGAGCTAATCATCTAATGGGCACAAGGGAAATAAAGGACAATATTATGTGGTCTGTGCTGAGACAGAGATAGACAGAGGATACTAGGGGCACCAGGAAGACACCCCTACTACTCAATACCTCAGAGGTGGAGGGCTGGGATGGGAGGTCAGGGAAGATTTGAGAGGAGGGAACACCGGAACAGAGTCATTCCCCTGTGTTTATTCCATTATCTCCTTCATCTGCATTCCATCCTGTTTGTCATACACACAAATCCTTCAAATCCTAATCAGGTCTGATGTGCATTCTCTTAAAAACCTTTTTTTTTTTTTTAATATTTATTTATTTTTGAGAGACAGAGAGAGACAGAGCATGAGCATGGGAAGGGCAGAGAGAGAGGGAGACACAGAATCCGAAGCAGGCTCCAGGCTCTGAGCTGTCAGCACAGAGCCCGACGCGGGGCTCGAACTCACAAACCTTGAGATCCTGACCTGAGCTGAAGTCGGATGCTTAACCAACTGAGCCACCCAGGTGCCCCATTGAAAACCTTTTTGATTATCTGAGATATCTTTGTTCTTTTTGTCTAAATGACAGTAGTCAGCACTTCCCCTTTCTATGACACCTTTAGCATTCAAAAGAAACTTTTCTGTGTTGTCCATTGTTTTAGTTTCATTTATCAATAGATGTTATTGATCTTTAGTTTTATCATCTGCTCCTTGAGAATAAAGATGGGTATTAAGGAGGGCACTTGTTTTGATGAGCAGCAGGTGTTGTATGTAAATATTGAATCACTAAATTGTACACCTGAATCTGATACTATGCTGTGCATTAACTAACTGGAATTTAAATAAAAACTAAAAAAAAAAAAAGAAGACAATCTCTCAAACCCCAGAAAGTTAAATACATTTTTAATTATTTTTTAAAGTTTTATTTATTTATTGACTCTTAATTAATTAATTTTTTCAATATATGAAATTTATTGTCAAATTGGTTTCCATACAACACCCAGTGCTCATCCCAAAAGGTGCCCTCCTCAATACCCATCACCCACCCTCCCCTCCCTCCCACCCCCCCATCAACCCTCAGTTTGTTCTCAGTTTTTAACAGTCTCCTATGCTTTGGGTCTCTCCCACTCTAACCTCTTTAAAAGTTAAATACATTTCCAGTACTATGCATATTGTAGATACTCAATAAATATTTGTGATTAATAAGTTAAGCAAAATAGGGACACCTTGGTGGCTCAGTCGGTTGAGTGTTCAATTCTTGATTTTGGCTCGGGTCATGATCCCAGAGTCGTGGGATCTGGCTCTACACTGAACTTGGAGCCCGCATAAGATTTTCTCTTTCTTTCTGTCTCCCTCCCTTCCCCACTGCCCCTCTCCCCAGCTCACATGCTCTCTTTCTCTCTCTAAAAAAAAAATTAAAAAAGTAATTCAAGCAAAATATATTTTTTGATGGTTCAAAATCAAGTGGCTTCTCTCAGTTAATTATCAGATTGTTTTCTAATTATATTACTCAGTCTTGCCTAAGCTGTTATATAAATAGTAAACTTAGGTGGAATCAGCTTTTATGTATAGGTTAGCTATATTTTGTGGCTTTTTGTGTGAAGCCTCATATAAATACATACTTCAAAGCCTACATATTGGGTACAAAATAGAAACAAAAGTTAATTTTATAATTTATCTATTTTATTTATAGTGACTTTAGTCAGGCTTTAGGGACACAAAGATGATTTAACACACTAGCTGGTATTTAAGGAACATCCATGATGAGGAGAATCAACATGTGAACAAAAAAGTGAAACACAATGTAATAAATTTGGTGAAGAAGAATGGCATAGAGGTATCTAATATAGCAAGGATTGGTTTCCTGGAGGAGAGAGACCCCAAACATAAATGATGGATGTGTGCTAACCAGCAGAATGGAGACAAGAGAGGAGCAAGAGGGTGCATCTAGTTGGGGGAAAAAGACATGAAGAAATACTCAGAAGTATTAATCAGCATTTCTTTGCAGGAAAACTGCAGAAAACTGCAGCTACTTTCCTGTCTTGGTGCATAGAATGGAAGGCATAATAATCTCATTCATTATTAGAAATGTGATTTTGAGGCGGGGCACCTGGGTGGTTTAATCAGTTAAGCATCTGACTCTTGGTTTCAGCTCAGGTCATGATCTTATGGTTTGTGAGATCGAACCCCTGTGCTGACAGCATGGAGCCTGCTTGGGATTCTCACTTTCTCCCTCTCTCTCTACCCCTTTCCCACTCGTTCTCTCTCTCTCCCTCCCTCTCTCTCAATAAATAAATAAACTTAAAAAAAAAAGAAATGTGATTTTTTTAGACAATTTATTGTTTGATTATTTATAAATTCTGTATTTAATAGTAGTAGAGATAACAGATAAAGATTATTATTTTTTTCTTTTAGCCATTAAAAAGCTGACTTGTGAAGTGATGAAGAAACATAGAACCATCGTTGAGATAGGAGGTAGAGTCAAGTGAGGATTTTTGTGTTGTTTTATTTTAAAATGACAGAATGCGGTGTTTATAGCCTGAAAGAAAGTGTCCCAGGGACAGAGAGATCTTGAAAATACAGAAAGAAAGGGCAATGATGATTGACCAGGATATAGAAAGGCACAGTTTTGGTGTAAAGGTAGAGAGGTTAGCCTCAAAGAGATGAGGGGATATTACATCTTTGACACTAGATGCAAGGATGCAAAGATACAGATGTAACTTCAGGTGAAAGCAGTCTGTTGGGGGTCCCAGAGGTGGGAGTGGAAGGTTGGGATAGTTCATGCTTGATACATCAACTATTTTTATTGCCTCAATTATTTTATTTTTTAAATATTTATTTTTGAGAAAGAGAGAGACAAAGCATGAGTGGGGGAGGGTCAGAGAGAGAGGGAGACAGAATCTGAAACAGGCTCCAGGCCCTGAGCTGTCAGCACAGAGCCTGACGCAGGGCTTGAACCCACAAACCACAAGATCATGACCTGAGCCCAAGTAGGGCTCTCAAACAACTGAGCCGCCCAGGCGCCCCTATTGCCTACATTATTTTAATGCTTAGTTACTTGAATGCATCAATGTAATTCAATACAAAATTAATTTAATGTAATGTAATTAATTAAATTACATATCTTGGACTGTCCCTCGAGACTATTCTAACTGTTGCTCTGTTTGTGCTAACATGATGAAGATTAAATTATCAGCAAATTAGTTGTTTTGAGAACGTTGGTTCAATGTCAGAGAGTTGCTCAAAATGCTTCTGCATGATGATGCATAATGTTTCTTTTCCCAACTGGGTGACGCGCTGTTCTTTTGGATAGTCAGCTTCAACTTTCTGTCAGTCCCTAACTACCCCTACCTGCCCTCACTGCATGTTACTAGATCCCAATGATAAAAGAGATTCACTTTCTCAGAGGTAAGGCTAGGGTTTTCCGTACTGGCCAGTGGTCTATATTCAGTTGACATTTGTTTGTAGAGTTTTCTGCCTCTATAAGTAATATCACACTATAGGTAGGACTGTTCACTTCACAAAGTACATTTACTCAGGGGCGCCTGGGTGGCGCAGTCGGTTAAGCGTCCGACTTCAGCCAGGTCACGATCTCGCGGTCCGTGAGTTCGAGCCCCGCGTCGGGCTCTGGGCTGATGGCTCGGAGCCTGGAGCCTGCTTCCGATTCTGTGTCTCCCTCTCTCTCTGCCCCTCCCCCGTTCATGCTCTGTCTCTCTCTGTCCCAAAAATAAATAAAAACGTTAAAAAAAAAATTTAAAAAAAAACAAAGTACATTTACTCATTTGATGCACACATAAAACCCAAGTACCTTCGCTTGCAGATGAGAAAACTGAGACTCACAACAGATAAATAATGCAGTGGATTTTGGACAGGGCTATAGAACTTAGGTTTTCTCACTCCTGATCCATGGCTCTTTCAATTGTATCTTATAGAAAGGAGAAAAGGAAGGGAGTGAGACAGTTTTAGTCAACAAGAAAAGCACCCCACCCTATATGGAAATCATTTTTGTTTAGTGCTGGATTCTTAGAGACCTCAGTGAGACCAAACCTGTGGCAGGCAATGATTAGGGGAAGTATTATTCGATCTTGAAGAAGTTTAGATTTTTTTTTTTTTTTTAGATTTTATTTTTTCCAGACATGGAAGTTGGGGATTTTCATGGAGACCTATAATGAGGAAATAACCAAGCGACTTTTAATTTACCCAACTAAAAATGTTACTTGAGATGAAATAGGAAACCTTGTAAGCAGGAGTCTGCATAGAGATGAAAACAGATGTAATCACAAGATGTGCTATCGGGTAAGAGCCAAAATGACTTTTGGAAAGAAAAAAAATATGCGGGTTTAGCATTCAGTGAGACACCTCTAATTATTAGGCTTTCCGTCCTGGCTTTATATACTCCATTTATTATAAAATTAATTTTAAAAAGTCACTGGCCAGATATTATTGTGTGCTCGCTCCCTCAGTGTCTGGATTCTAAGTGCCAGGTCAGACACTAGAAGTAGAAAGAAAAATAAGAAATGGTCTTCTAACTTACAGAGTCCCAATATGGGAGATACAACCAGCTGTAAAACTTTGTAAAGAGAACTGATAGATAGGTAACAGCATGCATGCATATCTGCTTACGCTGGTCTATAAATTAGTTAAAATCTATAAAAAACCAGACATCTGCTAGGGGAGCTTGGGTAGCTCAGTCAGTTAAGCATCTGACTTTGGCTCAGGTCTTGATCTAATTGTGAGTTTGAGCACTACATTGGGCTCTCCACTCTCAGTGTAGAGCCCACTTTGGATCTTTTGTCTCTCTCTCTCTCTGCCCCTATGCTGCTCTCTCTCTCTCTCTCTCTCTCTGTCAAAATAAAAACAAAGCAGAATTTGCACCAAATGTTTTCAGTAGAAGGATCTCCAGTGAAAATGTTTATTTGCTAAGAAAATGTTTTCCTCCTTCTGGGTTGCCTGGCTGGCGTCTGGGTGGTGTCTGGGTGGCGTCTGACTCTTGATTTCAGCTCAGGTCATGGTCTCCTGGTTGTGAGATTAG
>NW_024412395.1:68795022-68810965 GCF_014898765.1 Herpailurus yagouaroundi | reverse complement strand
CCGCCTGTTTTGTGGGGAGGGGGGGTGGGGGTCTTTTTTTGCTCCCCCCCCATGCCTTGGGTGTTTTTTTTTTCCCCCCCCCCCCCCCCCCCCCCCCCGCCACTCTCCAGTCTGGCTCTGTGCTGACAGTGAGGGATTCTCTCTTTCCCTCTCTCTCTGCCACTCCCCACTCACACTCTCTCAGTCGCTCTCTCAAAATAAATAAATAAACATTAAAAAAGAAAGAATTTGAAAAATAAAGTTACTCATGAGAGATTTAGCAATAAAAACTTGATTTCTCCTTTCAAAAAATGAAAATATTTTCTTCCTTCTGTAGTGACATTTTTTATCATAATATTTTTTCACCATTCCATGAAGGTAGTTACAAATCAGTTAAAAATTTAATCACCTGCAGAAATGTTTTACATTTGTGTAAATGCTGCCCATTGATAATCTATAATAACAAATATTTGACTTATGTGTACTAAGCCATGTACTATAGTGTACTTAATCTATGTATTTAGTAACAAATTCAGAACTAGAAGTGTAAATGCTGCCCATTGATAATTAATCAAACTATAGTAACAAATATTTGATTTCTGTGTACCAAGTCATGTGCTATATGGTGTACTCAACTTATACAGTTAGTAGTAAATTCAGAACTCGAAGCTGTGGTTCCTAACCTTAGGAAGTTTCTAATGTAGTTTCAAAGTAAACATTTGAAATAATTAAGCTAAGAAATAGGATATATAAGCACTGAACACAAATACATTAATTTTTGAAAATAAGCCTGGAGTAAATTTAGGAAAGGGAAATGTTGGCTAGAGCTTTTACAAAATGAGAGGTTTCAGAGAGGAGGCAGGCAGGAGAATAGGGTGTTGTGAAAGCCAACAGAAAGGTTCTTAGAGTAACTGTAATTGTGTCACAGAGGTCCGAGGGAAGGGTGAAGGAAGAAAGGTAGGGAACCAGGCAGTATGGAGTTTTCTGATGACCTTTGAGAGAATAGTTGTCCAAATAGTTAGGAACCAAAACAAAATTTGCAGAGGTTAGACTTCTTATACATTCTAATATATTGATTTCTGAACTAATTTCATATAGTAGTTATTTAAGTCATATATTGAAGTAAAATTCTAATCAGCTAATTTATTTATTTACCATTTTCTTTCTGTTTTTTAAGTTCTATACTTTTTCTAAAGGACTTACTGGATATTATTAATGAAATGAAGTGTCCAATCTGTTGGTGTTCCCATAATGTTAATATTTTTAGTGCTAAGAAATAATTTGTAGTGCTGATGAGGTACTATACAAAAGTAGAGGACTGTGATCAATGGGCTATACTTGAAAATTACATAAAACCCTTCTTGGATTGATGATATTTAATCTATATGTGATAAGAATACTTGTTTTAAACTAACACAAATTTCCATAGATTCGTCAATAAAGTCATTACTATGGAGTAAGTCAATGCACATACCTTCAGTATTACCATGCAGATTCTCAGAGATCCTCCTATTAATTACTGACATGATTACCTA
The DNA here is from genome assembly GCF_014898765.1 of Herpailurus yagouaroundi. NCBI lineage: Eukaryota > Metazoa > Chordata > Mammalia > Carnivora > Felidae > Herpailurus > Herpailurus yagouaroundi. Next base: position 68,809,451 of record NW_024412395.1, on the reverse strand, counting down.
AAAACTGTGGCTTTCTAATTAAAATTCAACAAGCATTTTGTTGGACATGTGTTCAGGTATTGTGCAAGGCTATGGGAATACCACAGTTTGAGACACATTCGTTATTCTCATTGAATTCATAGTCAAGAGAGAGAGGGAAAACCAGCATATAGAATGTGAATGTTTTAAAAATTAAGTTGTCACAAAATTTTTTTCTTAGATAAAGAAATAGTCACATATTATAGTTAATATCAGATGAAAAGTTTATTATTTCAGCGATTTCATTGATGGTAGAATGGTAAGTTGTTTCTTCAAACCAGGACGTACCAGGGAGAATAGGGCATTTTGACCAAAGTCTTGGCAAAGTTTTATTTCAGACAAGAATACCACAAAACATTTAGTTCACTGAAGAATTAGCCCACATTTTATTTTTGTCATTAAAAGCACATTACATTCCAAATTTTCTGTTACTGGTACATGTGAAATCCACTTTGAAGTAGACAATAGTCTGGGTTGGGGTTCTATGTTGCCTGTTCTGCCCAGTCATTGTTGGCAAAGTGGTACAAGTGTCACTTCTAGTGGGAGAAGATAACAGAATCCTGTGTGATTATTGTCCAGGATGAATGATAAAATTATATTTCTGTTCTTTTTGGACCTTTTTTCAAATGTCTTTAACATGCTCGAATTAGTCCATGAATATTTTAAATTTTTCTGTACCACTGTTGGCGGGCTTTTTTCCTTTTGTTTTGGGTTAAATCTCTAGATGTGTTATTATTTGCATATGCTTTGGTAAACACAGAAGAAACAATTTTTTTTAAGTTACCAAATTAGTACTGCTTTTAATGTGATTTAATAGTTGTTTGTATTTACATCTTTATATACACACATATATATTTATATATATGGGGGAGAGAGAGATCTGTATATATTTGTATATAATTTTCATTAAACGTTACAGAATGTTTAACTGCTTGCTTCATTATAGCCTGAGTGCTGAGTGCTGTCCACTGGGGAGATGGATGAAAAATATACAAGGTGGTCAGAGCCATTACATAGTCATATTAACAGTTGCCTCGGCTGAATTTCCATTTTGTTACCAGATGTTATATTTTAGCTACCATGGCAACTAATCCTCAATCATATTTTCACTATTTTATTGCAAATTATTAGAGTAACTTAATAGAGCATATGCTTATTATATTCCCTGGTGTAAATTAATACTGGATTTTGTTCTAGCTGTTTTGGAAGTTTCAGATGATAATGTAATTTTACACTGTCAGTTTAATGGAATCTATTCTTAGATAACAGATTGAAATATTTGGCACAAAAATATAGTTGGGACACATCAATATATATCTTGGGATATACAAAAATTACGTTATTTTTTTCTATTAATGCATCAATGTGTGATAGCATTCTGCTTATTTAATGCATATGTCTCACTGGGGCAGTCTCTAACAAAGCAAAATAACCAGACTCTTTCAGAATTAATATATGAGGGTGAGGCCATCAATACATCTCAGAAAACTGAGCATATTTGAAAGTTCCAAGTCTTGACAAGTCCTTGCGAAAAGGAAATATGTTGAAAAGAAGACACAATATGTTGGCTTGTTTCCAGATATAACATATATTATAATTTTATGGTGTTTTTTATTCTTTTAAAGTCCTATGGTCTTCAAAATCCATAGCCAAAAATTGTTTCCCTAAAAAAGGAAAGTTAAAATTCATTTATTTAACAAATATTTATTGAGTGTAATGTGACAGACACATTCCTGAGTTCCAGGGATACAACAGTGAATAGGCTTCTGACCACATGGAACAGGAATTCTCCTGAAGGGTATGGCTGGCAAATAAAAGCCGTCCAAAGATGCCCGAGTTCTAATCCCTGTAACCCATGGATGTGTTACCTCAGACAGCAAGGGATAATTAAGTTTACAGATGGCATTGTGGAGACTAATTAGCTGACTTTAAGAGAGAGAGATTAAGCTGTGTTAACTGGGTGGGCCCAATGCAATCAGAAGGAGGCGGAAAAGATGCAGTTGCAAAAGATGTGACGATGAAAGCAGGGGTCAGAGTCAGAGAGAGAGATTTGAATATGCTACTCTGCTGGTTATGAAAATTAAGGCTGGGTCCACGTGTCAAGGAATGCAAGGAGCCTCTGGAAGCAGGAAAAGGCAAAGTGAATGGATTCTCTTCTAGGACGTCTAGAGAGAGAGCAGCCGTGAGGACACCTTGATTTTAGCCCATTGTATCTCATTCCAGACTTCTGACCTCTAGAACTGTAAGATAACAAATCTGTGTTGTTTGTCACAACCGCAGTAAGAAACTAATACAACATGAAAGAGGAGGAGGGAATTGGCTGGAAGAACCAGAGAAACAGCAGTGCGAGATGGACTGCCTGATGTCACTGGCTTTGAAGCTGGGATGCGACAAGGAGCCAAGGAATGTAGGCCACCTCTAGAAGCTGACAAAAGCAATGCAATTAATTACCCCACTAAAGCCCATGGGAGGAATGCCAACCCCTTGATTTTAGCCAGTGAGACTCATTTGGGACTTTTAACCTCCAGAACTTTAAGATAAAAAATCGGTGTTGTCTTTAAGCCACTAAGTCTGTGATAATTTGTTAAAAGCAACAATTGAAAATCAAGACAACAGGATAAAACAATATATAAACAAAATATTTCTTTAAAAAATAGATAATTTTTGATAATAATTGGCATAAGGGAGTTAAAACAGAGTAGGGTTCTGGAGTTCTGTGGTCCAGTATAATATACACTAACCACCTGTAGCTATTTAAATTAAATTAAACTAAGATTAATTAAAATCTAAGGGCTATCAGTGTGGCTAGTGACTACTGTATGGGATAGTGTAGATGGTAGAACATTTCCGTCATCACAGAAGGATGTGCTGTTGGATAGTGCTGTTCTGGAGAGTGGCACTACTTTGCATAAGGCAGATTCAGTTTGTGTGAAGATCTGAATGATAAGAGGGAATTGGGCATGTGAAGGGCCATGGGAGGGGCACTGCAGGTTGAAGGAGCAAAACGCAAAGCCCTAAGTGCCTGGTCATTTTGTGGAACTGATTAACCCGGGCAAAAACACAACTCACATCAATGGAAGAAGCGAAAGTAGGAGTCATGAATTGTGGTTCACCCAGCAAATGAGGTTCATCTCTAGTAAACTTTAAGTCCTGCTACTAATAAGTCTTGAACTAGAACTTTATCTTGATAGTACATGTTTTTTGTTGTTGCTATATATTCATTTCACTGTTCTTTTGCAGTTTACATTAGTGTACTGACTTTCAATGATCATGTCTTATGTACTAAAAAAGAAAAGAGTTTCTGGGATGGTTGTCTCCTTTAAGGAATCCAGAGAATGTGTGTGTGTGTGTGTGTGTGTGTGTGTGTGTGTGTGCGCGTGTGTGTGCTCACGCGTGTGCTTTTTTGAGTGTTTGATCATTTGTTTTAATTTTTTCCTTTTAAACTCTTTTACTTCAGGATGTTATAACACTGAGTCATAAAATATGTAATTATTAACGTGATAGAAAGTGCCAGAGTTTGCAGTCAGTGGGTTCCAATATAACCAGGGAATATTGGAAAGCTGTTACTCAAAGGTAATGTGGCATCTCAGGGGGTCTATATGGGAACTACCTTTTAAGGCAAATGCATCTTACCGGTGAAAGTGATGGAAGATGATTTCCAGATGTTGAAATGCTTGTTTTGGCAACTGCTACAGAAAACTGAAGCACGTCTTGCCAGAACAACCAGAAGGGATGCGAAGCACTGACGTAAGAGGGATCAGCACATAGCAAGCGAAGCAAGTAGAACCCAGAAAGTGTAGATACAGGGAAGATAGTTGAGCCAAGAAAACAAGATCTGGAACTCCAGTTAGTTGCATGTAGTGAAAGCATGTTTGCTTCTGTCGTGGGATCCACACACATGCTTACCACTGCTATACACTCCACTTACCCCTTCCTCTACCTTCATTATCTTTCCTGTAAAAATTGATGTTAATATTTTAATCAGGGAAACTCTTCCCAGCTAATTTGTTTGTTAGATATTATGGGGTTTGTAAAGCATGCATGGCTGGAGTTAAACATGTTTGTCTTCAAATCCTGGGTTCATTATTTACTGCCAGGGTGACCTTGACTGAATTGCTTAACCCCTAAACAGTCCAATTTTTTCATCTATAGAAGGGAGGTTATAATTTCATTGCCAAAGTCCTATTGTGAGAATCAAATGAAATAATGTATGTGAAGTACACACATAAATAAATTTCTCCTCCTATCTGTGCCACACACCACCCCCCCCACTGGCAACAAACCTCCAGAATTCACATGTTTTTCTCCAGTTAGGAAAAACATTTTCAGAAGACATCTGAGAATTGAATATAATGTTGGCAGACTCATAGATCAGATATTTTTAGCCAGGTTGGCTTTTTCTAAGCTCTTGTAATAGAATCACATAGGCAGCCAGGTATTCTGTCTACATATCAGGCATTCCTTTGGGATTGTTTCCTAAAAGGTGAAGAAAATAGGAAAATAAACATCCATCCTCATTGGAGTATTTCCTTTTACACACCAGATGTCCATTGTGCTTCTTTTACTCCAATATTTTTTTAACCTGTGTGTTGACTTTAAAAAGTAGACTGTTAATTGTCATCACAAACTAGTCAACCAGTTCCAAGCAGTTCAAGATAATGAAATTTCCCATCTGCCTCCATATCTTGGTGAGATCTTGGACTTTCATTTCTAAATCATTTTGATTTCTCCCCTTCCCTCTATCACATTCTCTTCACCAGATCTTTTCTGAAATAGAGATTTTTTTTTTCCCAATCTCTGTGCAAAACCTGGTCCCAGACCAGAAAAGGCCAGATTCTTCCAAAAGGCCAGCCTCTGCAAGAGTTGGAACCTAAAAACCTAATTCATACTCCAACTATTTTCCCAAGGGGTGGAGTAATGGGAGCCAGGATAACAGGAAGAGATCCTGTGGGGAATTAGCTCATTCCACACCTGGACATCTGGCCGTGTTCCACTGTGAATTTGCTGGGGAAGCTTTGAAGTCTAAATTTTGAATTGAGCTACATTGTGTTTTGATCTGCTTGCCACTTCAAATTAGCACATTAGTTGCCCTGCCCTTTGTCATCCTAATTTCTCTGAAGAAGCATCACAGAGATACAATTCAGAATTTTTGGTATCGTGACTTCATCATAGAATGCTGACCTTGCCTATTATTATACTTGGAATTAGAAGTTTTTAGCATAAATCCTAGCTCCTCCATCTACTAGTTGCATGATCTTCTATTTTGAATCATGCACATTGACCTCAGGACCTCACATCTATAAAACATAGAGGGTATAAAATGCTTGTTCTGACTACTTTATAGTGTATGACGATTGAATGAATCATGTGCGTCAAAGTACATAAAACAGAGTAGATGACTCTCATCTCAGTTCTCTGAAGTTTTGAATTAATCTGTCCACATTGCATTGTAATTACTTGACTCTCTCTCCTTAGTGACTAAAGGAGAGATAATTTTTTTTTCTGTGTATTTGTGTCAACCCCAATACCTAGCATATGCTTGGTCCAGGAGAGGTGTATGGAACATTCTTATGAGTGGGGTCCCTGATGTCTTGCTGCAACAAATCCACATCTCAGGCTACCTCCTTGTATGTAATTTTGAGCAAGACAATTAACCTTACTAAGTCTTAATTCCTTCATCTGTAAAATGGGATGAGGGTCACTGCTTACCTAATTCCTTTATCAGAGAACACCTAAAGCATTTAACCCAATTCATGGTATGGATTAAACTTACAAAATTTCTTAGCTTTTGTTTATTTGTTTGCTTGTTTGTTGAGAGAGAGCATTTGCAGGGCAGGGGCAGAGAGAGAGGGAGAGAGAGAATCTTAAGCAGGTTCCACACTCAATGTGGAGCCCAACACAGGGCTTGATCTCTTGACTGTGAGATCATGACTTGAGCCAAAATCAAGAGTCAGGGACTTAACCAACTGAGCCACCCAGGCACCCAGGTTTATTTTTATTATAGGTTCGCAATACTTAAAAAAAAATGTGACCAATGAGATTTTCTGTAACCTAATACAAATTTTCTTCTATACTAGATGATTATGCTTTTTTTTCTCCTAGAAGTTTGAAAACAGTTTTATGCCTTGAATTATAAGGTTTTATCTTTTTAAGTCTCTTCAGTAAACACTGAATGGCATTGTTTTCTTTTTAATGTAAATACTAGGATCATAGACCCAAGGATACAGTTTTCAGATGAACTTCATAGTTGCATGTTTTTTTTTAAAAAAACAAAATGGCTTTTAAAATAAAAATGGCTTTTACGTCCTTTCTTACTAGGATATAGTTTTACCAAAGCTATTAAGAAGCATGTAAGATGTGTGCAGTCAGTTGAAAAGCTCAGTTGTAGCAGAGCTTTGAAAATAATAATAGAGAATAAAACTTGAGAAGGTACTCTAGTGGTTTTGAAGTTAAGAACGTATGAAAAAGGGACACCCAGGTGGCTCAGTCGGTTAAGTGTCCGACTCTTGGTTTTGGCTCGGGTCATGATCTCAGGGTTGATGGGTTCGAGCCCTGAATTGGGCCTCTGTGCTGATAGTGTGGAGCCTGCTTGGAATTCTCTCTCTCTCTCTCTCTCTCTCTCTCTCTCTCTCTCTCTCTGCCCCTCCCCTGGCTTCAGCACTCTCTCTCTGTCTCTGTCTCTTTCTCTTTCTCAAAATGGATAAATAAACTTAAAAAAAAGAATGTAAGAAAAAGTTATAGAGGAATATATGTTTTTATGGTCTTTTAATTTAATTAAAACACACCTTGATTTTAAGATTTTAATTTAAATACATGTTGGCAATCCATTGTGGAAGGAGAGTAAGCTAAGTGATATGGCATTTTATAAAAGCAATGGCTATATGTCAGGTTTTTATTTAACTTGCAGGTTACCTAGACCATCACTTCTCTTTAAGCATTTTACATGCATTCATGTCTTTAGTCATGGATATAATAGAAAATAAGACAGTCAAAACACAATTATTTTCATTATTGCTTTTCTTGAGAGGATCTGTTATCTAGATTATAAGTGTCTTCAGTCTGAAGATTGCTTCATTTGTCATTATGCCTTTATTATATATAAACATTTGGGACTGACTACAATACCATTTTCCATAGAGTTCATTTTAGTTTAAAGAAAGTATGTTTTGGAAGTATGTCCAGGGAAGAATATGATAATTCTTTTGTAATTCAAAGGGTGAAGTGATTGAGTTCATATCAGAGAAGATAAGAAGGGAAGATAACAAGGTAGGGTCCCTGTTAGTGTGTCTTATAAAATATTTGAAGGGATCTTCTGTGTAGAAATGAATTAGATTTATTTCTTATAACTCTAACAGACCAAGGTAGCTCCGTGTAGCAGAAAGTGTAGGTAGGTCAATTTTGGCTGCCAGGTAGTGCATACAATGTCGATTAAATTACATTAAAGAGGACTCTGCTCAGTATTTATATATAGAAACCCTCTCTAAAATGACATGTGGAATTCCCTAGGAAGATCTTGGTAATGAGTTGACTTAACTAAAAATAGAATGGGCTCCAATCAAGGTGGTAAATTTTCCATCTCTGGAAGCAACCAAGCAGAGGCTTTATAGTAGCTTAGGGATGCTCAGAAGGAATTCCTAAGAATTTGGACTAAGTAACTTCTTGTTCTCTTCTGATGATTTGTGTAAATGAATTCATGTTCAAGAAGCCAAAGACAAGCTCCATAAGTTCATTCCAGAAAAAAGAATGGACAATAGAGTTTTCAACAAAAATCATGGAACATTTATTAAATATATGAAACTCTTTATCTTTTAAAGATTTTTTTTTTTTAATGGAAGTGATGAAATCCAAGCCTGGTTTATTTATTTTTTTTAATTTTTTTTTAACGTTTATTTTATTTTTGAGACAGAGAGAGACAGAGCATGAACGGGGGAGGGTCAGAGAGAGGGAGACACAGAATCCGAAACAGGCTCCAGGCTCTGAGCTGTCAGCACAGAGCCCTACATGGGGCTTGAATTCACGAACCGCGAGATCATGACCTGAGCCCAAGTAGGCCGCTTAACCGACTGAGTCACCCAGGTGCCCCCCAAGCCTGGTTTAGATTAAAGTGAAAAATAATGGTAAACCACAGAGACAACTTACATTTCAAATTAACATTTTACTCTTTGAAACCTTTTATTTATTTATTTATAATGTTTATTTATTTTGAGAGAGAGAGAGAGAGAGAGCGCATGAGCATGAGTGGGGGAGGGACACAGAGAGAGGGAGACATAGAATCTGAAACAGGCTCAGGGCTCTGAGCTGTCAGCATACAACCCAATGTGAGGCTTGAACTCACAAATTGTGAGATCATGACCTGAGCCAAAGTTGGATCCTTAGCCAACTGAGCCACCCAGGCACCCCTTAATCTTTGAGAACTTTTATGGGTCTTTAAAATTTGCATCTTCAAATATTGTCCCAAAGAATTCTAGTTGACTAAATTTCAAACAGACACCCCTTCTGTGCACTGTGTCTCAAGGATTTTTATATTGACCTAACAGAATGAGATTTGTGTTTGTGGCCTTATATGTGACAATTAGCATGAACTCTGTTCACTTCCTTTGCTGTTGCTTGTCATCTGAGAGCATTTTGGACGTAATTTATTGCCTGTTAAGCCATCTCCAAAGTACAATTGTAAAATAGGAAACAATCACAACCGTTTAGTGGCTAAACAATTGGTTGCTTTCATTTGACCTTGCTGTGTTCTGTGAGTCTGTTAGTTTGATTCCTGGAGGCACACAGATTGTTCAGGAATGTTTGCCAGTAATGAGTGAGGGCTAGTTTTCCATATTGACCTCATACATAATTACATAAATTAAAGCAAACCATAACAACTGAGGATACACATAAAATATACTTCACAGAGGGATTTTAAAGCCCTTGCTTTGCACTAAGCTTGAAATTACATAGCCATATAGGACATATATCATTTTTGAAAAGTGTATGTTTTCAGTTTCTACTAAGACTTTACAAAGAACACTGAATAAAAGGTTCTATTTTAATAAGTGTTACCATGGAGTTTTTTTCTCTAGAAAAATTGTTTATGGAAAAAGAATATTGGTATAGAAGGTCACATTTTATTCTGGAGGTTAATGATTTGATAATGGAATTTTCTAATGCTAACCTTCCAAACCATCTTGAAACCACTAAATACTTAAGAAGCAAAGGGGAAATGTAGCGTGTAGATCTTAACTCACTAAAAAAATCAGTCATTTTTAAGCATTTATAGTTTCTTCACTTTCTGCATTTTCAGAATATGTTGATATTTAGCCAAGTCTAATTTAATTTTGTAATCAACCTTTATCATGTGTAATTTGGGTTTTTTTTTTTTTTTTTTTTTTTTTGTGGTTAATAGTGTGGTGGATTATTATTTTTTTAACATAAAGTATTACATTTGTTTTGATTCTGTTAGACTTCTGCCAATGAAATTGCATTTCATGTGGCTATTAAAAGTATCATAGACTTGGGGCGCCTGGGTGGCGCAGTCGGTTAAGCGTCCGACTTCAGCCAGGTCACCATCTCGCGGTCCGTGAGTTCGAGCCCCGCGTCGGGCTCTGGGCTGATGGCTCAGAGCCTGGAGCCTGTTTCTGATTCTGTGTCCCCCTCTCTCTCTGCCCCTCCCCCGTTCATGCTCTGTCTCTCTCTGTCCCAAAAATAAATAAACGTTGAAAAAAAAAATTTAAAAAAAAATTATCATAGACTTTCAGAAATAAGTGGAATTTAGATCCAATATTAAGTATATTAGTAAATATTTCACATTAGGGAAAGCCAAAAACTTTAGTAATCAATCAATATTGTTACAAGGTTATTAATCAGCAAGTATTACTGCATTTATTTCACTTCTAAAACAGTCTTGTTTGAAGTTTGTAGAAATTTAGTTCTAGTTGTTTTCATCACTAGCTTCTGAAGATGTAACGGTGAGAAAATCTTCACAAAAATTTAGTATCAAGTTTTCTTTTTGATAAAAAGAGAGTGAAATTGCCTTGATGGAGGGATAACATTTTCCATTATTTCCAACGTTTATAGAGTGCAATCAGTATTTCTTATAGAAAACCATATCACAATTAAAATTAGCTTAATTAGCATTCACATATCTTTGGTATTTCATCTTTGATTAAGGCCATGGTCTGTATGAACTAGTAATCTGTGTGTAGGATCAAGTTTGTGCAGTGAAGATTCTTTGCAAAAAAATAAAGACTCAGCTAAATCTATGATTCTAGAATATGTAAGGGTAAAAGACTTTTAAAAGTACTCCTAAGTATCTTATACCTTGTCTACTATTCCTAGGTTTAGCTAAATCTTGGTTTTTGCGGTATTTTATAATTTTTTAGCATCATATTGGAGAGTGGTATGGATTTTGTTTAATACCAACTCTATAATGTTCTTTTCTTTTTAATCCTCTATTTACATCTTTCCAGTCTCTGTTTACACCCTCCAAGACTTAGTATATTTTGCTGGCCTATCACACTCTTCTTGATCTCATCTTCTCATCCTGGAAGCCCCACATCTTCTCTGTGGATTTATTCAGATAGCTTACCTGCCTTGGATCTGTGCCTGTCCCTCACTGGATTCTTTCTTTATTGATATTTCCTTAGATGTGACAACCCAAGTCCCATGACATATTCTACGCTCAGCTATTTATGACTGTAAAGTATCAGATACTACTTTACTTGTATACTTTTCTCTCTTCACAAATATGTTGGCTTTTTAAACTAGCTTCTTGCTGGACTATCTTAAGGATGAACTATGCAGAACTCAGATTATTTTTCTGAGTCTTTCCCATCATAATGTAGCTTGTCATCTAAGGGAAATTTGGATCTCCCAGCCCCCAAATGGATAGAAATTTATTTTTGTGCAAATATATTTTCCACAAAGAAGTTCATTACTCCTTTATCTATCTACCAAGAGCATCATGGAACTTTTTTATGATAATCACTCACAATTTGTTTTTTTAATTCCTAGAAGAGTTTAGGATTGTCCAGGAGTGATTCTAAGGATTTGTGATAAAATGTTCAAGAAATTTCCTAGCAGCTCATTTGATAGAGGAACAGAAAGTACCAGAGAGGAGATAAATCTTCTCCTTCTCCTCCCCACTCCTTCCTCTTCTCCTCTCATTGCCTTACTCATGAGACATTGCTGGGGTGCTGGAATTTTGGGGAAGTCTTATGGTCAGACTCAAAGGTAAAAATCACTCTGATGTTATCTATAAGTCCAGAGAATTTTGTAGGCACTGCTTTTTCTAGAGAAGTTATAACACTCTACTCCCTGGAAGGTTCCAACACTTGAACTTCTCTACCTGAAGAAGTACTTAATTGGCCCTATTTTTTGTTTCCTGACTCTAGGCTGACACCTTATGCATGTCAAAACATCTTCCTAAATCCCATGGTGACTCAACATTCAAATAGTTTTGGTCTGAACCTTGTCAGAGAACTTTTGAAAATATAAATAAATTATATTCACCAATTGTCTTCTGTCCAAATACTTACTTTGCTTGACAACTCTAATAGGTTAGTCAAGCATCATTTCCTCTTTTAGGACCATTCCCAGTGAGTTCTGTTGTATTAAGAACATAGTTATCCCCCACTTTATAACAGAGTCCATTGAATTGACTTGGTGAAATGAGTCTTAGATTTTCAAGGTCTTCAATGGATTCTGGAATGAGGGTCATGTTGACAATTTACCTTTTCTGGCTTGGTGTAATTTGTTATTGACAGATAACATGCCTTGATTCCCTATTCACTTTTAAGTTCTTTCATAATTTTTTTTTGTAGATGCTATTGCCTCATAGATGTTTACCTGGGGCAGATTTTCTGAGGAATAAAACAATGCATTTTTGGCAATTTGAATTCAGTACCTGTGGCATGCCTACTTCAATATACAGTAAAGTTTTGAAATCTTCAAATGAATAAACCAAAATAGAAAATAACTAAACATTATTTGAGTATTACTCCAATGTATGATTTTTATATTTAGGATTCCTATGTATTCTGTACTTGGATTCCTTCTTCTCTTTGACATTTTTAAGGATTCTTTTCATTATTGTCCTTGAATTTTCTTATAAGATAGTTTCACAAATATTTTTCTGGTTGGCTTAATTTCTAATTGTATCTGATCTGTCACCTTTAAGAAGTTTCCCTTTGATTTGGAAATCTTTACAATTTATGCCTATTACTCTTTGTGAAGTCAGCTTTTACTGTAACATTTTGCTGTGAAAGCATCTTTTTTTTTTTTTACTTTTTTTTTTTTTTTGCATCTGGCTTGTTTTTATGATTCATGACAAAAAATTCATCTTGGGCTTCTAATGGTGTATTTTAAAATAGTCTCCAGACTTTCTGTGGTTTATTTTGTTTTAAACTATTCCTTTTTACTTTTTTATAATGACCACATTTTCCTAAGCTCCCTTTCCTAAAATTAAATGATTTATATAGCATTCCTTCTTTTACCCAAATGCCAAGTTGAATTGTTGTAAATAATTAGTAGACAGAAATAAGCACCCATGATACAGCCGGCATCAATTCCTGCTCAAATCTGTCTAGATGCTTAAAATTCAATTTTAGCAAGCAGATGTCTGTAATGGCCTGTATTTTTGCATTCCAGTATGCATACCATCTGCCTTTGAGATAATGACGATATAAATCCACATTTTTATTACTGTGTTAGATATTTCCACTTTCTTAATTGTTGTATACTGTTCTGATTATTTTTCTTAAAATGGTTCCCTATAGCATTGAATAAGGTTCATTTTCTTTAGTTAACAGCCAGGGCCTTTAATAATTTGGTTCCTAATTATGCTATCTTCACTTACTGCCCACATGAATGCTTTCTTTTCTTTCCCAGCATAGTTCTTAAGTGGTATCATTTCACAATTTTGTATCTTCTCCAAGACCTTCCTAGAATACCTTTACCCAACTTCTTCATTGCCCATACATATTCAAATCAGATCAAGATGTCTTCACTATAATCAAAATGTTAGCTGTAGGCCACTTTCCAGTTAAATTGCATGTAACTTCCCTAAATCCATGATCCTTTGCCTTCTGTGTAATTCTACTGTCTTGACACATGTGATTCCAGGTGTGAGAGTCAGCACCTCACTCATACACAATAAAGGGCATTCATGCCAAGCCTGTGAAGATTTAATAGTTGAATTGAAGATTTAGGGTTCTAGACAAAGATCACATTATTAAGGAATAAGATTTCAATATTTTCTTTCTCCATCCTTCCTCACTCTTCTCTCTCTCCCCATCTCTCTCTCTTTTTTCTCTCTCTGCCTCTATATCTCTACTCTCTTTTTTCTTCCTTATCTTCATTCTCAGAAAAAAAAAAACAAAACTTTTCCTTATCTTATATATTTTTGTAGCTTGAACTCACCTTTCTTACAGAATTTCTCTGATAGGCAACTTAGCAAATATATATTATATATTTACATATATTTATATTATATATACAAAATTTGACTTATTTTTGAAGAGAGAGAGAGAGAGTCAGAGAGAGGGAGACAGAGAATCCCAAGCAGGCTCCACACTGTCAGTGCAGAGCCCAATGCAGGGCTTGAACTCAAAAACCGTGAGATCATGACCTGAGCCGAAATCAACAGTCAGCTGCTTACAGATTGAGCCACCTAGGCACCCCAGAAAATATATTCTTTTCTTTAAAATATTGTACTTTTTCCATAGAAATTCTACTGAATGAAATCTTCTTTAGCTCATTTAATTTTTTAAATGCCTACAATGATTTAGGTAATGTAGTAGGAACTGATTATACAGTAGTGTAAGTGCAGATAAACATTTTGCCTTCATAGAGTTTCTAATTTAGTATGTTATCCAAGAAACTGTACATAATTACAAATTATTTGATTTTGATCCCCAGTTTGATTTTGATTTGGATGCCACTCCTCTGGCTACCACAGCATCTAGTACATACTTCTATTTCACATGTAACCATGTACTATTATAACTGAGTATTTGTGAATTGATCTCCTCTATTAGTCTGTAAATCTCAAAGGAGGGATGATGTCTTAATTCACTTTGTTTTCTTGGAGTTCAGTATAAAACCTACATAGTATGCTATAAATATTCAATATAAGTATTCAATAAATATTTGGGGTTGTATGAATGAATCTTTTGTATTTTCAGCTTAGTTGCATGATTTTAGTGAGCTATAATATATCTGCATTACCATATTTTTACTATTAAATAGGAAACTCAGTGAACACTGCCATGAACCTATGGAAAGATATTAAACAAGAAAAAGATGCTCAAGGAATAAGTTATTCTTAATTCCTGATGTAAGTGATTTTTTCACATTATTTTACTTATTTAAGTAAGATATCTATTAGATGTATGGTACCTGCATAGTATTGTAGTATTTCTTTTTTT
>NW_024412395.1:68707879-68795012 GCF_014898765.1 Herpailurus yagouaroundi | reverse complement strand
CTTTCCTTTCCTTTCCTTTCCTTTCCTTTCCTTTCCTTTCCTTTCCTCTCCTCTCCTCTCCTCTCCTCTCCTCTCCTCTCCTCTCCTCTCCTCTCCTCTCCTCTCCTTTTCTCTCCTTTTTTCTTTTCTTTTCTTTTTTTCTGAGAGACAGAGAAAGCACAAACAGGGGAGGGGCAGAGACAGAGAGAGAGAGAGAGAGAGAGAGAGAGAGAGAGAGAGAGAGAGAGAATCCCAAGCAGGCTCCATACTGTTAGTGCAGAGCTCAAACACACAAACTGTGAGATCACGACCTGAGCCGAAATCAAGAGTCTGACACCCAACAGATTGAGCCACTCAGGTGCTCCAATAGTACCCATGTAGTATTTCTAATGCTTTCTATATGCAAAAATCCTTATATCCCCTTATACACCACTTACTCAGAGTCTGGGGTAAGGAAGCACATGGCTTCCAGTGTTCCATAGTGTAGAGATTTAAAAACAGTTCTACAATGCTCTGAAGGTAATGCTGTTTGTGGACTAGCATTGAACTAGCATTGAACACTAGCAATGTGTTCAGCATTCCATGAGGTTCCAAACTCAAAGAAGAGCTATTTCAGTAAGAGTAATAGTAGGGAAATTGCGTGCTAATGTACTCCAGGAGATGATGAAATCTCTTATCTTATTATTTTGGCAGTGCAGAGTTCCTCTTATGTAGAATGTAATTTCCTTTCTAAAAGAAGATGAGGCATCTGTTCCTACTCATAACCAAATGGAGAATTCTTCATTCACATCAGCAAGTCAGGGCTGCTCGGTACTCAAATTGTACTTACCACTGAGGATATTCTACTCATACAGACTAGATAGTGTATCTAGTGTTTCACATTACTTGGAATTTTAAGCACTTTCTCATTTCTTAGGTTCATTACAATTAAAAAAAGCCTGATAAAAAATGTGTGTATTTTTAAAATTTAACAAGACGCCTCATGGAATTCATCCAGTCAGATTATCTGAAAAATGATCATATATATTATGTTTGGTCATATATTTTCATTTGGTCCCAATCTTTCAGCACTGTGTAGTTACAACCAGGACATTGCAGCCTACTGAGTCCTTATGAAGCTAAGGATATATTTATAAAATCACTGTACAGTTTTCTAATTCAACATTTATAATAAACAAGCACTGATTATTTGTTTTCCCTTCCTCTCCATTAAGAAAACTGTTACTCAAAACAAAGCTTTTGCTGTCCTAACGAGGTGAATGTAAGCAAATTCCCAACTAGGTACTTGCTTACTGAAACAGAGATTCCTATTTTTAATCTGTATCACATTGCATATTCTTTATTTATCTATCTTTTGATTATTTGATTTGTTCAGAAAACCCTCAAGTGCTTTTGAGTTTACTGTTTTTAGAGGCTCAAGAGTCTTACATCACAGCAACATGCTTCATACAGAGGAAGAATGCCTTTGAGAGCCTGCACCCCTTTCCATAACCATCTGGTTTGCAGATGATAAATACAAACACTAGGCTTTTTTTCTCTCCCTAAAGATCTGGGAAACAGATTGGACCTAAAATTCTACCCTGTTGATCCCTGAAATATTAATCTTCATTATCATGTCAAATTTTTTAAGAATTAATTTCTTCAGCTATATGTTTTTAAAGATTGAACACACAATACATGTGACATTCCATTTGTAGGACATTTTCCATGGTGCTGTAATGTCTTCATTCTTTTCTATAGCCTAGCCACATCTTACTCTATTTTCAAAGGCTGGTTTAAGACTTGCTTCCCCTGTGAAGTTTTGGAGGGTTAATCTAATATTCATGCATCTCTCTTTCATTGCCTGGAGCACTGGTCTTCACACTGAAATCAAAATGTATGTTGGTTTGAATGTTTCATGTGTGTGCTTTGGTTCTCCAATAAGAGCTTAAGTCATTTGATAACAAGATTTTTTTTTTTTTTGTAAAGTATAAGGGACATAATGGATATTCAGGCCCTAGTTGTTGAATAAAGACTGCATTAATACCATCAAAGAAGCCTCACTCTAATACAGAATGTGGGAGCGACTATGTTAGGAAAAAATTAAGTTAGGAAAAATTCTACATTGTGAAATATTAACCTCGACTACAGGGCCAAGTCTAGCCTTTACATAGCTTTTGTATGAATTAGAGAAGGCATCACCTCTCAGTGACCCTAGGCAAGTAGATAGTAGTACAAGTTGTACAAGTAGTACACCTTGTGTACTACACCTTGCACCTTGTGCAAACAAAAAGGGCTTCCTTCTTCCAGTAGGTGCGGCCTTCAAACTAGGGCTTATAGTGTGACAAGGGGAGCTTGGAATGAATGTCAGCTCCCACTGGCTCCCTCAGTTGGAGACTTTATGAAGTGTACAAACTGCAAACAATATTCAGCAGCTCTCCAAATAGTGGTTCAGATGACGCATGCAAGTATAGGAAGCTTGGTAGTTTAGGAAGTACTTACTCTGTATGGCATACTCCATGGCACGAAACTAGAGGCTAAGAACCCAGGGAATATTATGGGTCACAAATTGGGAGAGAGATGTGAGAAAGATTTATGTAAGAATCTAGGTTTTTAATTAGCATACAAAATAACATTTAAGAGAATGAATAGGCCAATTCACAGACAGGTAAGGGGACAGCAGGTAAGGTCTGTAAGGTGTGAACAATGATCAGAATGTAGAAAATGACTCAATTCTGAAGGTGTGGACAAATTTGTTACTGGGACAGAGTGCAACTGAGGGCAACTGCTGAGGTTTGAGAAAGGTGACATGGTTGGAGTGCCACTTAAGAAGACAGTTTTAGTAGCTGCATTTAAAATAGATTTCAGGGGGCGCCTGGGTGGCGCAGTCGGTTAAGCGTCCGACTTCAGCCAGGTCACCATCTCGCGGTCCGTGAGTTCGAGCCCCGCGTCGGGCTCTGGGCTGATGGCTCGGAGCCTGGAGCCTGTTTCCGATTCTGTGTCTCCCTCTCTCTCTGCCCCTCCCCCGTTCATGCTCTGTCTCTCTCTGTCCCAAAAATAAATAAACGTTGAAAAAAAAATTAAAAAAAAAAATAAAATAGATTTCAGGGTAACAATAGTAGAAAGAAATCTGCCGGATGTCTGTGATCTTGAAAGTAGAAAGAAAGGGAAATGATCAAGGTGAAGTATGGAGAGAAATTTCTGGTTGACTCTATGTGAGTATAAAATCTGAGGATGAGTGCTCTGAAAGTTGAGGAAATGGATTGGATAATGATTTAAGTTATTATTCCTTAATGGATATTCATGAACATAACAATTATTATTATTATTTTGAGACTACAGTTTATTGAGTTCTTAATAATAAGAACTCAATTATTAAATCTACATACAGTGCATCCTTACAAGTAAAGCAAGTACATAGTGCTTAGGTGGCATTCAAAAATATGATCTCCTCAGCATGGGTTTAAAGTATTCTTTTTAGGAGCACCTGGGTGGCTCAGTCAGTTAAAGTATCTGACTCTTGATTTCAGCTCAGGTCATGATCTCATGGTTCATGAGTTCGAACCTTGCATGGGGCTCTGCACTGACAGTGTGGAGCCTGCTTGGGATTCTCTCTCTGCCTCTCTCTCTCTCTCCCACTCTCTAAAAATAAATAAATAAACTTAAAAAGTATTTTTTAATTGTAGAATGATTTATTTTCCCTAATTTATAAACCATTTATGATTATAAGCTAACTTTAAAAATTACAGTCTAAAGTTCTATGATCTAACATAAGACATTAGTCTTGATGGTACATGAGATAATTTTAGGTAGCATATAACATTTTATATTTTGCAAGTTTTATGTTTACATGTATATTAGGAAAAACTATATAGTTTGTCAAATCTGAGGTTTTTTAGAACTAAGTTTAAAGTTTTAAAGGTTAAAAATGGAAGAGTCAACTTAAAATAGATTTTTTTTAATTTTTTTTATTTAAAAAATTTTTAAATGTTTTTATTTATTTTTGAGACAGAAAGAGACAGAGCATGAGCAGGGGAGGGGCAGAGAGAGAAGGAGACACAGAATCTGAAGCAGGCTCCAGGCTCTGAGCTGTCAGCACAGAGCCTGACACGGGGCTCGAACTCACGGACTGTGAGATCATGACCTGAGCTAAAGTCGGACGCTTAACCGACTGAGCCACCCAGGTGCCCTAAAATAGATTTTAATGGAAAATACATAGAAATAATGGTATGTGGTATGTACTAATTTAGAAAAATTAAAATTATGGTGAGCTTGCCATATGGAAAATCCTAGTCTACAGTCTACTTGTGGATTTTAGGCATTTATCTCAAAAATGAGAAAAAAAGGAATTTGCGAATTATAAATGTTTAGACATATTTAGACATATTTAGTTGGAAAGTAGTAGACATATTTAGTTGGAAAGTAGTAGAAATAACTTTACTATTTTGAAGAGATTTTTGGTTTAAAGTTATTTTCAACTATCAAAATGTAGTTGTTTTTTTTTTTTAATTTTTTTTTTAACGTTTATTTATTTTTGAGACAGAGAGAGACAGAGCATGAACAGGGGAGGAGCAGAGAGAGAGGAAGACACAGAATCGGAAACAGGCTCCAGGCTCTGAGCTGTCATCACAGAGTCCGACGCGGGGCTCGAACTCACAGACGGTGAGATCATGACCTGAGCCGAAGTCGGACGCTTAACCGACCAAGCCACCCAGGCGCCCCTCAAAATGTAGTTTTAATTTAAA
Organism: Herpailurus yagouaroundi; assembly: GCF_014898765.1. Classification (NCBI taxonomy): domain Eukaryota; kingdom Metazoa; phylum Chordata; class Mammalia; order Carnivora; family Felidae; genus Herpailurus; species Herpailurus yagouaroundi. The sequence continues at coordinate 68,790,309 of NW_024412395.1, read as the reverse complement.
TCTTATAGAAGAGCTGTGGGGAGCCTGGGTGGCTCAGTCGATTGAGCATCTGACTCTTTGATTTTGTCTCAGGTCATGATCTCACAGTTTATGAGTTCAAGTCCCAAGTAGGGCTCTGCATTAACAGGTGGAGCCTGCTTGGGATTCTGTCTCCCTCTCTCTCTCTGCCCTTCCCCTGCTCTCTCTCTCTCTCTCTCTCTCTCTCAAAATAAATAAATAAACTTAAAAAGATAAATCTTTTAGACTAGTCTGCATCTATTCCAACTGCAGTTTGCCAAGTCTATGCACTGTTTTCAATATTTACATAGATAAGGGAAAAATTACATCAAATTTATATTGTCACTTAGCATAAGACCTAAGAGACTCCAGAAAAGAGTTCGATAGTATCTATACAATGATTATCCATAAAACATCTCAATTTATTTCTTTAGTATCATGAAGCTTAACTTTTGGTCTTTGATTCTTGACATAAACTTCATTATGAAATTAAATAACTAAAATATTACTGGACAACTGGATCTTTAAAAAGATTTTAAAAGAGATAGCTTTACTACTAAATCCTATAATCACTTTGATCCAATTAACTGGCCAGTTAACTTTATTTACAGGTCAAAATATACCCTAAGAATCCAGAAGAAAGTTAGCAGTGCATTTCAGTCTTTCTCTGCAGCACTGGTAGATTTCAAAAATTCAGGGGAAAGTTGAGAGATGAGAATTTGTTAACTTTAAATGTTGCTTTAACCATGTGACCCATGTGACTTTATAAACTTACTTCATTTATTGGGCAAGAGGAAATCTTTAACCAGAGCCACAAATAAATCATCCTAGTCAGAAGGGCACTCTACTGTATATTAACAACATAGCTGTTAGCTAAAGTAATATGAAGAACACACCTTCTGCAGTCACATAAATAAGGCTTTGAAAAGTGACTCTTTACTACTTTGGGGAAATCGTATGCTTCTGTGAGCTGCAGTCCTTCTATCTACAATACGGGAAAATAGGAAAATAATTTCTACCTCAAATAAAAATTTGAACACTTATCAGATAACATCTGAAAAATGCCTTGTATAACGTAAACACTTAATAAATGATTCTTATTATTACTGTGACCTTATGCATATGAATTAACCAATGTCTTCATTGGTCGGTTTCACACTATATTTCCAGCTAATTTCCTTAGCTCATGTTACTCAACTCCCATCTCTCTGCCTGTCAATCCTGCTTTAATTCGCAAAATGCCTTACTTCAGCACATCTCTATTAAAAGGAATACACCTGGCTATTTAAAAGTTCCTTTCATAAAAGAATAATTATTTATTATTAAAAATATTTTTAAATCTCAAATGGGCAAGGTATGATTTTTTAGGACATTTTAGGATAGAATATTTGAATTATATCAACTAACAAAATATTAAAATAAGTCATACTTAATAGTTTACTCTTTTTAATGTAAATTATCTCATTTTATTTGAGGTGAGAATTAGTAAACCTAGTTTTTAAATTAGAAAAAACTGAGCCTTAGGAAAATAAATAAGTTACTCAAGGTGTCCCTGCTAGTAATTACTAAGCCTGGCTCTTTTGATACAAGACACTGTTTTTCCTAGTATGTACTAAATTTCTACAGTGAAAAATAAGACGTACTACAGAAATCAGAAAGGGTAAAGATAACAGCCTAAAAGGAAAGGACTATGAAGATTTAAAGCTCTGACAATATGGCATTTTACAATCTGAGCAAAGATAAACTTCCCCATTCACTGTCTTCCTCTCTGTATATACATACATATCCATACATTTTCTGTATCCGTATCACTAGTTTTGCTGAAATGTAGTGGTATCTCTATGTTTAGCTTTCCGTTCTATAAACATATCTTTGTTTTATGATCAAATGCTAAATGTGCCTCCTGGCTTAAAATGTACTGGTGTTCACAATAGTTCTCTAATCTAAGACTGAGTAAAGGAAAGAAGGCAACTTGTTCCCCAGGCAAGGGCTCTGGAGTGGGAGTCAGAGGACTGTGTTTATCTTTGAAGCCTTGGGCATGTTCTTTGTGTTTTAATATACTGGGAAACTTTTGTTTTGTTTTTTATTCTATATAGTATTGAATGGAGTATGTATATATGTTAACATGAATTCTCTTTCTTAGTATAAATGATTTTCTTAACTTTGATGCTTATTTTCATTCTTGCTTGTTACACTTGATAATTATAGAAATGCTACACAGTTCTATTTTGGCATAATTTAACTATGTATTAAATGTATTTTTTAAAATACATTTTTATTTTAGAAGTTTTAGATTTACAGAAAAATTGTAGAGATTCACTCCCGACTCAATTTCCCCTCTTCTTACGATCTTACATTAACACAAATTACCAATATTGACACTTTATTATTAACTAAATTTCATATTTATTCAGGTTACCTAATGAGCTCTTTCTGTTCCAGGACTATTCCACCCAGGATACCATATTACATTTAGTTGTCATGTCTTCTTAGGCTCCTCTTGGCTGTGAGAGTTTCCTAGACTTACCTTGTTTTCCAGGACCTTGACAGTTTAGAATGCTTCTTAATTGGGATTTGTCTAAGTTTTCTTTTAATGATTAGACTGGGGTTGTGGATTTGGGGGAGGACATCCTCAGAGGCAAAGTGCCATTCTCAACCATCAACATGACTTGTTCTACTGATGTTAAACTTCCTTCCCCGGCTGAGGTAGTGTCTGTCAGTTGTCTCTACTGTAAATTTACTGTTGTTTTGGAAGAGAGTCGCTATGTGCAGCCCACACCTAAGGAGTGAGAGTTATGTTCCATCTCCTTGAGGTGGAGTATCTCCATAAATTATTTGGAATTCTGCACATTCCATTCACTCATCCATTCATTCATTTGTTCATTTATTTATATCAGTGTGTACTCATGGGTATTTATTTTAAACTTTGGGTAATAATTTAATGCTACTTTTCTTTTTTTGTTGTTGGTCAAATTGTTCCCACTTTGGTCATTGGGAATTCTTCCAAGTGGCTGTGGTATATCTTTGTTATACCCCCATCATTGTGGGGTTTTTTTTCTTTTTTCTTTTGTTAGTGCTTACTTTTTAGCATTATAAGATGCTGTTGGCATATATGGTATATTTCCTGTTTCGGTCATAGAATCTGTGTTTTCTCCAAAGAGCCTTCTTTTATTGGAGTATGGTATTAAAACCACAGTCTGGGACCTAGATATGTTCACTGCTACTGGGGAGTCATTTTTTGTTTATACCATCTCAGTTGACAGAGCAAGGAAATATATGTGTTTATACAAACAGGTGTATATACATATACCTATAAATATTTTAATGAATTATGTTTCTATTCATTCACAGCATTCACAGCGTTCCTTCCTAAACTTCCCATGTGTGGGGTATCATATAAAATAGATGCAAATTAGAACAAATTAATGAATAATTAAAGGTAGAACTAAGCAAAGTCTGGAAATATGTCATTAAAAGTATACCCTAAACCAGAGAATCCTACCTGGAGTTCATAGGCTGAATAAGGTCTGCACGTATGTTTTGTTTCATGCACACAGTGCTTTTAAAACGTTTTGAATTACATAACATTAAAAAAAGTGAGAGATGTCAAAAAACAAAAACAAAAAAAAAAACAAAAAAAACCCCAAATATTGATTTCTAGGTTCTCTTTAAAAAGTTTATCATATCTGAGAAACTCTAGACCCTCATTATTCATTCACCAATTGCCTTGCATTGAACAGCAGCTCAAATCTTGGTGAGGACTGCACGAGCTCCTGTCCACCCCCACCGTTTTTTCTCCTGGATACGGAAGAGCCAGCTCAGATTCCGTCCCACGTGTACTGTTGTTTTTCCCATGGTGAGGAGGAGAGGAAAATGTTTTTTGAATCCATGGATAACACAGTGGGAAAAAGAAAGATAGCCTATAACATATATATATCTATAGTCTGTAACATATATAGATATAGGTACAGATATAGATACATAGATATAGACACAGATATAGATATAGATATAGATTTTTAAGTAAAATGAGAGAACACATATTTCTCTATGCAAGTAGGAAATATCCCTATTTGCTTAATATGCAAAATGTGACTGTATCAAAGTAATACTGCTTAAAATTCCAATGCAAAATGAACCCTAACCAGTAAATTCGTTCTCCAATAAGGATCAGAACATAAAACTTTCTGCCACTTCACAAAGTGACTTCATAAAGTAATATGATCCAACACAGAGTTTGGATTTTGATGTGGACTTGATATATATATCATTATTATGTGACCTAGTTTTAAATCTTTAGAAGCCATCTCTATGTTCTTATTTTCTATGAAAGTTTTTATAAATCTTGAACCGCATTATTTTATGTAAAAGGCCAATAAAAAATAATTTACCCAAGATCTAAAAACGACATTTTACTGCTATGTTGAAGTACTGTCTTTGTGATTTTGTCTGTTCATTCAGTCCAGTTGGTTTTATTCAGTTAGTTTTATTCAGAAGGGACATGAATAAAGAAAGAAGTTATTAATTGTAGAATATAGATTTCTAGTATGCTAAAGATGTGGATGGAATATGGACTAAGCATTTTATTTGACATTTGTCTTTTTTTCAAAATGATGACATTATGAGAAAATAAAATGTCTGATCCATTAGTGGCTAAATGAAAATAAAGTCTAGGTTACAAGTGGCTGGAAGCTTGAAGCTTGCCATGTTTTACTGGTTGTACCAAATTAAATGTATTTATCAAGAAAGTGAACTTATGGCAAGAAGGAAAAAAAGGTTATACTTATTGGAATAAAAGTGAATTTAGGTAGAATTTTAAGTATAAAAATAAATATAGTGTAAAATAAAATTTAAGAGCGTAAAAAAAATAAACCAAGTTTGACAATTTGACCACCTCCCTCTCTCTCCCCCCAGTATCATTGCGTATTTGTTCGCATCTTAAGTTTTATCATGTTTATGCATGTCTATATGCATGTATGGATGAATATATAAACACACAATTTGATATTTATAGATACGTAATATTTTTGTCTATATATGTATTTATTTTAAAGATTTACAAGTGCCTAATATGAGGGTATATAACCATTTCTATAAAAGAAAATATCTATAACCACAACACGTACATACAAAACTATATTTCTTGGGGCGCCTGGGTGGCGCAGTCGGTTAAGCGTCCAACTTCAGCCAGGTCACGATCTCGCGGTCCGTGAGTTCGAGCCCCGCGTCAGGCTCTGGGCTGATGGCTCAGAGCCTGGAGCCTGTTTCCGATTCTGTGTCTCCCTCTCTCTCTGCCCCTCCCCCGTTCATGCTCTGTCTCTCTCTGTCCCAAAAATAAATAAACGTTGAAAAAAAAATTCAAAACTATATTTCTTATATATGTTTACATATATAACAGTAATGTTTCAATTAGACTATGATAATAAACTCAATGGAAACTTCTGGTATGCAGAATATGTTGATTTTTCATATAATTTCTTAGGAATATTTGCCATATAAATTAACATTAAAAAATAAATTTGATGAATACAGCTTGGATGAAACATTAAGATTCTAGACTTTCAGTGCTGAGAAATCAGAAATTGAATCAGGGCTCTGCCTCAGCAGATTCCATGCTAACAGTGATTTTATTATAATATCTACCTGACCACTTCCCATCTAGGGAGTGCATGTGATTGATGAAGAATGGATGATTAACAAAATCTTACTTCTCTGTTGATCTTCATTCCTGATGGAAAAGGTCACACCTACAAATACTGTCTAGTTTCAGATCTGGGCCTCTCACTTCTAAAGTGTGGCAATCTTGACCCAGGACAAGCTGTTTAACTGCTGTGAGCCACTACTGTCACCTCATGGGAATGACACTCTGTTGAAGATTTCATGAGATCAAGTATATAAAACTTCTGGACAGTATTAGCACATAAAGTACTCAATTCAAAGCCATATTCGATGGCTACTTCAGCTACCACTACTATGACAGCTATCGAGTAAAGAAAGTCCTTTTAGACTGAATTGTCTTCTATTTTAATAACTCTTACAAAATAAATTTTAAAAAAAAGGCCAATATACAACTTCCGAGTCACTAGTTCATTGTCATCAGTCTGGAAACCTCCATAAGTGTGTAGGTATGGTCATAATGTTTGCAACTGTTTGAAATGGAAACAATGGAAACAATTGAAACACTTTAGCCCTGCAGATTATCATTAACAATAAACTGCCTTTAGCTTTTCAGATCACTGTTGGTAACCACTATTTATGACACAAATGAGTAGGATTTGTTAGAAATCATTGCGATATTATATTTGCAAGCTTAGGTAGTGTTTCTCTTAGCAGATAGGTACTCTACGGTTTCATGGAGCACTGAAAATGTGTGTGTTACTATAAATAACACACAGTTACCTGTGTGGCAATATTTGGTCATAAAATATTTTCACTATAAATTACATATTACATGTTATTATCCATGTTATTATCCAAGAAAAAAAGTTGCTAAGGGGCTGAGATAATAATCTAGAAATCCATGACTTGTCTGTGGTAGGTTTTGTTTTTGCTGTTTGGTTGGTTTGAATGAGAAGTTAGTTGTTTTTAAATCAAGCTAGTGCTTTTATTATTTGACTTCAGCCATAAACATAAGCTGAAATGAAAAACTGAAGTAGAAGGAGAATTGTGAAATAAATTGAAGATCTATTATATACATTATACATATTCCAGCTAACCCTAGGTTGTGGACCTGGAGATATGGGCAAGATGGCTTTGAAAATAATCCCTCTTATAACTTCTCAGGTTGTACTAATTTCATGTGGGTAATAAGGCATGTAGGAGGTAGTGTTTTCACTAATGATGGATTCATTGGAACTAGGGGGATTTCATTTTGTAAATCTTAAAACTGGTTATCCACCCCATCTCCCTCATTTGGCCAGGCTTAAGAGATATAAATAGAACTTTTTGCATTGCCATTTATGATACAATTTGCCCTTTATTTCTTGGTGTTTGGTAACTCCTAAATTCCAAAATCTTTTTTTAAGTAGTTTTTTTTTTTTACTTTATAGTTCATCAAATTTGAATTTGTTTTATGTGAGACTGTTGAAAATGATGTAATCCAATGCAGTCCAGCAAATTGCCAAGGGATTGTTATGTTTATATTTTCAGGTACCTTAATAGAATAATTTTCAGGCTCAGGTTATGATTACTACCAACTCTGTAAAAGCTTCCTTGCTGGTGACAAGAAAAGTTGCTACAGTAACTGACATTGGAACAGAATGGAGGTCTAGAGGTACTAAATAACCCTCAGAATGGCACGGAGAAGATGTTAGATCTAGGAATCGGTCTCACTACAAAAGAACATTGATCAGCGTACCATTTTTGACATTTGTTTCTTTTTTTATTGGCAAAAGAAGAGCTTTCTGGAATGGTGAACCAATTCTGTATGGCTATGTCCTTACTAGTCTGTAAGGTCTGTGAGGGCAAGGCAGTGATTTCCTGCATATCTACCCAGTTGCTTGTTTGGAAATAGACACCTGAAAGAAAACTGAAAGAAATTGTCTTTCCACTCTTCAAGGCAGGACAAATGCTCCAGAAAATTTCCATTTTGCAAGAAATGGAACTTCTGAACTCCTCTGACTTTGTCACCAACATCAGACTTCACCTGCCTCTCTAACTTTTTTCTTTTTTTTTCCCCTTCTGTCCTTAGGCTGAACCCTCCTTGATTCATACTAGGACGAGAATAATGACTACTTACCTGGTTTGCTGCATGGAATCTTTCTCTCCTCTATGATTCTCCCCACTTACTCTACAATCTCAGAAGACTGAATCTTCCTTCTTTCCTTTTGCTGCTCAATGAAGGGAAAGACTTCAATGCTATCACATTACCATCAACCCAGTTAAACACAACACTGTTAGTTGGTGTTCAGGATTTCTATATTGGAGGCAACTGACACTTTCTGGCATTTCTTCCACTTATTCCCTAGATGGAATACTCAGTATGAGACAAACCAAATCTGAGTATGCTCCCCAAGCACACCCCATCTCTGAGTAATTGCTTAAGTATCTTCCCAGTTGTTATTGCCAAAGCTCCTAGCCAGACATTCACAGGCAGTGAGTGCTCAACTAATTTGTTTTATTGAAGTCTGACAATAAATTAGATGGATAGTTAAAATTATACACCTTTTTTTCCTATACATTTTGATTTGGTTATTTGAATTTCATTCACTGTTTTTCAATTCTATTATGCTTTTCTAAAATTGACTTTGGTTTACATAGAAGTACTGTCAAATTATTGAAAAGTTACGATAGCTTTTACTAAATATTTGAAGCAAGGGCTAATAAATTTCTACAACTCCTTTAAGCACACAAAATTAATTTTAGTTATTAACAAAAGCTGTTCTTTTTTTTTTACAAAGGTTTTTAATATATAATCAGGTTTGTAACCTTTTCTAAAACAAGTTCTCTTTTTTTTCTCAGATTTTCTGAAGTTGTTTGTACTAAAATGATACTGTTATTCTGGAATGTTGATGTGGTAGGAAACTTCTACTTATGTCTCTAAAAAGTAGGCTATGATTACATATCATAAAAATAGATGTAAAACGTGGCTATTCTGGCCTCTTGAGGTCAGAGAACCTTGCCATGAGCATGTTTAATCACATGTCTGTACATCTCAGTGACTTAATATTTCAAATAACAGACATTTTAATATAAGACAAGAAAACATAAACCTCAGTGGATGAACTGATACTTCACAATCAAAATCTCTTATGCTCTGAATTAATCAAAACTTCAGTATTCCTTTTTAAATTTTATCAATTACATTACATGGAACTATTTTTTCAAAATAGTAAAATTTAGCATAAGAAGTATGTGATTATTAACACATAGAATTTATCCTTTTCTTCTCTAATTTGTTTTACTAAGTACAAGAAGTGAGTGTAGCTAAAGGCTACACACACACACACACACACACACACACACACACACATATGATGAAATACTCTGGAAGGAACATTTGAAGCATAGTTGAATATTTATTTTTGTCAATAATTCAGTTACTTTTTAAAGTTTTTATTTTTCATTTATTTAAGTAATCTTTACACCCAACATGGGGCTCTAACTCATGACCCTTGGTTCAAGAGCGACATGTTCTTCTGACTGAGCCAGCCAGGCACCCTAACAATTCAGTTCTTAAATTCATATTTCATTAGAGTTGCTAAATTTTCACCTTTTTGGGCTAAGGAGGGTATCATCATTGCGATTTCCTGAAGCCAAATTGCATGGAGAATCATCATATACTTTCCTTTCTCCAGGTCCAGATAGGCTGAGGGTCTCATCCGTGAGTTCCGAACCTAGTTGCTCAGTGTTTCTGCCCAACAGAAACCCACTGGTCATGATGCATACCTTTCTCTATGGATTAAGCAAAGTGTTTATAGCGGCTGTCAATGTCCAATGGCAGCTCGAAGCCAACCTTTGAGTCAAATCTTTTGCCCAATAAAGTGTCCTAAGACTATCTTGGTGTCTTAAGACCATCTAATTTATTAAAAATTTTTTTTCTTTTTTAGCTGAGAACTCTAAGCAAAAGTTAAATTTTTTCACTGAATGATTGCCATATTTTCATGAAATTTTGAAATGGCATGAATGGTTTAAGGGCAAAAGGAATACTTTTTGATGCTTTGTGTTATATTTGCTGTTAAGTTACATTGGAAAAGTATCTCATTACATAAACTTTACAATGCACGTAACTGTCAAAATCATTTCCTATAACCGAAGAAAGAACTTGAAATTGCTGTTCATGATGATAATACTTAAAGATGACATTTCTTCTATTTAAAAATATTATGCTATTCTCTCCCTCCCTCTCTTTCTGCCCCTCCCCTACTTGCATTCTCCCCCTCTCTCTCAAATACATAAATAAATAAAAATATACTATTTCCATCAGATCTCTGCTCAGTCTGCTTTATCTGTGAGATTACCCTTGATTATTTAAAATTAACCGTAGTCTCTCCTCCCCACTCAATTCATTTCTCTCCTAGCACTTTCTGCCTTTACCTTTCTGCAGTTTTCTTTGTGACATTTGTCACTACTAGACATATATGATTCTGTGTTTATTTACTTATTTTCTGTCTCCCTCTACTAGTGTGTAAACTCCTTAAAGACTAAACTTTTCCTGTTCTGTTCACATTTACATTCCTAACACTGACATGGTGCCTAATGTATAGCAGGTACATTGATACACTGAATGAATGAATAAGAATGAAAGAATGAATAAGAAATATATTGAACTTCTTGATGTGACTAGAGATTTAAAAACTGGACTTATAGTTCATAGTTACTTGTGCAAAAGGCAGGATTGTAGATTGGTTTATCTTCTGAGTATTTATTAATCTATAAAATGAAATGGACACTTATCCCTGTAGAAGAGGTGATAGATACGTGTAAAATCTTCTCAAAGCCAAAGTGGCTATTTAAGTATGGTAGCAATCCTCTGATTTTATTTCCTTCCTTCCCTTACAGTTCACGCAGCTCTACAGTGAACATCCACTATGTCTCAGATACCCTGCTCGGTGTCAGTGATATAGCCTTGAACAAGACAAAGATACCCTGCCATGCTACCCAAAACAGAGTGGAGAGTGCAGTCTAGGAGGTGGTAGAACAAAATTAGGGATGAATATGGTCAGTTTTTTATAGAAGTGAGCATCCTTTTGAAATTGAGCACATATTAGGTGCTCAATAATTGTTAGATTAATGAAGAAAATGAAACTTTAAAGAAATTCTAAATCAAAATTTAATTTATTTCTGTAAGTGAAAAGTCAAACTTTTTTTTTCCAATAGATAGATTCTCATCTCACAATTTCTCTGTGATTAATAGGATTTGGGGTAAATTGCCCAAAAACATACAACACAGATTCTACCTATAAAATCCTGCCATCTTTCCATGAATTACCAGAGAAAGGAAAATTCTCATGCAAAATCAGGTGAGACAATTCCTTTCAGAAGTAAAAGTTCATGAATGTGTTGTCCATGACTCTGCCACCAGTGTCCAGGGAAGTGTCTGGCACAGAGAAGACAGAAAATGCATTTTGTCAAATTGAACTGAAGGAATATAAGGAGGGAAAAATACTTTAACTCTGTGGTCACAATGATCTCTAGAATATCACAATACAGGCATCTTACTTCAGTTAACTGTTCATTTCTTTAGAAGACTCTCTCTCTTTGCTTCAGGGTCAGTTCTGGGCATAAAATTCATAACGGCCATAGACAGGCCATTAAAAGAGCACAATTTGAAACAACTAAAGTGTTCATGCCACATGAGGCCATGAACTTATCACTATAAACCTCCTAGCACACTGTCTTCTATATTGTAGCTGTACAATGTGTTTATTTAATAAGTGGCTAACTTATAATCCAACCACTGTCTCCAGATCTTAGCACAAATGAAATTTGAGTTGATGCACATAATACAGTTAAATCACCCTTCAATTCCTAACTTGAAAATAATTTCCTAGGCCACATACTATAATTTGTCCATTTTTAGATTAAATAGGTGATTCCTGAAAGTAAACATCACCTAGTAGTTTTTGCAGAGAACAGGGTTTTAAAAGATAAAAACAAAAATGATACTTGACATATAAACTATTATTTGGTCCACATCATTTTCTCTTGATTCTTGCATATTTAAGGAATGTCTCAAGATCATCTCTCAAAAGAAAAGAAACTAAAAGGTCATTCTTCAATCATTTTACATATTTCATATTTGAAATATGGATTTTTTTATTTCTCTAGTGAATTATTTATGGACTGGGCCCCTTTTGGTAAAATGTAATGGATTTTTTTCCTGCCAATTCATAAAAGCACAGAAAACAGACTGAAGGCGCAGCTAGCAGCCTCCAGCTTTGGTAACGCTACCCATCTGTTTCCTATAAGGTAGTTGTTGTTTTTTCTTGTTAAATTCTCCCTGTGAAATGTTTTTCTTGAGATTTCTTTTTTTGGTCTGTGACTTCTACCCAGTGATTCTACTCACTAGTGGATCATGAAGGCACAAATGGATTCTGGGGGAGCTTTGTAACTTCTGATTCTTGCACCAGAATCTCACTGTACTGATCTAATTTGGGCTAGATCTATTTCCAGGGAGATAGATTTCTGAAATTACCGAGGAGTCATGCTGTTCTTAAAGTGATTTTAATTTAAGAGTTTTTACACCTTAAAAAAAAGATTCTTGAGATTTCAGATTTGTGGTAGTTTTTAGTGGTAAATTTTCCTTTGGGGGTGGGGGGGTGCCATTTAGCTTTTATCTGTGTTGTCTTAAGGAGCAGAAAACATATTCTTTTCTAACCACAGGACATAAGGAAGGCAAGTCCCCAAATATGCATGATCTTTCTAAGAAACAATAGTTTTCTTGCTGTTTCTTCCATTTAAAGAAAGCAGTGCATCATTGCAGGTGCTTCCCTTAATGACTAAAGTAATATACCCAAATCTGGCACCAAAATACTAGAGAAGCTTTTAAAAAATACAGATTTCCAGTTGCAAAACAAAATCAAATCAAAATAAGAGGTCGTGTCTAGGAGATGGTATTTTTAACTAATTTCTTTGAGGGATTTTGATGCACAGCCAGATTTGAGAAGCATGAATTTAAAACAGAATCAAGGCTGAAATGTAAAATTAAATTAAAATAAAAATTTTTTAAAATTAAAAAAAAACTCTTCAATTTGAGGAATACATAGCATTTAAAGTCACAAAACACATATAATTTTCATGGGACTGATTTGGGGTGAAATCTTTGAATGGAGGAAGAACTGAAAGATCATAAAATATGATCATAAAAATAACCTGAAGCTTTCAATGGCTCTGAAAGATAATACTGGGGTTTGCCTCCCAACCCTGCAGGCTCAATGCCACCTACTTTATAAAAACATAACTTGCAAGGTGTGGATATATTGGCTGAAATCACTAAATATTCTGTGACAGCTTAAAAAGCCTCCTGTCAAGGATACCATATACTTAGTCTGAAAAACTTTCCATCTGTGTTTATATTAAACACAGGTGTATTGCTGTGGGCAGGTAGCTCAGGTATTGTGGCATTAACAGGTCATACTAATTACTACAATGGCTTTGTCTAATATGCTAACTCAGAAAAATTCCTTTGCCCTATTTCCTCTCTTCCCTATGTGTTATCACTGCTGTTCTTGAAATCTGATCACACTCCTATGTTGGGATGTTATTTATGTGGACAAACCCAAAGCCTGGCGATTAAATACTTGACCTCAGGGTGTTTTGTGGGAGAAACAGGATTCCTCCACTGTCATCATAGCCCTATACAAATGGATTTCTGCCAATATAAGGCAGTGCATGATTTATCCCTCCTTCACCCTACTCCAGATTCTGATAGGTTCCCATAGAGGGGAGAGAAGTGAGCATGAATTTGTTGTTGATATACATGTAAGTGGGGTTGAGGCAGGCAAGAGAAGTCTGGGACCTCTGTGCTAAATAATAATGGTTGTGTTTAAATAACACACAAAAAATGATTTTTTCAAAGCACTTTCACATCTATTTGATTCTCAAAACAACCTTGAAGGGGGAGTATATCACTCCCATTTTTAGATGAAAAAATTTGAGGTTCAAAAAAGTTGCCATTTGCCAAATGTTGTATAACAAGGGGTTTTCAGTGCCAGGGTTAAAAAAGCAAAATAAAACAAAACGCTTAGGTTTCCCTGACTCCTTAATTTCCATTTCCCCTACATCACTTTGCCTTTTAGGAGTTCCCCGTAGCTAGCTTAAGAGTCAAAGTACAACTGAAAGGTGTCTGAGTTAGAGCTGCACGTTTGCCCTTTCATTCTCATTCTTCGTTCTCTTGATGTAAATGAGCAAGTGCTACTTACCCTGAAGCTGAAGGCAAAGTAAGAGGCCTGAAGTGCATCAGAAATCTGTGCTCCAAACCCCCAATCTGCCATTTCTTCTAGCTCGGTCCCTTTACCCACCACTCAGTCTCTTTCCCCTGCTTTCTGTTCTCTCTCTCTCTTCCTTCTAACAGTAGTGAATTCCATATAGGTCCTGGATACATTCTACTTCTTTCTCAATTCTCAGTTGACCCAACACTTCCACCTACCCAAGAATAACCTAACCCTCCTGCAAAATGCCTTAAACAAGGCTTATGTATGCTCTCTTGAAATCCTATATTTATTTCCATCAAGGTACTTACTATGGACTTTAATTGCTTGATTATCTGTTTCCTTCTTTGGGCTATAGCTACTTGGAAATTGAATGCTGTCCTTTATTTTGTTCAACTCTAGTACCCAGTGGGGAAATGGCACATAGTAGGGACTCAACATCTATTGGATGGATAAAGATCATATTCTCCCTGTTCATGTCCCTAGGATTCCTTGGAGTATTTCTGTGGATTATTTCTTTGGAGACTCTAAATCATCCCTTTACCTTGCCAAGACCTTTCCAGGCCCCTACCCAGCACACTGGGTTTTATATAGGTCATTTATTAAATGGTCACTTAATAGGGGAAATGATATTTGATTTGCGTTATTTTGTTTATACATGCTTTACTAAAAAACATGTTATTCCTCCCGAGTTTTGGGATTTCTTTGACCTTTTACTATAATTGCCAAAGAGCTGATTTCCTCTTTCCTGTTAAGAAATTCTGCAGAATGTCCGACCTAATGTGCTCTCGCTGCCAAATTACTTTTCTTGAAATCCACTTTTGTATAGCAGCATGGAAAGAAAGAAAATTTTATAATTTTTTTTGATATTAGCAAACAGAAGTACTTTCTTTTGGTAATAAGATACTTTTTAAGTATTAATATTCATAAAAGTAAGAAATAATAATTTAATTTAGCAATGATAACTGAGAAAATTTGCCATAGTCTCTTTCCATCATACAAAATACTACCATTATAAAGAATCTACTTATACTGACTATTAGATTATAGACAACGTTGCTACCTTTTTGTCACATTGGCTTTTTTCCTTTACTGATATTTTAAATTATTTAACTATTAAGCTGGAAAAACTGAATGATTAAATTAATCCCAAATAATTTTAAATATAATATAGGTCCTGTATAAAAATAAATTTTTAAAGATGCTGACACTTTTAGCATGTTAAATAGTGGAGTTTGTAGTTCATCTTATATGGGCTGGCACAAATTAGCCTAAAGTCCTGTCTGGAAGAGCATTATCACTGTATACTTCATATTCCTATAAGCTCTTGATAAACTCTTTAGTCACTCTTAGATAGTTAAAGGAATACAAAGGTGGGGAGGTCCATCATTTTGTGAATGAGGTAGAATAATGTTGAATATATGAATTCTGGTGTACAAGCTGCTTGTTATGCATATGGAGAATGATTTTGTCTATTCCTAGAATTCCTAACTCCCAGATAATTGGTCAATATAGATAGGCATGAAATAATGCTTCTAAATTTACTGTTCTGGTTAACAATGTTTTAAGTTTCTTTTTAAAGTTCATTAAGTATCTTCCCCATCTTGTCATCTCATTTGGTCATGTGGGCCAGTCATGAAAAGTTTAGCTGAGCTCATGATAAATTCCATTAGCTTTTATGGTTGATACTTAACCTATAGAGTTGCATTAAATAACTCTTAAATCACAGCTATTCCATTAACATCATAAGAATATCTTTTCATCCAGTTACCTCCCATTAAATCAGCATGCAAATGATCAGGTTAAATTTTTTTTTTTTTAGATCACATGCCCTATTTTAAAACAAAATGAGCAGTCACACTTATTCCATTGTTTGCTTTTATTTCTAATCATTACTGCCATTCAGATTAATTGTGACTGAACAGATCATTACTGAACAGGAGAAAATTGCAATTGTACCTTGGTCCTTGGAGGGAGGTTTCTATTTTCAAAGCTCTCAATTAACAGAAGATTAAATTTCAAAAAAAGAAGAAAACAGTTAAGAACTTTTGTAAAGACTATTTTAGACTTCAGAAAAATGAAAGGAAAGGAAAACCTGAATAAGGTATAGCTAGTGGTTATTGGTTTGTTTTAAATTGTATTTTTCAGTGTTGAATTTTATCGAATTTTTCCCATTTGGCCTTTTCAGCATCACCTCTTTAGTTTAAATAAAGTAGGTAGAATGAAGTACAATGTTTGTTATTAGGGGAGTCATATTTATACAGTGTAAGCTGAATTTTCTGGGGGAAAATTTCATTTCCTGTGTCCTATAAAAGAGTCTGAAAGGGACTAAGTAATATTGGTATGCAGTCATTTACTATTCATACTCATCAAGATGCCTGAAGGCTTATTTGTGTCATGGAGATAGTTTTTCCCCATCAATATCCTGTGAAGCCTCAGGAAAGCTAGGGGAAATTTCACAGGATATTAGGATGGTAACATTTGGTGGCTACACAGACATAACATCAGGAAATGAAATATTGACTGTTCAGAATTGGGAACTGAATAGAAAGAATGGAGTTACATTCTTAGTATGTTTCACTTGCTTCCCTTTGATAAAAAATTCAGCTTAAAAAAAACCCCAAAACATCGTGGTCTCTCTTTTCTTATCTCTAAGGTAAACCATGCTTTACTCTTTTTCTCCTTTCAAGTTAATCCAGACTCCTCTTCCTCTTCATTCTTCATATGGACTATCAGTTTATTACTCTTACTTATGCAAAATCCACATTCAGAGTGTGAATTTTAAGTTTTATATATAAAAACTTGTGTTCCCTTTATTATCTCTATATGGTAGCAGTGCAACTGTCTTACTTAGAATGTAGTCATTAAGAGTGTGTGGTTGTTCAAATCTTGGCTCTGTCACTCACTGACTTTGTGATGATCGACTCCAAGCCTCTCCCCAAGTGGTTGTAAGGATTAAGTATAAACTTTCCCTATGACATTTAGCATAGCTCTCACAACACAATACCCCATAGCTATTAGTATTTACACTGGGTTGTTTTCCCTTACATATTCATCCTAATATGCCTCAATCGAATTTAGAATCTTTTCCAATCAAGCTTCCAATTCATCTTCCAAAAACTTTTATTTTATTCTATGTCTACACCATTCTCCTTCCTGTAGGTATCTGTATTAGTTTTCTAGGCTGCTGTAGAACAAAGTATGACAAACTGGGTGGCTTAAAACAACAGAAATCTATTGTCTCAATTAGGAAGGTCAGAAGTTCAAAATCAAGATACTGGCAGGGCCATGGTCTCTCTGAAACCTGTAGACAGAGAATCCTTCCTTGCCTCTTCTTAGCTGCTGGTGGTCGCCCACAGTCCTTCACTGCCTTGGTTTGCAGCTGCACTTCAGCCCCTGCCTCCATCACATGTGTCTGTGTCTCTTTGTGTCTTCTCTTCTTATAAGGACACCAGGTATATTGGATTAAGCAACCACCCTATTCTAATGTGACCTCATCTTAAGTAATTACATTTTCAAAGGACTTATTTCCAAATAAGGTCAACCTATCTTTTTAGGGCACATAATTCAACTCACAACCATATCCAATAGGTGTTACTTCCTCCATTCATTCTTGAACCTTGAATGTCATTTTTAAATTTTTTCTAATATCTTGTCCCACCTATAGTCAATCAGACCTTGCATATTTCATATCTGGTGTTTCATGGATTTACCCCTCTTTCTTCATTCCCAGAATAACTATTTCTCCTAACTACAGTATAACATTTTCAACTGGTAGCCTTTACTTAAAAAAAATTTAAGTTTATTTATTGATTTGGAGAGAGACAGTGAGAGCAGGGGAAAGGCAGAGAGAGAGAGAGAGAGAGAGAGAGAGAGAGAGAGAGAGAGAATACCAAGCAGGCTCCACACCGTCAGCATAGAGCCTGATGTGGGGCTTGAACTCACAAAACTGTGAGATCATATTCTGAGCTGAAATCAAGAATCCAGCCGCTTAACCGACTGAACCACCCAGGTGCCTTTAGTCTCATCTGCTTCCAGCTCATCTTCAATTCTGTTTATAGATTAATGTTCCTGAAGGTTACTTCTATATTCTTCTATTCATTCACTTATTTACCCATCAAGCATTTATTGGACATCTTCTATGCATCAGGCATTGTTCTACACTAATGATACAGAGGTAAAAGAAATGTTTATCCGGGACAAATGTATACTCTGGTAGAGTTTACATGTAAGCAAACAAGTAAGTTTGATAGATTGTTGCAGATATTTTGTTAGATGTATGGGCAAGGTGAAATCAGAGCACAGAGAAGAGAAATCACATATAGGGAAGGGGCAAGTCATGGAATCCTTCTAGAGGTAGAAGCATTACTCTTCCCAGAATTCACATTACACTAGATGGAACCATCCTTTTCTGATATGACATGTTTACCCTCCTCTCCATGCTTTTTTTTAGGTGGCCCCTTCTCCCTTCTCAGGCAGTCTTCCTTACCTTCACCATCTCAAACACCTTGCATTTTTCAAGGCCTACTTTAAACCCATTTCTGTTCATCCTTTCTCAGATAATATCAGCTCATAGTGATCCCATCTTTTAAAACTTCTTACACATAATTTTTCAAAGCTAGTATTTTACATAAATTATTTGCTACCTTAAGTAAATCTGTGAAAATGGATATGAATGGGTTTGCCAGGAATAACATAAAGAACTTCTAGCATAGATATTTGATACCTTATTTTTTACTGTTTTCTAAATTATAAACTTGCATTCATCCATGGATGAAATTCAGTGTCTTTCAAACTAAATGTTAGACAATACAGCTATGTTTGACTTCCTAAAATGCCAAGGCCATATAATTAAGAATTCTGTATCTAAATTTTAAAAGTGGTATTAAATTTGGCTTTGCCCAATTTCCAAATGGTTGTAGAATTGGACCTGGAAAAACGCATTTCTACTTCATCTCAACATTGCCAGGCTTAGTCATTAGGGCAACTGGATCCTCCCGTGTTGCTGTGCGCCAGTTCCTGGCTTCTGCACAGCTGGTTGGCTCTGCGACTGATGACCTGTGCCTCCAGTCCTCTCCCAGGCACCTAGCTGTGGAGGCGCTAGGAGGTTTAGAAACAAGAGTGCTGTTGTTTTGCCTTCAGGCAAGAGAAGAGGTGGCAAAAATAAATGAAAATAGGAAGCAATGAGGGAGAGGAAGTGCTGCACTCCTTTAGATCCATCCTGGCCAGTTGGCAAAGAGAAGGAGTCCATTGCCAGTTACCAGCAATGAGCCAGGAGTGACAATATTGTATGGCTCGTAAGTGAGTTTTTGGAAGAAACCACTTTGGATCTCAGTTTTCTCACTCAAAGAAAAAGAGAGAAGAAAAACAATGCATATGTATGCATTTCAGCAGTACATTCTGGAAAATTTTCTTTGTAGTTAATTTGTTTCATTATTTCTGAATTCCCAATATTTGACAAAGTAACAGATAGATAATGAGTATTTGTTGACCGAATAAATTTATGTTATCAAAATGTATTCATTATGTTATTTTTATGTTTGCTTCTAGAGTAAGTACATTTACTGTATCATTTGAAATCACTCTTAATGCCAAAGATTCTGGAAACTAAAACATACAAAGAAGGCTGAAACCCACACAGGAGATCTCATAACTGGCCTTGGCATAAGACTGCTATATTATGAGAACTCCTTAGGTGGTATGCATGTGTGGGCGTCTGCTCTTTAACTGATATGTATTCAGACTGCCCTAGAATTTGAAATACACTTTATTACCAAATAGGACACCGAAGGACAGTCAAATAAATGATCAGTGTATCCCTAAGATAATTTAATGCTATTTGGAATTCTGTATTCTTTTTACTCCTAGCTTACTTGAAGTCTGCTTTTATAAACATAACTTTCCCCCTCATATGATTGAAGGTTATTTTTGCTTCAGATTCAAAAAAATCCTCAGGTTGATGTTCCTGATAATTAGTTCTGGTTAATGAGAATGAATAACATTAGGCAAAGACCTTGCAAAACACAGAGGAAAATATCCAGAATTGAGTTTATAAAATTTCAATGCGTATGCAAATTTTCCAGAATGTGCTGCTGGAATACACATAAACGCAAACTTATTTTTCTCCTACAAGAAAGTTTCATTACCTTTTGTAGCTTCTGTATATTTTGATTGTTTTTGGCAAGGAAGCTGGGCTCCAAATGTCTCATTTCATGATCCACAGTGTACTCTTGTACTAGACAAGTATTCAGTAAAATTTGCCATATAAATAAATATTGACTAAATGGATTAAATAATGCCTCCATTCCTTGTGCCAGATTGACTAATTTGTTTAGATTAACTTTTAACAACAGTTGAAGGCAAACATACTTGTGATATCCCAGAATATTTCATTTCACCTAAAAGTGAAGGCTCATATTTTATTTTTCCTATACATTGATAAACAGAGACACCGAGTCTCCTTTTCCATTTACTAAAGCAAATAACCCAGTTACTCTTTTTGTACAACCTAAATTTTACATTCCATAGGTTAGCAAACGTCCCACATTATTCTCTGATCTTAACTCCTGTTAGTCACTGTTAGCACAAAATAAGCGTTCCATGGCTATTTGGGATTGAATAAATAATTAAAAGTTTTGAAAACTCTAAATCTCACTACAGATATTTTAAGAAGGTAATGAGTGTTCTTTTCTTTTGCATATATTCATAGCCACCATGTTTTAAGAAGTTAACATATGAATTAAACAATAATGATAAAATTCAGAGCTTTAACAGAGCCAAAAGGAATAATTTTGAACAATTATAAATAATTTAAAGCTTTTAAAATTTGATAAAGCTTGTCATGTTCATGTTACCTCTACAAAAGAATGTTTTAATTTGGTCTCCATTCATTTACTTATTAAGGGAAATAACCTCTCAAAAGCACATACATCTACAGATCAAAATATTGGATTCCATTTTTTTTTAATTTTTCTTATTCAATCATAAGACAAGATATTCCTAGCTGAGTTCTATGTTTTGCTAAAGAAACTTGCAAATCTTCCTTTTCAATGTAGTAAAAGTATATAGGGGGAAAAACATTGTCTTGTTTGGTCTCAGCCTCCTTCTCCTCTCCTTCTTCCTCCTCTTCTTCTTTCTTTGCTTTTCTTGTCTATTGTTCCCCCTACAAACACAGAAATTTCCCAGTGAATATAGAAAGTTACTAATATAGTTTTCAGTAAAGCAGCAGTCTCTCTTTCTTCTCCTGAATATTACTGTGGTATTTGTCTGGCATTGAGGTTCGGTGCATATTGGGGCTTGATCTTCAAACTGCAGCAAATAAGAGGGCCAGCATACAACCATGAATGTGCATTATAGAAGGTCAGTTGAACATGAGGACGAAGAGATGGATTTAGATTCAGAAATAATGGTTTTAGTCTTGTTTTAAAGAATCTGTTACCTGCTCTGGAAGTGACTTGAGTAAGGAATGCCGGAAATAAGGGTAAAATCCGTTTTCATTTATGTTCTTCAGTGAAATCACCTAATTTGTAATGGCCACAAAATAGACATAAATTAAACCTAGGTAGATCAGGACAAAAGTAGGTATTATTGGTATTAATTCAAGTCCCTAAATATACCCATGTGGATAAAATTAGAAATTATGCCTTCAGGATGAAAGCGGGGGGGGGGCCTTCCCCCAGAAATGAACTCCCAAGGGAAGAGTGCTTCAAGATATTTTACAATATTTGATAGTCAAATGAATGCGATCAAAGAGCCATTGAGAATGTTGGGTTGATTGTGAATGAAATTTCAGTTTGGTCAGGGCAAGGGCAGTGAATAAAGAATAAGTCAGTCAAAAATAAATTAGAAGACATAACCTGGCTACAACGTCTGGAGTTTCTCTAGAGGCCTAACTATTCTTCTGTGTTAGGGAAGACAAGGAAAGAAAGCAACATTCAGCTGCAAAGAAATCATAAGATAAAGAGTTGAAATCATTCTAAAAATGTTTCATCATGTAAAGTACTTAATTTTATAGTCTTTTTTTTTTTTTTTTTAGTATAGTGGACACACAACGTTACATTAGTTGCAGGTGTACAGGGTCGTGATTCAACAACTCTATACGTTATTCTATGTTCACTACAAGTATAGCTACCATTCATCACCCATCTGAGTCTCCCAGATTCTCTCAAAATATAAAAATAACTCTTTTTAGTTATAAAAATATATGTTCTTTTCAGGGCATCATATCTGGAATAAATAACACTAACACATGATATTCCCACAATGCCAGCTATTTTAAATCCCTGTAGATAGGGCCCACATCTGAATAGTTGTGAAAAATGAAGCTTTTTAAAAAATTATGTAATAATCCCAGGATCAAAGCAAATAAATGTTTAGATCTTTTCCTTGGTATTCTTACAATTGAATATTCAACAAATTAATTCATCAAATACTTATTAAGCATCTACTTGGATCCTGAAACTATTATAAGATATTGAGATATATCAATGAACAAGCCAGAATAAATTATATCTGTGCTAATAAAGCTATTATTCTATCATGGGAAGGCAAATAATAACCATAAATACAGTATTATAGTAGGCTTAAAAGTGATAAGAAAGAACTATATTAAAAGAAAAAAGAAGGAGTAGGAACTAGTGGATTGAGAGTGACATGTGTGTGGGAATTTTTACATTTTTTGTAATGTGGTCAGAGTAGGCATCATGGAAAAGGTGACATTTGAGCTAAGACTTGAAGGAAATGATGGGAAGCTGGAATGCGAGTACTATATCTTGGCCAGAATTTGCTGCTTATTTACTTACTTTATCTCCAGATTGTATATATAAAAGTCACGATACCACTCATTTGACAGAAAAATAGCCCAGCAGATTTTTGGTTCCCCTCTTCATTGTAAGCAATATCATGCTGGGGAGAGATTAAGTAGACCAAATTGATTCAAAGCAATTCAAAGCTGTTTATGCATTTAGGTCAGCAGACACTTTTGGCATAGCACAAATAGTGCTTGTTCATGAGGATTAACATTTGAGAAAAGGACTAGGGTTTGTGATAGAAGTTACTACCAAAATTTCTAGTGTATTCAACACAAGGCAGGCCTAATTTTCTTTGTTGTGTCTTTACAGCTATTCAATAGTTTGAGCCATGTTTGTGGAGAAAAAAAAAATCCATGTCAAATGCATTAGCAGACTGTAAGTTGGTTTTCCAGACAGAACTGTAGATGAGCATTGCATGTGCATTATGCGTAATTGTAGTTTCACATTTTGGCCACAATCATTTAGATTTCCCAATGATACATGGAAAGAAACTTAAGTAGTACCTAACACAAGAGATTTTCCTTTTTTTAATTTTTTTTCCATTTTAACTCAAGTGAAAACAGCAGTTTTACTAGTTAACTGAGAAGCCTTTACATATGAGATTGAGGAATGTTTACTGGCTGCACTGAAGAAACTAATCACCTTTTAGACAGTTTATCTAATTTCATTTTATCTGTATGCTTCATTGAGATCCTGTGTATGAATTGTCTTCTTTTTACTTTCTCAGATTTCAAGGTAGTTTTTCAAGATTATTGCTTTAGAATGTAAAATGTGATTATTCTTTGTAACATAGAAATTTAACTCAGCTCAAATAATTATTGAATGTCTATTCTTGTTCAGTTGGTGCAATAAAAGAGTGGAGGTAGGTACAACGAAAGTAAAAATTTAGATAATCATCCTAAAAGGAGATTTAAATTTGGAGAGCTCTTTGGAAAGTCTGTAATGGATTGAAGAACAAAAGATGAAAACTCCATAGGCCTGCTCCATATTCACCTACCCCCTGACCCTCTCACTGACTGCAAGGCTGAGATTAAAAAAAAAAAAAAAAAAAAACAAAAAAATAATATATATATATATATATATATATATATATGTATATATTGTCTAGGGGTGCCTGAGTGGTTCAGTAGGTTAAATATTCAACTTCAGCTCAGGTCATGATCCCACGGTTCGTGAGTTCTAGCCCTGCATCGGGCTCTCTGCTGACAGTGTAGAGCCTACTTTGGGTCCTCTGTCCCCCGCTCTCTCTCTGCTCCTCCCCTGCTCGCACTCTGTCTCTCTCTTAAAAATAAATACACATTTAAAAAAGTAAAGAAAGAAAAATATTGTCCAAATATGAGACAAATACCCCTCAACTATCCCCAATGGCTTCATATGTATCTAATTTTTTAAATGTTGGGGATCAGATGAGGAAAGGAAATTGATGAATGTGGGATTGTTGGCATTTACTTAGAAAAGTCTGAAGGAAGGTCTCGAATACTCTAACCTCTTTGTCTCTCTCTCTCATGATAAACAATGCCCAAGAGCAGAAGGAAGAGGGGGGAGTTCCTTGGAAGATTCTCTGGAACCAAAGCCAGCAGCTGGGGCTGTGCCGTGCACTGGAAAAGGCAGCATCTGTGGTTTGGTCCAGGGGGACACGTGGGACAGCCCTGCGGCTACTTCATTTGTTGCATAAGGCATTCTCTGCCCATTTAATGAGAGCAGCAGCCAACAGTGCTGTGATTGTAGTATTTTAAGGACTTGCGCAGTCAGAGAAACTTTAAATAATGTTAGCCCAGACCTTCATAACCCCAGAAGGGGCCATGGCCAGCTGGGTTAGGAAAGCTGAAAGACTGCTCTCACTTTCTGAAAATTGTTCCAAAATATGAGCTGTTTTGACTGACACAGTCTTCTTCCTTTCTGGTCACACAGAGGTCTAGATATGAGGGACACACCTGACAGGAAGCATCAAGTGACCTGTTTCCTTTTCCTTCAAATAGAAGTCCCAAGTGCATCTCTTCTCTGAGAAGTTTAGGGAAGGATGAAGGAGAGCTTCCTGTGCTATCTTTTTAATAAGTACATTACTGGACACTTCCTTCTTTCCTTCATTCACTCATCATTCATTCATGCAGCAAACATTTATAAAGGTGGATTAGATGACATTGGGTGTGAAGGTTACTGAGATGAATGTAGCTCTAGCTCCCAAAGAGCTCATAGTCCGGTGGGGGAAATTATCTGAACAAACACTTGTCTGGAAAAGAGATTAAAATTTTTGTGACATGTGAGAACTCTACGTTATTTCTGCAAGGAACAACTTCAGTTAATGTCTAGGAATATTCCACATAGGCTTAGGGATTTTTATTCCATATATTTTCCAGAGTTTTTAGGTAGACCCCAATCATTTAATATACAAAGAGAATCACATCTTTCCTGAGCAGTCAAAGGTTTCAATATGGCCATTCCTATGCATGCTTTTTTGTACAATTATATAAAGGGATATAGACCTGGGGCATAGCACAGAGGTCAGCCACAGCTCTGATAACTGAATTTCTAATAATCTGTTATAATAAGATGGTGGGTTTGGTCTGCCATCTAGTGATTAAGAACTGAATTCTTACAGCTACATTTAAAAGCACATAAAAGGTTTATGAGAAGACAAATCTATGAGGATGTAGGAGAAACAGAGGACAATTGAGTTACTCTTGAATAAAATGTGGATAGATAAAGTACATCTCT
Source organism: Herpailurus yagouaroundi (assembly GCF_014898765.1). Classification (NCBI taxonomy): domain Eukaryota; kingdom Metazoa; phylum Chordata; class Mammalia; order Carnivora; family Felidae; genus Herpailurus; species Herpailurus yagouaroundi. Next base: position 68,764,916 of record NW_024412395.1, on the reverse strand, counting down.
TCTCTCTAAGATATCAGTGCCAGGACGTTTGTGGTGATGACTTCACAGTGGATTGGTTCAATTTGTTGGAACAATTGGTAAGGCTAAAAGAACCCCATAGCTTGGAGACAAAATTTTTGGAAGTTACGACACCACAGAAGATTACAAAGTAATGGCAAAATTATCAGACATCCACTAGTCCTCTTCAATTTTAGGAAAGTTAAAGAAACATAAATAGCAAAATACAAGAGTCACAATATTGCAGTTTTGGAATTTTTTTTCAGATTTTATAAAAAAAAATGTTTACCCACGTACTCTAAGACCAATAATTGTTTAAGTTCTAGGCTTTAAATCAAGGTTAATGTTAGCATGGGTAAATTTTTATGATTTGGGTAAAGGAGTCAAGATAGTATTGAATGTCTTGGAATGTCATATGAAAATTCCTATTTGTTTTTTTTATAATATTGTCATTTATAAAATAATTGTGTCATGACAACTCCACTGCAAATTGTCTACAATTTTGCTTTCCATTTTACTTTTCTTTTCATTTACGTGAACGTCTATGTAGAAAGCAGAGGGGACAAACTAATCATAAGGTGCACAACTACCATGTACAAACCCGAGAGCTAGAAGACACCCTGTATTTTCTACTCAGTGTTTCTTTGTACATGTCTTTAATTCAGACATGAACAATGAGAGTTCACTGAGTTTTTGTGCCCTCTGTAATGTGTATGGATTCTTGTGCGGGGGAAGAGAAGACAGGGTTTAGCAGCAAATGTGGTTTTTCATCTCCTTGCCATTTAAAAGCATTCCAACTAACTTTCCACATCATCTTAAATTTAATTATAAATTCTCTGGGGAAAAGGACCAGTGATGACTCAGAGTATATAACTAACTTTTAACATTGTCATTTAAAGAAAGTAATATAGTGGCTCACTTCTTTGTCCCTTGGGTTGAGGTCATGCTGTCTTAAACTTTCAGGAAGAAAGTGATCTTCTATGAGTTAACACAAAAGAGAGAATGTATCTTTTTATTGCAACCTCAAAGAAGCCATAGAGAACAGGATAACTCACCCGGAAGAGGTCTCTCACACATTTTAATATCTAATTGGCAACTTTATTGCATGTCGTTTTGATTTTTGTTTGTTTTTCATATTCTCTGTTTCCACATATCTAATTGTTTCATAGGTGCAACTGAGGTCTACTTTACAGTAATAATATATAACTTTTGAAAACAGAACATATATACTTTCAGTATTTTGCACATGCAATAGGAAGCACATACCCACTTAATTCTCTCAGTAAATATGTGCAAACACTTTTGTCCCCTTAGGGTGGAGAAAGGAAGAACCAAGCTACTTGATCTTATGGTGAATCTCATTTTCAGCCAATGGCATTTAGTGTTATTGGATTATTTCATTGTCAATCATAAAACTTCATGAATATTAAATTCTACTCCTGAAACCAATATTACACTATACGCTAACTAACCAGAATTTAAAGAAACAACTTGAAAAAAAAACTTAACGAACAAAATTATTCTTAAGGTGTTTACCTAATTGAACTTTTCAGTAGACTATAGAAATAAGTCCATTTCTATATAGCTACATATAGAAATGTAACTTCCTGATGAAACTGCATTACTTCAACGTGACTTTTCACCTAAAACTTATAAGGCTTCTGACCCTCCAGTAGCTTGCTTTCGTTTGAGGCAGGCGGCATCCCACACTGTGTCACACACAGATAGGAGCGTCAGGTAGTTGTTACAAATGGTCTGCAGCCTTTGTTCACCCTCTGTTGGCCCATCTTCCTTCCCTGACTTTTTATACTGGACCAAAGATAAAGGGACTTTGTACCCTCTGATGGCTTGGGGTGGGGACATCTATTTCTTTGAAAGTTGCCAAATGTGTTCTGTTGTAGTATCCAAAAGTGTTGCTATTTCTGTGATTATCTCTGGGAAATGCCTTGACTGAATTTTTGATCGACGTTTGTCTGACGGTCTCTTCTTGGGTTCTAACCCTGGCAAACTTGCCTCGTAGCTGTGTCGGTGACCCCACACCATTCCCGGTAGGGTGTATGTGTTTGCTGGGCAGTCTGAGAACTCCCCGCGTCTCTGAGCCCACCCCTTACCATCACTGCTATCTGCAGAGTGCCATGTCATGGAGAATGAAACTCTTGTTTGACCAAGAAGGGGAAGAAAGCCCTCCTTTGGGCTGGGGCCGCAGACCTTGTGTCTTGACCTTCTCCCTGAGCTCTTGAGTCTTGGTGAGCAGTCATTGAACGCAAAGGACTGGAGAATCCTGACTTCTCCTAGTGTGGCAAATGGCCCAGGGAAGGGGAAAGTGCCTCTGGGGAACGCTCCATCTGTAACAGCCACTTTGCACCACTCACTCCTGGTTCCCTTCACAGTGAGGTTCTCTCTGCTCCATAGCTCAGTGCTCAAGAGGTGGGTCTGGGGCCGCAACTTTTGGGACTGACTTACAGACAGTGCCAAATGCCTTTTGAGTCTGTAACCTGCCCATGCGTAGACGGCCCCTCTTCTCCAGGGTTCACACTTTGACCTTATCTCTCTGTGTGTAGAGCAGGATAGAAATGTGTGTACAGGGGTGTCTGCTGGTATGCGTGTGTCTACACACCAGCGTGAGTGTGCCTGTTGACATGGGCACCTCAGAACTCTGGCCTGTGCCCACAATTTCTACAGCTATAAAATGGTAGAGGAACTGCCCCCTACAGTAAAAGCAGTCACCTTCCAAAAAGGTCACAGGCATCCTCCTATGATCGTTCGGAAAACACAAGATTTGAGTGTATCAGGGAAAAGCTGCTCTGACCTGGGGAGGACAGAGGACTTTGGAAGACATGCTCATTGGCCTATTCAAAAAAGTCATATGTGACTCTAACGAGGGAAAGCAGCTTCATTTGGGGCCTTGAGCCCAATCAGATCTGCTTTTCCCCTGGGGAATGCCTGGTCCTCAGACTGTGCTCCCCAGCCTGCAGGAAGGAGTGAAGTGAGGTGGTCAGAGGGCAGCTGAGGGCAGGCCCCTCAGGAATGCATTGTTATTCATGTCTCTTTTCAGAGTCCTACAGTGGATCCTGTAGAAAGGCTGCTGAGCCCCATGCTGGGTGCTCTGAGAAACAAACGCAAGTGATGTTTCTGCTCTCCTAGAGGGCTGGTTTTCTCCAGGTCTCCCTCCTCAAGGCAACCCAGTGACGATTGTTCCAATGCTCCTGAATCTGAAGATGATTCAGTTCTTTTCTTTTTTAAAATTTTTTAATGCTTTTTGAGAGAGAGAGAGAGAGAGAGAGAGAGAGAGAGAGAGAGCGAACAAGAGAGAGGGAGACACAGAATCCGAAGCAGGCTCCAGGCTCAGAGCTGTCAGCACAGAGCCCAACGTGGGGCTCAAACTCACAAATCTTGAGATCATGACCTAGGCCGAAGTTGGATGCTTAACCGACTGAGCCACCCAGGTGCCCCCATGGATGATTCAGTTCTTAAGGTTTCTGGAAAAGTATCCATCCCAGCCCTTTATGAACCAAATCAGTCTATTTTACCGAAAGCCTTCTCCCCTTGGGAGAGAGAGTCCGGTGGATGACTTTGGAGGGAGGTCTGGCCATCGGTTTGGGGTGTCACATGGCCAGTGACCCACAATTTCCAGCTGCCCTGTGCTGCCAGGTGGGGAACGTGTTCTTTCTTCTGTGATGGGGCTGAGGCGGGGGGCAATGCAGGCCCAGCTGGGGAAGCAGCCTGGCCTCTCCTAGGAGATGCTACAATAGCACGCTTCTGTCTTTCCTCAGAACCTGCTTTCTCCTTGGCAGTGAGTGCAGCCCAACCTCTAGAGCGGCTTTGTTTCTGCAGTGTTAACTGATCTCAGGGGTGTCAGCGAGGTGCAGGGGCAGTGGCCAAGAGGACACCCACACCCTCCAGCGTGGCCTTTGACCCAGAGGTTAGGGACCATGCCTATCACTTGTGGGTACGGTTTGTGTATCTGAATAAATTCTGAAGTGCTGTGACCTTTTTTTTTTTTGTCAATAAAGACATGAAACAAATAAAATAAGCAAAAGTAACAGGGCTTATCTGATGTACAAATTTCTTATTTTGTTTCAGAATAGTCCTGTATTACATGTTAAGGCAGGAATTCTATTTTCTCCCTGGCTTAAAATTCGTGAAACAGCACCAGGTACACAGAGCCAATATTGTTTTGTTGATTAGCTATGTGTTCTGTGATAAACATCTTTTGATGAAAATGAAACAGATTAGAAACTTAGTGTCTTAGAATCTCCTTGTGAATGACACAGAAACCAGGATGTGGTGTCACGCTTTGAAAGCAACTTTCCATTTGCCATATAGCTGTGATGAAGGCTAGATGTGTGAAGCCAAGTATTCCATGGAGCAGTGAAAAGAATGTTATCCAAGGAAAGCTTTCTAAAGTTAGGAAGATGGATATATGGGCCAATGTCTTTATCCTACACTGAAATTTTTATCTGTAGTCTGCATTATCATTTGAGTATATTTATATGGCAAATGATAAATTCTTTCCATTGTAATACTTTGGATAGTGACAGATAGTGATACATTTATCATGGTGAGCATTTTATAGTATATATAATTGTCAAATCACTATGTCTTACACCTGAAAATATAATATTGTATATCAACTATACTTCATTAAAATAAAGAAAAATGATAAATTATCTTATAAACTAATGCATTTTTTAAGTTTCAGTTTTATTTTTGTAAAGTGTACATTAATGCTGGTGCAATTAAGTTAGTGAACCATAATTCAGATTCACTCACTCATTCATTCATATCTATTTTGTTGAATGTTGGCTCCCTGCAAGGTATGGAGTCAAGCTTTAGAAATACCATGATGAAAAAGAAAAACTAGTCCTTATTTTCATGGCATTTATGGTCTAGTGAAGGAGATAAAAAATAAAAAGTAAAAATGGTAAATTAATATTACTTGTGATAGGTTTTATGAGGGCTGTGATTTTTGCCTGTCTGTTCACATTTTAGAAACTGGTTAATTAGCCAGCATATAAAACAAAATTAATGAATGAATGGGTGGACGACTGAGTTCTTCAAAAAGTACTGAGAGTCATACTAGTTGGATAAAGGAGGTCTCTTTAAAAAAATGTTTAATGTTTATTTATTTTTGAGAGAGAGAGAGAGAGAGCACGAGTGGGGGGGAGGGAGATCTACTTCTATAGAGTAGTCAGAGAACTGTGGGGGCAGGTGACAGTAAGCAAAATGTAATAGTGAACACTGTGTGCCTTCAAGGAGGGAGGGCAAGTTGTGTAAGGACTGGGAGGGAGGAATCTCTGGGCTTTAGAATTTGAGTAGTTTGGAACATTCTACAGGAGTTAAACTAGGATGGTATGATATGATATGATATGATCCACATTGTGTTTTAAAATACTATAGTTTTGTTTCTTAAAAGTCACAAAGTTAAATATATATATATTTATCTTAAAATAAATAAATTATATTTATCGTATAATTGTATTGTTATTGTTATGTGTGTAAATGTGTGTATATATTTTCTAAATCTGCATTAAGGTTTTATCTAAGTGTAGAAAAGTATTTGGCAGATATTATATAATAACTTACCATATTGTCGTGGTCAGGACTCCCCTTAATTAATTTTTATGTAAAGATAATTACTGCATTGCCTTTTTAAGCTTTGCTATTCCTTGAGTAAACACCTTTAGTTTAGCAAATACAGTCCATGAAATGGAACGCTATTATTCTTTTTCTACGTTATGTTTAAAACTAATTTTTGAAAACCCATACACTCTTTTTAAAGTTTTTCTTCACAGTGCAAGAATATATATCATCTTCTGTTGTTGTGGGATTTACTAATCTAAAATTTCTAGGGAATTGAAAATCACATAAAAGTTCACCAAACCCGGAAGTTATATATTCCCTTTTGAACTATTCTTTTCCTCCCCCTTTCAAATGGTTTGTTTTTATCTCTTCTTACTGATTTTCCTACGTTTGGTTATCTATACCTTCACAAATGAAATCTTTTGGGAAGCATTATCTGATTAAATATATCTCCCTTGATCACTTTTTTTTCTTCCCCCATCATGCTGGGCTAGAAGTATAAGCATTTCATTGTGAATTGCATTTTGCTTTGTGTGTAAATACCAAATAAAGTAAGTTCATCTGTATATTGCCTCCTTGGTAGGTTACTGCTTAGCCCAGAATTTTTAGAACCCACAAGATGACTCCCCTTCTTAAGTATTTCCCAGATTCCAAAATTTCAGAAGATTACTAACCTCCTTTCCCTGCCCCCCCCCTTCTTTTTTTTCTTATTCTAGAAGGATATGGTGAAGAAATAGCCTGCACTCAGAATGGTCAGATGTACTTAAACAGGGACATTTGGAAACCTGCCCCTTGCCAAATCTGTGTGTGTGACAATGGAGCCATCCTTTGTGACAAGATACAGTGCCAGGATGTACTTGAATGTGCTGACCCTGTAACTCCCCCTGGAGAATGCTGTCCTGTCTGTCCACACACAACTGGAGGTGGCAATACCAATTTTGGTAAGAATGCTCAAGGCCAACTCAGAGCTGGTCCAGTGACTCATCTTTATAGTTGCGGTGGTTTCTGCTCTCAGAATTCAGCAACCAGAGAGAATAATTAAACCACTAGTCAGAGGCGTTTGGGGTTAATGGTTTTGCTCACCCACTTTATGTAACATTAGTGAGAGTGGGGGAAATAATTCGCTGTCTTCTTAAAAACCAGGGGAATTTTTGGCTGAATTTGGTGTTGTTATGTCTAATTTGAGAATCTCTTATACCACTTAAGATGGTCATTTGTTACCCTATCCATGCTGGGTGCCTCCAAGATATTTGTTGGTATTCTATGAGGTACATTAATGTCCAAGAGGAGATCTAGAAAACATGCTTATCTTCTCTTGTGCCAAATTTGCTCTTGAGAATGGAATGATTATTTCTAATGTAATTTAATGCTAGAGTACCCTCTCTTACATTGGCTCAGAAATGCAGAATGCTTTTAATGATGGCTCAGAAAGACAAGAGAATGGGATAGATTTCCTGGAGAAAAATTTGATATAAATTACTGGTTTTTAAAACTTATTTTGGAGAAAAATGCCTGTGTTTAATATAGACTATGTATTTGAATACATGTGTTAAAGACACTTACATATAAGAGAAATAAGTTCATATTTTGTGAACCAGGTAAGATTAGCATTAAGCTATCAGGTTGTTTGTTTTAGCGGAGTCCTGAGTGGTGACATGCATGCGTCATTGTCAACATAGTGTCAAGGCTTTATTTCCCCCGGCCAAAAATTCCATTGCAAATCACAACAAATATAATGAAGTATTCAACCATATTTTCATGGAAAAATTAGAGAGTAGTTTACCAACTCTCCTCTTGGATATCATTCAATAGTAACAATATGCCTTGAATAAATAACCAAACTCAAAGTTTAGCAATATAATGAAGAAGGTATAATAGAAAGGATTAAAAACAAGACACCTAAGGGCTATCCAAAGCTGATGCAATGTGCAACGAAGCCCCAGGAACAAAATAAAACTAAACCTGTAGAGATATGTCAATAATAACTTGGGACAATAGTGGCAAATTAAAAAAAAAATAGGGGCACCTAGATGACACAGTGGGTTGAGTGTCTGACTCTTGATTTTGGCTCAGGTCATGATCTCACAGTTTCATGAATTCAATCCCTACACCAGGCCCTGTGCTGACAGTTAGGAGCCTGCTTGGGATTCTCTCTGTCTCTCTTCCTCTCTCTCTGCCCCTCTCCCACTTGCACTGTCTCTATCTCTGTCTCAAAATAAATAAATAAAAAATTAAAAAAAAACAGCAAAATATGTGACATTCTACAAATAGCTGGGTTTAAAAAGTCCAGTTTATTCCAAAATGAATAATAAAAACAGAGTTAGCAAGAGCACTGATACAAAAATACTCTCAGGAAAAAAAGGTGGGAGAGTTTGACTAAATTTACCAAATAACACGCTGGTAAATACCACAAAACGGATAAAAATTATGACCATTTCACCATAAACTAAGTAAAACCTAATGAAGTAATTTATTAAGAAAGGCCTACATTACAAATACAGCAAAAATTAATGATGAGCAAGGAAGTGGAAGCAAAACCAAAAGCCATCATAGGAAATGAAGATGACATAGGAAGAAGCACAGGAAGAATCAATACTGCCATAACATAGATAACAGATCTATGAAAAAAGGGCTTTTGGTTGAAAAGTTGAAATAAGATATTTGGCAAAGATGAATAAGTATTCTTGATAAAGACGCTTGTAACTTAGTACCAAATGGCATTTCATTAACATGGTAAAATATTTACATGTCAGCATAGAAGCTTCATAATATTTAATGTTAGAATTGCTTTCTCCAAACTCAGAGATAGAACATGGATATCCATTATTACCATTACAATTTAATATCTGAACAAACAATTAGATAAGAAAAAGAAATAGACGTTTAGAAATGAGAAGAGAGGAGGTAAAATGATTAGCTGCATAGAATATAATTGTGTACTTATAAAACTTAAGGGAATGAGGTAAAAAATACTAAAAAAATAAGTGCAGTGTAAACTTAACAAACAAATTAATAAATTTGCTATATACAGTCACCCCATAGAATAAATAATAGGAATAAAAAAAACCTCATTTATAATAGCAACAGATAGGATAAAATGGCTAAGAATAAACATGTGATGTATAAGATCTATTTGAAGAAAACTATAAAACAGGGGTGCCTGGGTGGCTCAGTTGGTTAAGCTTCTGACTTCAGCTTAAGTCATGATCTCACGGTTTGTGGGTTTGAGCCTCATGTCAGGCTCTGTGCTGACAGCTCAGAGCCTGGAGCCTGCTTCCAATTCTGTGTCTCCCTCTCTCTCTGTCCCTCCCCCGCTCACACTCTCATTCTCTCTCAAAAATAAACATTAAAAAAATTTAAAAAAAGAAAACTATAAAACACTACAAACTCAAATAACAACTTGAAAAAATGGAATGTCCCATTATGTTTTGGGTTAGTAAGACTAATAATAGAAAAAAAAAAAAACAGTAATAGTGGCCCACTCTGGGGTGGGGGTGAAATGTGGGAACTAGGGGAAGGGGGCAAGATGGAAGGAGATATTTTCACTCTATAATTGTATACCTTTAATGTATTTCGGTTTTTCAGCCATATGAATGAATAGCTTACTCAAAAAAGCATAAAAAAATATAGGATATTGATTGAAAATTCATTACAATTTTAATAGTTAATTTTATAATTTAGTGAACTTTAAATGCTATATGAATGGTGTGAAGAATATTCAAATAATGTTGGAATTTTCCAAAGGGATGCATATTTTGCCTGTAATGGAAATATTGATCAAAAACAACTTTTGAGTTTTGCTTACTGGTAATAGGGAAACCTGTTTAGGTTAAATTCTGACTCCCCAAAAAACCTATTATTGAAAATAAATATTTAGGAGATTCTCAATTACTGTTTCTTCATAAAATAACATATTTATTCTTTCCCTTTTATAGGTAGAGGAAGAAAGGTAAGTTTTAATTTGCATAGTTCCATTTTCATAAATTTCTTTTTTATTCTATGATAACTGTTCACACAGGACTGTGCTTTGTGTATTTGAAAGTCTTTTGTAAAGTACAAGTCTTTTGTAAGTACATACCATATAAATAAAAATATATAAACACAGTTCAGCTACTTTGCTTATAGATTACAACTGCCTCTATTTTATTCACTTTGTTAATTTTTGTTTATAGGTATTTCTTCTAGAAGGTTGTAAATCTCTTAGGGATTGAGACTGTGCCACATGAGCCTTTGAATTACTTACATGTATCACTGTACTTAGTATATACCTTGCACATATTAGAAGTGCAGTAACTGCTTAGTGGAAGGAAGGAAGGAAGGAAGGAAGGAAGGAAGGAAGGAAGGGTAGGTGAGTGGGTGATGGCTGTTGTTCAGTGGGGTTGTGGTCCTGCTTCTATTGGTTGGGAAGTAAAGATATGTCTAAAAGAATTAATTGAACACTTTACCAAACACACATCACCTTCTCTTCCCTCCCCTTCTGCCATTTCAAGGAGCCTAAGATCTAATCCCAGAGGCAAGCCTTACACTCAAGAGGACAATGTATGATATTGTTATGAGCCTAGATACAGCTGGCCAGTTTAGCCACTTGTCATCTGGATATGGGTAATCCCCCTGAGTGAAGAGAGTTACATTCCCTTGGAATTGTTCTCAGTTTTCTAGGTAATTTAAAAACTGTGGCATTTGCTTCAGTCTTATCCAGATGGGATGGGCACAGGGATCAGGAATGGAAATGGGAAGTCATCCCAAATTTCATGGCAGATATTAGGCAGATTACCAGCGACTTTAAATTGCCTTTACTTTTGCATACAGTAGAACTTCAGTAAGGTGATAAAGCAATGCTACACCTTCATGGTAAATGAAAGTGATGCTATCAAGGGAGGTCCTGGCTACTTTTATACTTTTGGATTAAAAAGGCAGTACCAAAAATTGTCTTATTTGGAATAAATATCAGTGAAGCTATTTAGATTTGAATATATGTCAAATGAATAGGTCTACAAATTCCAGCTTACATTTATTTACATCTGAAATTAAATCTGAAGTTTTCCAAAGGCAGTATGGGACAGCTGGGAGAAAGACACACTCAAACCAGCTGCCAATTTACCACATTCTAGTTATGTGCCGCTATATTCATGACTCTGTCATTTGTTATCATGTGCCATCAGAACTTTCAGAGCAGAGTAATGTTATAAAAATGTATTTTGTGCATGGCTTATATTAATACTGATGTTATTTATAATCTATTCTCTCATGCATGTTAACTCCCAAATAATTACTGAGCCTTTTTGTTATATTCCTGTATGAGGCAAATGATAAAGATGATGCAATGGTGGGCAAAACGCTGTGGCTGTCTCCATGGTAATGGCATCCTAGAAAAGTGGCGAGGCATGTCCATGTGGCATTAAGTGATAAGTAACAGACAAGAGGTAAAATTAAACTGTAATTCACATCTGAATCAGAGTATTTGAATGTTATCTTTCCCAGTGAGTATGAAAATCACATTTAGCAAAAGTTTAGATAAATCTTCATTGCATATAAATTAACTTATTCAAAGCCCATATTATTTTTTATTTTTTCAAAGCCCATATTTAAAAAAAGCAACAAATACTTACATTAGTGGCTTATTTCCAAAATAAGAATTATCACAGAATCATTAGAAAAATTTATCATGGAACCTGATAATGTAACACCGAATCCCATATCAAGTATTGTGGAGCAATAAAAAGTTTGTAATAAGACATCAAAAAACTTACAATTTACTTGAGAAAGGTACAAGCAAATACCATTCTCCTAAACACAAAGTAAGAGCAAAGGCTGCATTATAATTGCTGGTCTCATAAAATGGAGATTTCCCAGTCATTCTTAGTGGACTATTTCATTTTTCTCTCTTTGGTTGAAATAATTTCTCCTCACTTTTTACTTGTTTTTTCTAAATTTATTCCAGAAATAAAGATTTTTTTTTCCAGCATTATTCTCATAAAGTCCTTTAGGTGTTGGGCACACATTTACCTACCCTTCCTAAATAATTCAAATTCTTTCAGCATCTCAAAGAAAGCCCTTACAGCTCTTAAAAGATGAATTTTTATTACTTTCAGATTATGTTATAAATGGAAAGACTCAAGCTAGAAGTTAGGAGACTTAGAAATGCAGAAATAAGCCTGCTCTGTTTTACTGACCATATGTGTTCATCCCTTTCTTCTCTAGTCTTTTTGTAGGTTGTCTTTTAGTCTCTTGTGTTCTACCTTGAACTTAACTCATATAGAGCTCCCTCCTGCCTCTGTAGAGAAATTTCCCAGGGCTGAATTATCAATTTATTCCTGACTTCCTAACCTTGGCAGTAGAATCAGCAGTGATGATCAGGGTATTGTTCTGCTATTGAATCCATTATTAAGACTATGATGATTGTAAAATAATTTTTAAATATCACTTTACAAAATTTTGTCAGAGGTGGGATACTACTGGCAGGATATAACTAAATTGTACCTATCAAGAGTACACTTAGGAGATCTGGATCAAACACCCAAAAAATATGTATGATCTTTAACCTACAACTTCAACTTCTAGAGATGCACCATAAGGTATTAGTTAGAGGTACTACACAAGTATTTATAAACAAGGATATTCATTGTAATGATATTTTTAATTGTAAAAATGAAAGTATAATCTAAGAGTAAAATACTGAGGCATTGATTAAGTAAACCAAGTTCAGGTAAACAATGGAAAACTAAGAATACTACAGTGTTAAAAGTGGTTATCTCCTGGGTGTTGGGTATAATATTTAATTTCTTTTGTAAGTTTCCTCTATTTTCAAAATTCCCTGTTAACCAATATACTTTTTATAATCAGATAGAAGAGCAATATATGTGAAAATAAAAATTAAATAAAATAGAACTCATTAGTCTTTTTAAAAATTTTTTAAACATTTATTTATTATTGAGAGACAGAGCGTGAGCAGGGGAGGGGTAGAGAGAGGGGAGACACAGAATCTGAGGTAGGCTTCAGGCTCTGAGCTGTCAGCACAGAGCCCGATGAGGGGCTCGAACTCATGAACTGTGAGATCATGACCTGAGCCGAAGTTGGTCCCCTAACCATCTGAGCCACCCAGGTGCCCCTAGAACTCATTATTCTTGCTTCTTCTACATTTTGGATATAATCCTTAATGTAGTCATACTTTGCAATTAACCAGTAAAAAGCATTATTTCATACTATATTAATGGAAATTAATATGGTCAAGAATTTATTGAGGTTTTCTGTTAGACAAAACGAGGATGTAAAGTAGACTTGATCATAACCTTAAGGAGACCAAAATCTGTTGGAAGACAAATTCAAAAATAAATAATACAAGTAGATACAAGGTAAAATAAAGGTATATGAAGGTAGAATTCATCCAATATTATTTTACCTATGTACTTGAAATCATGCTCTGAGAATACAATTTTTGAGAGACTGAAGTTCTAAGAATCCCATCTACATCTGTTATGTTTGCTACATCTATTATAAAAGGCAATTAAATTGTCCAATGTTATTTCCTTTATGTTATGATTGTTTTTTGTGTTATTTTTATCTTCCTATTCAGTTAATATTTTTTCTTGATTTTCTTCAGATATTGAGAATTACCTAACCAATATAAGTATGTTCTTCCTTTCTTTCTTTCTTTCTTTCTTTCTTTCTTTCTTTCTTTCTTTCTTTCTTTCTTTCTTCCTTTTGAAGATGAGCAAACTTACCTCTTGTTATTTCTCAGATTCTTCCATGAGTTTTAAAAAAGGTGGCAAGAGTTTTAGGAATGGCATCTGATAAGTTACTAAAACTAGGTGGCATAGAATATGAGTGTGAAAATTCAACATATCCAAGTTTTGTATTTTCTCTGAGTTTTCAGTCTTTGGGTAGTTTTTCCTATGGTGCTTTGACTTTACATCCTTTTAATCACAAGTATTTCTTGGTCTGGTCAGTTCTTTAGATATTCACTATAAAGACTGAAATTACGCATTTCAAACATTGGATTGATATTTTTGTGTCTTTCAGATGAGTAGTAATTTTTTTCATCAATGTCTGACTACTATAAATATTGCTTCTTTTCTCATTTTTGTTTTTTACATTTCTTACATAGAAATTCTCAGTGTTTACATGGAATATTCTAGTATGATATAACTATCCTCACCAAGCTATTATATTTTGATAATTGAACAATTTTTGCTTCATAGGGACAAAAAGGAGAACCAGGATTAGTGCCTGTTGTAAGTATATGTATATATTGATTTTCATGTGTCTTTAATAAACTTAGCTATAGTATAGTTGTAAAGTTTTGCATATATACACACTCTTGTGAAAAGGGATGTTAGTTATGGTATAACCAAGCTATAGTATAAGACAAACAAACCAAAAGAGGTTAATTCTTTAATATACTATTTAATGTTTATTTATTACAATATTCCTGACTTTTATTGTCCCATGACTATAAATGGAAATCAGGGTTTTCTAAAGTTAAGCATATTATATATAGATGTAAAGTGATAGTTAAGATGTATATATATATTTTGCATGTTTATTTATTTATTATGAGAGAGAAAGAGAGACAGTGCTAGCAGGGGAGGAGCAGAGTGAGATAGAGAGAGAATCCCAAGCAGACTCCACACTGTCAGTTCCCAGCTCCAGTTCTTACGAACTGGGAGATCATGACCTGAGCCAGAACTAAGGGTGGGCACTTACCCAACTGAGCCACCCAGGTGCCCCTATTTTTTGTGGTATAAATAGTCATGTAATCCAAATAAAAGGCATGACTTAATATTCCACACTTCTGGAAATATATCTTGCCATTTTCCTGATTGAAATTCCATATTGTATAAGAGTTCTTAAGACTTGTTTAGACTTGTACATGATCAAAAAGTATATTGTTAAGTGGGATGAAAATTCTTCAACCATCAGTCTCATAGATCTCAAAGGAGTTATCATCACTCTGTCAGAAGAAAAGTATATGCACGTTGATTTATTTGGCAGTGTTTGACTTTTTGCTTTGCCTTGAAGTTGGCTTGTTTTTAACAAAGATTACCTAAAAAGTAAACCATTCATATTGTTGTCTTTCATTTAAAAACACTTATGTGTACTTACTATGTCTTACATGCTATTTTAAGTGCTTTACAAATATTTATTTGTCTTCATGACAACTTTGTGAAGGAGGTAATTTCATAATCATCATCATCATTTTACAGAAGAGGAACATGAAAACATAAAGTAATAAGTAATTTGTCCAAAGTCAGACAACTGGTAAGGGATAGAGTTAGGATTTGAACCCAGGCCTCTTGGCTCCAGTGTGGTGCTCTTAATCCCTATAGCAGTCCTGCCTCTGTATATGAGAGTTTATATTAGATAACATCTTAAGGCATAAGCAAGGAGGACATGGGCATCAATTGACAACATCTGTTTGCTCTGAAAAAATTCACTGGGGCTTTTGTTGTTATTCTTATTTGTTTGACTATTGATTTTTCTTAAACTCTATCGAAACTTCATCCTTACAGATTATCTTGTTTATCATGTAGGTAACAGGCATACGTGGTCGTCCAGGACCAGCAGTAAGTAGTTTCCTCCAACATTCATGGTACTCTTAAGTTCTTACAGTTACTGAACATCTTTATGAATATTATATCCATCAAAAGACAATAGAATGAAAACCATGATGCTTGGTTTCTTGAAACGTTTTGTTTTGAAACATCTTCAAGTATAAGCATTCCTTTGCAGCAATGAATGATATATAAAAGATCATTTCGTTCTGAAATTGATGAACCCTATTTTTCCTCCATGTTAGTGTTTTTATTGGCTATGTAAAAGCCAAAATGATCTATTGTTACATTGTTAATTTTAGATTAGCTTTACTCATTAAGACACACTTACCTATTGTTTGGCAATAATTAAAGATAGACTACGTTTATCTGTTTAATGAAACAAACTGTTAATTTCATCTGTTAATGAAATTAAATCGTATTTCCATAGAATTTGAGAAATTATACAGCAGAATAGCATATTACTGGGTTAGCACAAAAGACTACTGATTTCAGGTTTGGATTAGCAGTAGCATTCTAGGTAACTAGACAGAAAACACATACATATATTCCCTCAGATCATTGGTAATTTAGGGTTTGCACATCTATGTAGTTCTAAAAATCCAAACTGTAGGTTTTTATGGCCATAATGCAGTGACAAAGGCTTGCTTAGGACAAGACAGCAAAAACGATCCTCATAAACTTTGTAATTATCATTCAAGCAATATATTTAGCTCACTGAGCTCCATGATGCTGTAATGTAACACTTAATTCTTTAATTCTTTACAGACCTTTAAGCTTCATTGCTAATATAAATAGCCTTTCTGTGTACACAGAGCTTTTATACGCACATGGCTTTATTTTCTACAGTCTTCAACTGAACTGAATTTAAAAAAAAGTGATATTTGTTTTCTGATTTTCTTAGATCAAGCAAACATTTAAAATAAAAACATCTGAAGTATACGTGTTTTGCAGGCTTAATCATCACTTTCCATTTCAGGGGCCTCCAGGATCACAAGGACCAAGAGGAGAGAGAGGCCCAAAAGGAAAACCTGTAAGTTGACAGCAGAGTTCCCTTTTCAGAGAAGTGTACCACGTACCGGGGAAGCCCGTCTGTACCACGTTCTCTGGATGCAACAAAGAGTTGGTGGCACTGTTTCTCTCTCATCTCTATTAAATGTGACAGAATTCAGGTCATGAAGTGATTGTGGGTCTTTTCTGATTCAGAGGAAAGTATCACATGGTAATAATTACCTGTTATCTTTTTAGGTAACACAAATGACATTTCTTTGTCCCTCGTGAGGTCAAAGTAAAATAAAGTAGAAAACCTAAGGAAACATAATGAATACCTCATGTTATTTTCAGAAGTTGTAAATCATGAGTGAACAATGCCAGGAATGTACTGTTGAGATAAAACACCAAAGTTCTGTGATCTGTGGTTGCTGCAGGGATAACCAAACTGGATAAAGGAAAAAAAAATTATTAGAGGACTAAATTTTATTTCAAGTGGTTGTACAATGAATTTATTTCCCAAATAACACTCTATCTATTTTCACTGTGCAGCTGCTGCAGAACTATCAAAGGAGTCATTTTAAAAATCAACAAATCCGTTACCAGAACAAAGAGAACACCTTTAAATTTAAATGATCAACTTGATACCCTGGAGATAAAACATGAAGATATTATATAACACATGCCAG
This sequence comes from Herpailurus yagouaroundi, assembly GCF_014898765.1. Taxonomy (NCBI): domain Eukaryota; kingdom Metazoa; phylum Chordata; class Mammalia; order Carnivora; family Felidae; genus Herpailurus; species Herpailurus yagouaroundi. The sequence continues at coordinate 68,748,106 of NW_024412395.1, read as the reverse complement.
ATGTTTTTTCTTATTAGCAAGTCCTAGGATAGCGATTCTGTTTCTTTTTATATCCTACCCTCAGAAACTAATGTCTTTCTGTATTAAATAACTCGCTTAATTTTTGTATTGCTATCATTGTATTGCTATCATTATCTTATGTTTTAATCAGAAAAGCTTGTGCTGTTTAATTTTCTGTCTAATGTCTACTAAATTCAACTCTCTAGGTTTTTAGCTTTCCAAATATGTATTTATACATATTTATATGGGAGAAATAGATAAGCAGGAGAGCAACAGACAACCTTGAATATATAAATAAAGAAAAATGTATTTTAGGTCATGTTGCTTGGAACTCTTGCCCCTTGATTCATCTTTGAATACGTTTGACCAAGTATTGCATGATGACAGTACTACAAAACTGGGGCTGGAGTTATGGATGGTATTGGCAGGCATGCAGGTAAATGACAGCACCCCGGGGAAATGGGGCATAGTCGTATATGTGTGCAGTAATGCTATGTTCTGATTATCTTATGCCGTTATTCATTCTTCACTGCTGTTCTACTGAGCTGTCTCACGAGTACTGGTGACCTGAATACTGTTAGTAGCTCTCTAGATGCCTGTCCAAGGGTCTAGAATGACATAAACAGGTCGAAGATAATTTCAATTAGGTGGAAGGTGGTGGCCATGCAGTAACATTGTGCATCAATGTACTTGTGCCCAGGATAATTGATAACACTTAGCCCTAGGTCTAGGTGGAAGTTACTATAGCAATAGTGATTGCGTTTTCAGAATTCCTTGTTAGGATTCAGTGAGTCTGCTGTCACCCTGTCTTCTTTTCTTGACTTAGTGTGTGATATGCTGCCCTTCCTATCTTGGTTAGCCCTGAGATAATCAATGGGAATTAGGTGTGTGTGTGTGTGTGTGTGTGTGTGTGTGTGTGTGTGTATTTAAAAGAGTGAGGAGTAGTTATTTATTTGGAATTAAGCAAAAACAATCCTGGCAGTTGCCCAAATAGGCAATCTGTTCCTCTGTTAATCCTAGCAAGCAGTGGGATGATAGTTTTTAACAACTGTCTCATTAAAAAAAATGTGCCTATACTTTTGCTGATTTCCCTGGTGTAAATACTTCCACTATGGCCAATTGCAAGATACTGGCATGATGTTACAAAATATCCATTGGAAGAGCATTTTGCCTCAGGTCCCAAGACTTGCAGGAGCTGCTTAACTAGACTAAAGCTGTGGCTTGCACAACGTAGGGTGGTACAGCTATCATAAATACCGTTTTCTCCTCCTGCTTCCGTTACCATCAGACACTACAGAATGCTCACTATGTAATGCATGGTTTCTCAACCTCAACACTATTGGTATTTGGGGCCACATAATAGCTATGCATTGTAGGATGGTTGGCAGAATTCCTGATTTCTACCCACTAGATGCCAAGTAGCAACACCTGTCCTCCTCCCACATACAATTGCGACAACAAAAATGTCTCTTGATGTGACCAAATGTCTCCAGGAGAGGGGAGCAAAAGTGCTCAGGATTGAGAACTACTGTGATATAAATACTCTCCGGAAGTCTTTATGACTAGTCAGTGACCCCCAGGACTGTCTCTTATCATATGTCCTTAGTTTTAACTAAGTAATCCTAGTAACTTCATAGTGACAAACTAGCAATCTGTCAGGAGATAGATAGGGTGTGCTGAGTTCTAATTGCATGTGACACTCAACCTCTGTAGATCTGTTTCTACATAGGTAAAATGGGAAATATGCTATATTTTACCCACTCTAGCATTTCATAATGTGTGTGTGTGTGTGTGTGTGTGTGTGTGTGTGTGTAGTGAATAAAGTTCTTGACTACTGGGGTAGTTAGTCCTTTTATTTGTGAATGTTTAAAGGTCGCCACCTAGTGGTAATCTATAAGTACTTTGTATTGTAAATGGCTGCCTGAAATTAGTACTAGAGTATCTTGAGGAATGGGAGAGAATGATGATAAATAGAATATTTACCTTAATATAAAATGTATGTAATTCATCTAACTTGGAAATATGAAAGTATATATTTTAATGTGTTCCCAAATTATATTTTTGTTTTCAATGTTTATCAGTAAAACTGCTCATGTATTATATTTTTTCTTACTTTCACTTATAATTATGTTCACTTAATTTTGGATAAGTTAAAAAATTTTTATTAATTTTAATCTCAATTTGTAGAAGTGTAACTCATGTAGACTATTTAGAGGAGATTCTTTGGAGACACTGAATGCATCATGAAGTCAATAGAAAAGTGGGCTGTCTTCAGAACAAGACTTTGAAACATGATTATTAATGTTTCACATTAATTAATCACGGTGGAGGGTGGTGGCCATGCAGTAATCATAGATTAATTAATCACAGAGGGATGGAGAAAGCATATGATTTTTGACGATCAATACCACCCAAACCTCTCTCTATTCTCATTGAAACTAAATGTAGTTTTTGATTTTGTCTTTAGACATCTTTTTGGGAGGAGAGATGTTTTAGTTCATTTTTTGTATACAATGATACCTGGTTATCAGTTAGCAATTTCATATTTCAGAAACACATTAAAAGTTTTCCACACAAGGCTCTGAGTAGATCATACTACTAATTTTGTCTGTCCCACCATTGACAGTATGAATTTCCAGCTCATGTTGCTCTCATGTGTATGATCAGGAATCCTAGACAGCAATTTACATCAGCCTCTTATGTCTAATGAAAAGAGTTAAGTGACTCTACAGTGGTTTAAGAGTCAGAAAGCATTTGACTTGATAAAGGATGAGAATAATTTCCTGAGAAATCAGTTTTCAAAGTGTTTTTCAGACTATCTACTTCTATTTGAATAGATGTGTTTGCTTATCTTCTACTCTTCTAAGAAATACATATATCTATATGAATCTATACAAATATTTGAATATATTAATTAAATTATGCCACCCTCCCCAAAGCCATCATATGCCAGCTGCCCCCTTTCCCACCTCATCTTGTTTTATATGTCCTCCTTCAGCTGTATCAGCTCATATTTGAATTACTTTTGTAAGCCAGGAGGTGTTCTCATATTTAGAGAGGAGAAGCTTCTTTTTTTAAACTCCAATTCCCTTATCATATTTTTCTTGATCCCTGCTTCTAACTATAAAAATCATATTGACTTTGAGTTCTTTGGTCCTTTCTTTCTTTTTGAAGACTGTTAAGACTCTTCAGGGTTAAACAGACAGAAAATACTTCACAAGACTTGTGGGAATGATGAGGTTGGAGGACAGAACATTTCCAGAACTGAGGACGTGGCTGTTCACCAAGCTGCCTTCAGAATGTGGGTTGGGAGGAGGGTGGAATTTGGCAGCTAGAAATCATTGCTCACTTCTCTGAGAACTAGACTTGGCTGGATCACTGTGCCTTTTCCTCTGTTTCTCATTGGTCTGATCCACCTTTAGGGGTGGTAAGAAAAACAAAGCATGCCAGAACTTAAGTAGTAGAATAAAAAGGATTGAAATGTGAAGATGTAATAAGCATATATCGAGGGTCTACTATGTGCCAAGAACTATACAAAACATCAAAATATTAGAAAGATTAAAAAAGCCACAAATACCAGTCAAGGAGCATACCAGTCAAGGAGCTTCTATATATATGTACACACACATATATATGTATATATATACACACACCTATACACATACATACATATGCATATATGTGTATATATATGTATATATTTTCAGTAGGAGGAGGTTAAGCAAGCACATATATAGTTAACCATAATCTAAGACATGTGAATTTAGAACTTATTGATTAAATACCACAAAACCAACCAAATAAGGAAGCTTATTCTAGAATACTGGTGAACTCAATAAAATTTTATAATTATTCCAAGACAGCTCATTACTGGGTATTTAACACATCAAGACTAAAATTCTTACCCAAAATATACCATGCCCCTAAGCAGAGGCTGTGATCTGTGCTGAAGTCAGCAGTGTCAGCAGAGCTGATGAAATTGCTGTAGTTGGCTGGATTGCAATCTAGTTTTTTTAAGATTTTATTTTTCTTAGAGAAGTTTGAGGTTCACATCAAAAATCAAAGCAGGCACAAAGAGCTCTCATATATGCCCTGTCCCCGTACATGCATAGCCTTCCCCATTATCGACATCTCCCATCAGAGTCCATAGTTTACATTAGAGTTCCTCTTCATGGTGTACACTCTGTGGGTTTGGACAAGTGTATACTGATACATACATCATCATCACAGTACCATTCACAGTGTTTTCACTGTCCTAAAATTCTCCTGTGGTTTGCCTTTTAATCTCCCCATTCCCACCCCAACCCTTGGGAACCACTGATCTTTTTCAGTTTCCCTAATTTTGCCTTTTCCAGGAATGTCATAGAATTGGAATCATACAGTATGGCTATTCATTTTAAACATAATGAACACTTCCTCTCCATCAAGAAGTCTGTCTTTTAGATTTCTACTTAAGTACATATTTGGCAATGGGTTCTAATGAGCATGGGCTTGTTTTTCCAGGGTCCTCGTGGTCCTCAGGGAATTGATGGAGAACCAGGTGTTCCTGGTCAACCTGGTGCCCCTGGGCCTCCTGGACATCCATCCCACCCAGGACCTGATGGCATGAGCAGGGTAAGTTCTATATATTGTTGACTGTTATATTTCGATTATATATTAGTTTTTAAATTTTTTTTTATTTTTGAAGTATAGTTGACGTACAATGTTATATTAGTTTCAGGTGTACAACCTATTGATTCAACAATTCTATACATTACTCAATGCTCACCATGATAAGTATAGTTATTATCTGCCACCATACAATATTATTGCAATATTATTCATTGTATCCCCTATGCTGTACTTTTCATTCCAGTAACTTATTTATTTTATAACTAGAAGTTTATACCTCTTAATCCCCTTCACCTATTTTGCCCATCCTCACACAAAATTTTGATACATTATTAAGAGTTTAAGTTGTCTTAGTTCAGAAGTTGGCCCTTGACTGCAACAGCAGCTAAGTGAATGCAGTGAACTCGGAAACCCGCAGAGAATTGTCAGAAAATTCGCAAGAGCATTTTGTAAAGTACCGCTTTGAATGACTTATTTCTCAGTATCAGTTCTGGAACTGGTTTGGTTCTTTCTGCTGATTCTAAAGGACTGCTAATATTGTTCCCAATATGAATTGAAAAGGGAAACATCTCTAATCTTCTGCTGTTCTTAGGCTCAGAACGGTCACAAAATCGGTGTCATTTCCTCCACAAGAAGGGAGGATGACAGATCCATTATGATGTATATAGAAAGGCTACCTAGTTGACACTAAAAATGTTATCTGATTACTTCCCAAATTTTAGTTTCCTGCAAGAAATAAAATAAAGCAAAATATCTTTCTATACCTGCTTCTTTGAATTCTTGGTGGCAGACATAGGTGATTTATGAGTAGATTGCATAGCAAAACAAGGGAACATATGGAGCCCTGAAATATGATTTTTGTTTTATAACAATTTATACATTTATTTCTCAACTGATTGTAGAAGTAATTGCCAATTAAATTTTTTTTAATAATATACACATTTACCCCCCAAAATCTGGAAAGAACTCTGGGAATATATGTGGACAATTTTGGTCAGTTGGGTTTCCAGAGTTTTTGTGATGTGAAAGAAAATAGGTAAAACTGTTGCCAATTCTTGGAATAGTCAAAGATTAGAAGGATTATAAAATCTTTATCAACTTATATAAATACAGTGTAAAGTTTACTGGTCATGAACAAAGAAACAAGAATACCATCTAAGTAAAATAGTCTCAAATTGAAACCGGAATCTTTAGGGAATATGTTTAAAAGCGTCTCTTAGGCTCTGTTCAGATTTTTGGCATGGGAGAAAATCAGATAAAGAGATTTAAAGCTGAAATCGATGAGACTGGAAGAATGATACATGCTTTTATCAAGTATGAGACATTTGGCCCATTGAAGTCGTTATTCTGAAGCAACATAGTCATAAATATTCTAAGGAAGATTGTTCAATCAGAAACACATACAATGAAAAAGAATTTGAATCTTTTTCTGTGCTTTAAAGTCTAAAATATCAAATGATTCTCAACAGAGCCATTCTATAAGAATCCCAGAGAATGTGCATTTCTGAATGTAAGTTTGTTGATATATGTCTCTTACTTTGGAAATAACATGAAGACATTGCATTTATAGCCATTTTCAGCTCAGATGGCTGGATTGGATGAAAAATCTGGACTTGGGAGTCAAGTAGGACTGATGCCTGGATCTGTGGTAAGTGAAAATTTTACTGATAATCAAGGTTCTTGTGGAAAATAACATTTTGTAAAGCAAGGTTTGAATTTGCTAATTAAGAAGTAATATGTGTCTTATTTTTTTGTAAGTTTATTTTGAGATTGGGGCAGGGGTGGGGGTTGGTGGTGAAAGGGCAGAGAGAGACAGGTAGAAAGAGAAAATCCCAAGAAGGCTCTATGCTGTTCGCCTGGAGGCCAACTGTGGGGCTCAATCTCACAAACATGAGATCATGACCTTAGCTGAAATCAAGTGGGATGCTTAATTGACTAAGCCACCCAGGCACCCCAAGAAGTAATATGTGTCTTCTTAAATAAATCCACCCATTAATTCATTCAATTTATGTATCAAATCCTGCCATGCACCAATTAAAAAAGCCTAGTGGGTGTTCCATTCATAACTGTGTGAAGTATTTGTTGACTTTAATAAAGGGCTGCCTATATATTTTATTTAATATTGGAAGAAAATAAAGAATTTAAACATATAACCTACTACAACAAAAACTGTACTTTTAATGGTGTTAGAAACAGTGATCTGGCAAAATTTTGACATGGGAAATTTTGCCATTTTAATTTTCATTATTTCCTACGTAATATCCTCTGGATGCCTATGCCAACAACTCTGAAGTTTCCTGACTGGACCTGCTAACCGTTCCCATCCTCTTTTGAATTTCTTCAACTGCCAAAAAGAGTCCCATTTTCTCTGGGCAAGTACTTTAACCTGGGTATTTGGAGAAAACAAGCTCACTGAATGAATTAATACTTATCAAACCAACAATCCCATGCTTTTTTTGTTCATAACATAATTCAAAGGCATCCCAGATTAATGGAGTTTCAAGGCAATAGCAAGTATAAAATTAGACCACAGAACCACCCCCTTTACCCATCCTTAAGGCCAGCATTATGAGTGACTTAAATATTGTTTTGGCGCCTGGGTGGCGCAGTCGGTTAAGCGTCCGACTTCAGCCAGGTCACGATCTCGCGGTCCGTGAGTTCGAGCCCCGCGTCAGGCTCTGGGCTGATGGCTCAGAGCCTGGAGCCTGTTTCCGATTCTGTGTCTCCCTCTCTCTCTGCCCCTCCCCCGTTCATGCTCTGTCTCTCTCTGTCCCAAAAATAAATAAAAAACGTTGAAAAAAAAATTTAAAAAAATATTGTTTGTATACTTTTTAAGTCACTAGCAGTATGGGCTCATACAATGATTATCTTGGGATATTTTTCTGAAATATATGAGTTTTCATCCATTTGAAGTTCAATTGCATATGTTTGTTTGTTTGTTTATTTATTTGTTTGTTTATTTATTTATTTAAATGTTTATTTATTTTGAGAGAGTATGAGCAGGGGAGGGCGGAGTGAGAGGGAGAATCTTTTTTTTTAAATTTTTAAAAATGTTTATTTATTTTTGAGAGAGAGAGAGAGAGCAGGGGAGGGGCAGAGAGAGAAAGGACAGAGGATACAAATCTGGCTCTGCACTGACAGCAGAGAGCCCAATGTTGGGTTTGAACTCAGGAACCACAAGATCCCTACCTGAGTAAAAGTCAGCTTAACCGACTGAGGCATCCAGGCATCCCTATGTTTATTTTTTTTAATGGGGCTTTTGCTTTCTTACTAGCTAAAAATCTGATCAATTCAGAATAAAAGGTTAATTTTTTTGCCATAAGAACAAATGGTTTTGATTTGATTTCACTTTCCCTGACATTTACAAAATTAGGTAAAATTAGGTAGATATATTATTAATAAAATGTTTCAAATTGCATTTTCCTTTTCTTCCCTTTGTCATACCTTGGTATAATCATTTCATGTTTAATAGGGGAAAGCCTGTGTTGATCCTTTAAATGTATGTTATGAAAGACAAAAAGAATCCAGAAATCTCAGTGCCATAGATAATTGTAAATTAACACTTAATATAATCTAGTCAATATTGTTGATGGCTTCATAAGTCTTTAATTTGATGTGCTCACAAGTTTTCTGCCATGAAGCTGAAGAACAGTTTGATATAGACAGTTTAATAATGCCTGCCAAGATTTTTCTTTTGTTGGCTGTTCTGGCTTAACAGAACCACCCTCATGCATGCAAATGCTCTTGTTCCAAAGACATTGGGTGTATACAGGCATATCCTTTTCTCCCTTTATGAGACTGAAAGTATGTATAAAATCATCCCAAATGTTGTCCAGACTTTAATCTTCTTGAATTTAGCTGCATTCCAGATGAGTACAAATGGAGAATGTCATCATCTTCTGCTGTCAGAGCTTCACTTTTCCAGATTCTAAGCCTGATTCAACATTTTTGAAATGTTTGGCCTAATTGTCATGAACACTATCCAACTCTTCTTCTCATTTGTTTTTAAGGGTCCTGTTGGCCCAAGGGGACCTCAAGGCTTACAAGGGCAGCAAGTAAGTCTTTTTATGATTAAACTACATACTATGGCAAAAAAGAAACAAATACAAATAAGGTCTCTGGGACATGAGTGTTTTTTGGCCAGCCTTTAAATTTCATATTGTAATGCTCACTTTGAACAGGCTGTATTTAATTAACTTCTGCTCAGAAATATATGCAATATGTTTTTCAAGTTTCCTCATGGGACTGAAGTTCCATCATCTGGATTCTTTATGTGACTGGCCTCCAATGCAAAGAATTTTTGTACCTTCGCTTCTGAAATAACAGATAATTATCTCACATCATAATGAAAATTCTCATATTTGGTTATGTGCTAACTCTGAGGCTGTGAAATCAGATCACAGAAGCTACCACCATGTGGTGTTAGAAATCACAGTCAAGGTAATCAATCCATGGAATCTTTAAGAAGAATATAATACTATACTTTGTTTCTATAGCATATCAAATACCAATAAAATAGGAATGTAGTGCTCTTTTAATTTTTGTGGTGATTTAACCAGCAGTAGGAAATACGTTTTCAAGAGAAAGGGAAAGAAAGAATTCTTAGCTTTTACCGTATTGTCATTATCATGTGTGTGGAGTTTTACCTTACGCCATTTTATATTACTGCCATTGGTGAATAGAAAATGTAGTTGTTGGTGATGATGAAGAAGAAGACAATCATGATCATGATGATAACTATCCCATCGATGGAACACTCTATGCCAGCATTATTCTAGGTTCTTAACATGCATTTGTTATTAAGAGAGTTACAACAGCCTAATGAAGTAGGTAGCTTGATTATTCTCACTTCAAAGATTAGGAAATTGAGGTATAGAGAGATTAAGTTACTCACGCAAAGTTGGAAAGTGGTAGGGCCAACAATTTAATTTATTCTGTTTTTCTTTGGTTTGTATATATAATAAACATATAATTATATTTATTTACATAATTTGTTCTCAATTTTAGGGTGGTGTTGGCCCTACAGGACCTCCTGGCGAACCTGGTGAACCTGGACCAATGGTAAATGTCAAGTAAGCATGTAGACCCAGTTAAATATGGGCCCAGCATTATAATAATGTTGTGAATTATTTATTTTACCAGCTCTTTCCTAAAGTAGCAAGAAATTACAGTCCAGTTCAGGAGGCCTGTATTATGGACAGTGCTTAAGATATATGTTTCTTATAGCAGGGTATTCGAATTTTGTTAATATTTATGTATTTTTTGAGAGACAGAGAGAATGTGAGTGTGAGTGGGGGAGGGGCAGAGAGAGAGGGAGACACAAAATCTGAAGCAGGCTCCAGGCTCTGAGCTGTCAGTACAGAGCCTGACGTGGGCTTGAACTCACAGATGTCTAGATCATGACCCAAACTGTAGTGGATGCTTAACTGAGCCACCCACGTGCCCCTGTAGTAGAGTATTTAAGTTCAGAGGCTTTGAATATGGTTAGCAGACTATGCTGAGATATTTGCATTCATGAAATTAAAATTCTTTCCTTTGAGTACCTAATCAAGGCATGCAACATAAAGTTCAGAATATTAATAAAGCTATTTTCTGTGATATTTTTCATTTGTCTCAACAATATTTTAGATTATCTCATTGGTAGGTATAGGTAAATATAAGTAAATTTTCTTTTTTTCCTTTTGTTTTATTTTGTTATTAGGGCCCAATAGGTGCGCGTGGACCAGAGGGCCCTCCTGGAAAACCTGGTGAAGATGTAAGCTGCCATCCTTCATTTTGCTTTGAAATTTTGCAGAAGTTAAGAAGGAGCTACATGAATATTATTCATTAATTCCCAATTTATTTTCTCCACTTTTAGCTTCCATTAAATGCACACAAAACTGGAGAACTCAGAGTGTGGTTTTACAAAATCTAAAAGTATTCTTAATTTTGATGGTTTTATATCATTAGGTATTCTCTTTTTCCTTGTATTCCAAGGTTTTTTTGTCCATTATAATTTCTCTGTAAGATACTAGAATTGCTGTCATGATAGCCACAACTTTTGCTGGTGGAACCTTTGCAATGAATTTAAAGAAAAATACATTGCTCTGATGGCTAACCATCATCACGAGGTCTTCATTGAACGGAGTTTTTTAACGTGCTGAGAGTATAGTGCCAATATTGTTCTCCAATGCTGAAAAAGCCATTTCCTCATTTTTAAAGTTGAGACTCAACTTCAGATTTTAAAAGTAATAACATGTGATCTAAAAACAGGGTGCAAAAACAGATTTGCTTCTCTGGATTTTTTTTGTTAGTTGTACCAAAGTTGAGGCTAAAACCATGGTTAAATCATTAATTTCTCTGTGATACTACACCAAGTAAATACTTTCTCCTTGTGTGTCGTGAGATTTATTTAAGGAGATTACATTGAATTTGGTCATAAGGAAAATATGTCTAGTAGTTCTTAGTTTATCACAAGAAATGACAAGTAGTACTCTTAAAAACTTTTAATTCAGTGCCACATGTGGATATAGAATTTCATAGCATATGCCTCTGTGGGTACATGTGTGTAAATTTTAACGTTTATGAAATGGTAAGCTAGGTCAGACTAGTATAATTTATATTAATTTCTTCTTCTGGATAAATTAATGAGAACTTCACAAACTGACTTGCTCTAATGGATTGCCATCAGGAGTAGAGCCAGTACTTTTATACTGTTTAGAGCTTTGGGCATGAGCTTTCTTAAAAAGTCTTTTGTCTGCAATTGATTTGTCATCTAGTCTTAGAAGGGAACATTTGAATCCTCTTTGTTTCTCCTCACCTTGCCTTTTTTTTTTTTTTTTTTTACCTTAAAGGGTGAACCTGGTAGAAATGGAAACCCTGGTGAAGTGGGATTTGCAGGATCTCCAGTAAGTTTATAATTGTCAGTACAATGCCATTAAGGCCAACTTTGAAAGGCAAAGAACATTAAAATTACCTTGTGCTTCATTCTATGCATGTGGACTAGTAGCTCTCACCAACATATGTTCCCTTCTGTCATCGTGAAGCAGTACATTTTGCCAGAGTGATAGCTAATTCCAATTTCCTATTTTGCATTGGCCCCATATGAACAATTGGCATCAGATAGTCATTTTATAACCTAATACGGATACTCTCCAAACTTACTGTCAAATTTGCAAAGTCACCAGCCTGACCTCTTTACATTTCCCAACATCCTAATCCCATTTATCTTTTTAATATTTTATTTTTTGTTGTTCACATATCAAAAAGAACAGCTTGAAAATTTATTGATTTGTCTTTTATATATGATAGGGGCAATAAATTATGCCTCTTTGGCTGCTCTCCAAACCCTAATGTTGGCTGAAATCCTTAATTGGTGTTCTGGACCCTAAAATCTTATGACAAGATATACTGATGGCCAGCACTCCTAACAGAGCTGTTTTTCCCCCCCTTGGTTTACTACAGAGACACGTCCCTGGTGACGCGCTCCACCAGAATTCAGGATCTGAGCCCCTTGGCCATATTCTAAACCCATCTTTCTGTCCTCACTCATGTTACTTTTATAGGCCCTCTCCTAGGATATGCTACGCAGCCAATGGGGAAAATTAGAGATCAGCAAGTGAAACCCTCTTAACATTCTTGCTCTTAAAGTTTCTTCTTGTCTGGCATCCTCTAAATGGATTTAACCTTCTACTCCCTGCATTTCCTATGATTTTCTAATGTTTCTTGCAATCAATACAACCAATAGTGCTGAATTAGTCTCCATTTACTTCCTGAAAAGTATTGAGGTTCAATGCTTGGATTTTTTTTAAATAAATGAGTGCTCATCTTTTAAGGGAATTTACAGGGCTGTAAGGATTAGTTTCAAATATAAAACCAATTTCCCAGCTCCCTGCTCTCTCTTTCCTTTCCTCCCCCATCAGCCTGGGGAGTCAGTGCAGACGAAGGCATGAGGTTTAGTCATTAGCACAGATGTCCACGTCAGCCGGTCCAGGCTTGAACTCCCACCCTGCTGCACTCTTGCACATCCTCTCAGTGTGGGCCCTCCATAGGGAGGAAGCAGGCCCTGCCAGCATGTCACAGATGCACTCTGTGAGCGCTGTGCAATGACATGTGATTGGGGTGTGATGACAGTCTTGGGTCAGCAGAAAGAGAAAATTTTATGAGTACTGGTACATCTGGTTCATTTTCTTGTTGCATTAGAGATATGTAATCACTTGAGAATTTCCTTGCAGACCACAAAAACTCAAAGTTAACTAATTACTTGAAATAACATAGTTCAGTAATTCTCCTATAGGCTCAGTGTACTGTGTTTTCTGCTCAGGAAAGAAGGGGAGCAAATCTACGTAAAGGGGAGCATTCCAGTGGAAAAACTTAAAGGAAGTTCTTGAAGTGAGGAATTCCTAAGCAGGGCTGTGTAAACAGAAGAATTAGTGGAACTTTATTTGTCCAGAGAACGTGGTTTGATGTGCCCTGACTGTTATAATCCTTCCTTAAAGCACTACTGAGACATTTTCCCTACAAGAGGTCACAGAGGAATGATTGCTTTGCTTTTATCATATGAATTTCATTTAAGGAGTATTCACTCATTTAGGAAACAGTGAATGAAGGCGATGATGTACAAAACAGAAGACTTTTCCATCTGTGTAAGATTGTGTTAGAATAAGAGAAGTTCCTTAGGAAAGGCTTAGGAAAAGTGCTTGAGTGTTAAAAGAAATGTTAAACCATTTCTTCAGTTGTTTATACAATGATTATTCCTTGAATGCCCACTCACGTAAGGGTTAGTGCCAGGCATATGCAGATTAATAGTAATAATTGTTAATAATTGATACAGCAACCTATGCTATCAGTGTACTCAATCGACTGGTACCAGTGGTAATAGCATTCAGTTCAAAACCAAATTAATGTAGGCAATGAGAATAACTGAACAATTAAGTCACCGGGTCCTTATCTATTTTAAGAGGGTATGAGGAAAAAGTTTGAAGCATCATTTCAAAGTAGTCATACCTTTTGGATTTAATTTTCTGTTTGATTTCTATTGTTTTTTATTCACTATGCTTAGGTGGAGGATGCATAAAATTAGCATAAATTAAGGAGTTATTGAGTCAAGGAACCAACTTGTTCTCTCCGTATTTCTTGACCATCCCTTCTGTTGGATATTTCATTTCTTCAATTAATCTTTTAAACAATCACAAATCCATAAAGCTTCTGAACATTTTACTTGAAATCAATTTCTGAACACATTTTAATGCAATCTCACCAATCATATTCTGCTGCCAATATTTAGTAGTTCAGAGAAAATAAAACACATTGGTGTGTACAAGTTTATTGATTCTTCTGCCACAAGTAAAGCACAATATAGAGAAAACATAGTTTTCCTTAAGTTACTTTTCTGGTTTTTTTCCATGTACAGTGACTTAGTTGATTCAGACATTGAACATGTTGATTCAGGCTTATTTTCTTGTTTTTTCTTTGTTTTTTCTATGTTGTGGGGGTTTTTTTGCTACTAATTATAATGCAGTGATATAATTTCAAAATTTGGAAATGTCATCAAATCAATACCTGGCATTAATCCATGCCTTTTTGTGTAAGTCATGTTTCCATACCTAACAGTGAGTTTGCTTTGCTAATTTTTGATCATCTAGGTGTATTTTGACAGATTAAAAGTACACTGCCCCTTTCTCTTCTTTGGTATGTTAGTGGAAACTATGTATTAGATTTTCAGTTTGAACAAAAAGTGTATTAAGCAGTTTCCTGTTCTTATTAATGACTCTCAAATGCCTTCTCTATTTTTTCCCACAGGGAGCTCGAGGATTTCCTGGGGCTCCTGGTCTTCCAGGCCTGAAGGGTCACCGAGTAAGTTCAATCCTTTATAATCCTTGCAGATACCATGGCTTATACCAGTAGGGTCTGGGGTGGGGGTGGGGGGCATTACCTTTAACATCTTTACAATTCTATTTGTCAGTTGTCTTTAATTGGCTGTAGTGTCAGTATTCATCTCTGGTCACCAACTTCACAATGCTTTTTTCTATTTCCTTTGAATTTTATCTGATTTTATAACAAATATATTTTGTGTTCTTACCCTCGTGCTGGCTACTGTGATGCAAAAGAAGACATAGTGGTGAATGAGAAAAATCCCATGGTTGTCAGCTTCAGGCTAATAAGGTTTACAGTTAAGAAAAAAATAACTGCTCCATAATGAAATAAGTGACATGATACTAGAAAGTGCACTAAAACATAGGTTGGGCCCAGTCAACCCCGATGTGGAAGGCATGGAATGCTTCTGTCTTTATAACTCAAGATAATTAATATGTAATTATTATATATTATCTACATATATGGAAATTACATATCACTCAAAATGGAGGTAAAACTGCTGCCCAGTAACCCCCAGCCTGACTTCAGCAGTGGCTGCCGCCAGCAGGGGGAGGAGGAAGAAGATCCAAAGGAACTAGAGCAGTTGAGAAAACTGTTTATTGGTGGTCTGAGCTTTGAAACTACAGATGATGGTTTCAGAGGACATTTTGAGACATGGCACACTCACAGATTTCATGGTGATGAGAGACCCCAGGGGTTTGGGTTTTGTGAATCGCTCTTGTGTTAGGAGGAGGCAACAGCAATGTGTGCTTGACAACAAAAGGTTGATGGGTGTGAAGGGGAACCAAAGAGAGGTATTTCTAGAGAGGATTCTGTCCATCTAACGATGAAGAAAGTGTTCACTGGTGGCATGACAGAAGATAGACAAGAGTATAACCTGAGAAACTTCTTTGAAAAGTATGGCAAGATTGAAACCATAGAAGTTATGGAGGACAGGCAGAGTGGAAAAAAGAGAGGGTTGCCTTTATAACTTTTATAAAAAATATTTATTTTGAGAGAGAAAGAGTGATGCATGTGCACAAGCAGGAGAGGGGCAGAGAGAGAGAGGGAGAGAGAGAATCCCAAGCAGGCTCTGCACTATCAGCACAGAACTGTGAGATCACGACCTGCCTGAACCAATATCAAGAGTTGGACCCTTAGTCGACTGAGCCACTCAGTGCGCCCCTGCTTTTGTAACTTTTGATGATCATGATAAGGTTGATAAAATTGTTGTTCAGAAATACCATACTACTAATGGGCATAATTGTGAAGTGGAAAAGGCCGTTTCTCAACAAGAAATGCAGTCTGCTAGATCACAAAGAGGTCATGGAGTTGGATCTGGCAACTTTATGGGTCGTGGAGGAAACTTTAGAGGTGGCGGTAGCTTTGGCCATGGTGGAAACTTTGGTGGAAGAGAAGGCTATGGTGGTGGAGACAATGGCAGCAGAGGTAGTTTTGGAGGAGGTGATGGTGGATAAAGTGTATTTGGAGGTGATGGTGGCAACTATGGGGGTAGTCCTGCTTGCAATAGTAGAGGAGGCTATGGTGGTGGTGGACCAGGATATGGAAACCAAGGAGGCAGATTTGGCTTTGGTGGTGGAGGATATAATGCTTACCATGAAGGAGGAAATGTTGGAGGCAACTATGATGGTGGTGGGAACCATAATGATTTTGGAAATTATAGAGGACAATAGCAATCAAATTATAGACTCATGAAGGGGGCAGTTTTGGTGGAAGAAACGTGGGCTTGTCCCTACAGTAATGGTTATGGATCTGGTGGTGGAAGTGGTGGATATGGTGGTACAAGCTGCTAAAATAATTCAGAAGGAAAAGCTACAGTTCTTAGCAGGAGAGAGAGCGAGGAGTTGTCAGGAAAGCTGCAGGTTACTTTGAGGCAGTCATCCCAAATACTTGAGAGGAACTGTAAAAATCTGCCAGAGAGGAGTGATGATCCATAGTCAGAAAAGTTATTTCAGCTTAAGCAGGAAACCCTTTTTGTTCACGTCTGTCATAGCCACAGTTTGCAAACAGTGCAGTTATTGACTAATGCAACGTGGTGTTAAATTGATGTATGTTCCTGAGGTCTTTTATCTGTTGTGGCTTTGTCTTTGTCTTTGTCTTTCATTACATCAGGTATATTGCCTAGTAAATTGTGGTAGTGGTACCAGGAACAAAAAATTCAGGAATTTTTAACTTTGCAATATTTGCATAGTTCAGTTTTTCTACATTTTACTACAGAAACTTTAACACAATGCAGTTTTGAATGTGTTTCCTTGTGAGTTAACAAGTAAAGAAGATCATTGTTAATTACTAGTTTGTATGAATTTTGTTAAAGTTAACTGTAAAGAAACACCTCCTGACTTGCAGTTTTAAGGGGAGTCTATTCTCTGCATTTAAACCATGAAATGAATGTGCTCGGACATATGGAATGAACAGATATTTGTATGTTTGCAATGTGTGTTTTAGATAAATAGAATTGGGTATTTAAGTTAGCATATTTGTGAATGTAACAGCATTAATATTTACCTTCAAATGAAGCAAATCTCAAAATTCCAAAAACTGCAGGTTGATAGATCTATCTATCTATCTATCTATCTATCTATCTTCTATCATCTATCTATCACAAAACATGGCTGATATTTAATAAGTATATACTGGTTGGTCTCTGTTTTGAGTAGTGAGTTTCTGATTAGAATGCTTGGTGCTCTACTAGTTATTAATTATTTTGAACATCAACCCGGCTATAACCCATATCTTGTAGGTATATAAACTCTATAATTACTTGTCTTCTATAAAGCCACCATAAGTTTTTCATTTGTAGTTATAGAATAAATTTCTATGAAGTCACAAAAATTTAAAGGGTGATAACATCATAAATTAAAAATGTTATTTGAAGGGAGAAACCTTTTTAATTTTCTTTGAATAGGCTTTCAAAAAACCTTTAATTTAATTTTCTTTGAATAGGCTTTCACAAAATGTTGAGAATTTGTAAACATTTTGGGTAACGACTTTAAATATCTGTTTTTATAAGACACTTTCTGTGAGCCTATTTTTGGTTCTTCTTTTACACATCTAATAATCAAAAAAAGCAGAAAAACACAAATTTATATTTTTCTTCTTAGGGACACAAAGGTCTTGAAGGCCCTAAAGGTGAAGTTGGAGCACCTGGTTCCAAGGTAACTGTACAGTAGCTTAATCTAATCCCACAATTGCTTTTCAGGGTTGTGTCAGGTCCCTACCAGTTTTTTCAGAACCACCTTAAATTCTGGAGGAAAGAGGAGTATAGAAAAGGGATAGTTGAGTAGATAAATATAATTTTTCATAGATGAGTGGCAATAGGTTTAGCAGGTTTAGCTAAGAGTAGCCACCATGGCACTGGGTTTATACCAGTGTAGGATGGGTGTAGATGGGTGGATGAAGATGGTACTGCGAATTCACTCTTTTTTTTTCTCCTTCAAAAATATCTGAGAGGTTTAGGTAGTTTATTAGCTCAATTAAAAAAAAATTTTTTTTTTTACGTTTATTTATTTTTGAGACAGAGAGAGACACAGCATGAACGGGGGAGGGGCAGAGAGAGAGGGAGACACAGAATCGGAAGCAGGCTCCAGGCTCTGAGCCATCAGCCCAGAGCCCGACGCAGGGCTCGAACTCACGGACCGCGAGATCGTGACCTGAGCTGAAGTCGGATGCTCAACCGACTGAGCCACCCAGGCGCCCCGATTTGCTCAATTTTTAAAGTACCCTTTCGATTCCAGGGCCTTCTAGCCATTGTTGTTTCTTCCCAAGATGTGTTTATGTTGAGAGAGAGAGAGAGAGACCATAGAAGAAGTACAGAGGACTTTTTAGTGGGAAGCATCATGTGAAATATATATAAATGTGAGATATATGTACATACATATATGTATGTGTGTGTGTGTGTTGGCTTTAAATTTTTAATCTTTGAACTTCCTATAATAGTTCTTAAAGGAATATTAATCAATTTTAACTTTATATAAAGTTTTACTTGAGCTTAAGTATCATCAGACATAAACATATAATTACTTTGTTGATACTAATTAATGTGGGCGAATGTGATAGTTCCATCAATCTTGTTTATATCCTCAATTTATTTTATACTTATTTCCATAGAAACTAAATTGCCATCGCTCTTTGAGAAAAAGTAATACAGCAGAATTTTGAGGTCCGTCATTTCAAGTATGCCTTTCAAATAGCCAGTTTGGAAATATACTTTTAAAATGACATACGCGTAGAAAAAGTGATGTGAATATCAGTTGTAGGTTTCTTATACTGTACTATAATCTCATTTTTGCTTTAGGGTGAAGCTGGCCCTACTGGTCCAATGGGTGCCATGGGTCCTATGGTATGTATCAATTTAATACTTTGAGCATTTTTTGCTTTTTAGACTATATTAAGTGAATGTTTAAATGCAAAATAAAAAAACACATGGAGGAAATATGATAGCTGATGAAGTAATCTTGATTACCAGCTGGCAGACCAGCACACTCAGAGAATTGCACCCGTTGAATAGAAAAAGTTTCTTGTTTCTTAGTGTTTAAATCAGGATTATTATAGACTTAGCCCATTGAAGCTATATAAATTGAAATCTGTTTAGGTAAGAGGTGGTAGGTTATGTATCCCCACAGGTAGAGAGTTTCAAACCTGAAGTTGCTCCTTGTTTGGTCATATTGTTTGGTAGCTAATAATATTGAGTCTCGATTGAGTTGAGTGATGTAGTCAAACTACCTTAGAATTCAAATAAGATGCTTTAAGAGATGTTTTTTTTCCCCTCTCTCATCTGTAGGGTCCAAGGGGAATGCCAGGAGAAAGAGGGAGACTTGGGCCACAGGGTGCTCCTGTAAGTATGTATATTTCAACTCTCTCAAATGAACTGAACATGTCTTTTAAATGAGACTATGGTACTGGTTGCCTACATTTAAATTTATTTTTTTATCTTCATTTTTTATTTTGAAATAAATTTAGGTTTACAGAAAAGTTGCAAAGATACTATGGAGAGTTTCTGTGTATGCTTCACCTACCTTTTGTTAATGTTAACATCTTATATAACCACAGTATATTTGTTGCTTACTTATCTGAATGCTGAAGTTAAGAAAACTATAAAAACCTACAGCAACATGGAATATAGTCCATGGGAAAATATGAAATTGGGAATAGTAGTAAAATTATAATAATAGGTTACATTTTTCAAGCAGGTTTTATATGCCAAGCATTCTTCCATTATCTTTATTTTATATCCATCACAATCCTGAAAGGTAAGTACTGAGTGTACCCTTACAAGAGCTGAGTTTCTTTATCATCTGTCTTTGATTTATTTTATTATTAAAAAAAATTTACATTTATTTATTTTTGAGAGACAGAGTGAGACAGTGCATGAGTAGGGGAGGACCAGGGAGAGAGGGAGACACAGAATCTGAAGCAGGCTCCAGGCTCTGAGCTGTCAGCACAGAGTCCAACGTGGGGCTCGAACCCACGAACAGTGAGATCATGACCTGAGTTGAAGTCGGAAGCTCAACCAACTACGCCATGCAGGCACCCTTGTCTTTGATTTATTTTAAATGCATAGATTGAGAAATACTTTTACTGTCTGCCTATGTACCTTGAACCTAGCTAGAAAGGGGGAATATTCTATTAATTCTCTTCATAGATCTCTGAAGGTTAGGCAGCTAATATTTCAACCATGCAATTCATTATATTTTACCTGTTTTCATTTGGACAATTAAGGACTGCCACCTTGCCTCTATTATTTTTACATTTATCATCCCCATTAGTATCAGGAATCTCACTCAGGTTTACAGCATCCCCTGATGTTACCCTTAGCCTACAGAAGAAAACCACTTTAGAGTTTCTCAATGGTGTCAAAGTCAGGGCCCTGGTTTGGGAGAAGTGAGACCTTCTCACTAGGCCCATCCTTGTCCCCTTGAAGATAGACTGTCCTCTGGAAACATAGAAAATATTGTAGAATATAGTCAACTGTTGATGTATCCATCCTTACATAATATATCTGATCTAGTATGTTCACTTCTCTGTGCTTTCTTCTGCTGTCTGCCAAGACAGTTCTGGCATTTCCTACCTCACTTAGTGTGGGGCATTGCTCTTTCTGAGTTTCCAAGAAGCATCTTCCATGTTAATACCATCTTTCAGGACATTTATGAGAGTGTTAAATGTGTATCATGGGAGAGTATTTCCATATCATCAAAGTTCTCCACTGTATATCCTTTCCCTCACGATCCAGTACCTTCAGGACCTACTCCCACACATTCTCTTTTGGATTCTGGCTCTACATGATGTATAGGACTCAAAGCTCCTTTGGGGTGTATTTTCCCTCTTTTATCAGAAGAAGATTTTCCTCAACTCAGTTATTTTGTGACTTGATGCTAGTTATTGGTCTGGTGGCCAACGAGCAGGGGCAAGTGGTGTTGGTGGTGGTAGCATATATTGTCCGATAAAGTAGAGGCTTCTGCAACATCTTTAAGGAAGGGAGAAGTATAAGCTGTTAAAGGTGGGAATGGTGAGAATTTCTACAGGCCCATAGGCTTCAGGGTTGAGATTTCAAAGTTCTTAAGATATCCCAATGTCAAATTACATTCCTTCTAATCAAAGCCCCTGACCATGGCATAACAGCCTTTCCATGTTTTAGAATTCAACCTTCTCAAGAACTCTTGAAGCTTTATCAAGCCCTGGGCCCAACCTTCAGGATTTTCTTCCCTCAGACTGTAGAAGATCACAAGATTTTAAAATGCTTCCAAGGAATCTTATATTGATGATTAATCACGATTAGCCTTTCAAAGTCTTTCTCCAGTGTATTCATTCAACAAGTTCATGCAATTCCATCAACTTTATAATTGCTATTTCTTCTAAACCTTTTCAAGTGCCTGAGCTATTGTACCCATAGCCCTTTCTCTTACACTTGTGCCCTCTCTTAGTTTACCATTGGAGGCAATATTTATTGCTGCATTACCACCAGACGTCAAGAGTGAATCAGACTTCATTGATCACCAGCTGGTCAGTGAGGAATCCAGCTTTAAAATTCCATTTTAGAGTCTGCTTTTTTGTACTACTTCTGGTACCAATGGTATTGGTCTCAGTTCAGGTTTCCCAGGAAACAGCATCAAAGCAAAGACTGGTGTGCAGGAAATTTATTGGGGAGTGCTCTCAGAAACTACATTGGTGAAGAAATGAATAAAAAACAGGCTTTGTTGCATGGAGAATATAAACTGTACTGTAATTACAACAAAGACCCCAGTCTCCATGAGTCTTCTGTTCCATGAGAACTATGGGACCGGGATGGATTTTCAGACTTGTCTTGAATGAGGGCCAATCCTTTGTACTGCTTCATTGACCTTGGAAGAGGCATAATTTTGGGAATGCTACCTTAGCTGAGGGCAGTTTGTGGGAGGGTCTTAACTCCTCTGAGTTAATCTGCTTATTAAAAAGACTGAGGTGTACAAAATTTCATTGTCTTTGAGCTCATTTGGTGGAAAGTCATACATTCAAGTAAGAAGAATCATTTTAACCAGTTTCATTTTTTAAGTCATGATTGTTCTTTGTTATTGTTATAAGGGTAGATGTGTTTATTCCTACCTTATTGTTGTACAAAAATGTATTTTAATTGCTTTTGACCTAGTTAAGGTTGTTGTTGGTTAACTTTAAATATTTATTCTTCAGTTTTTAACATGGGAATTTTCATAAAACAAATTAATTATGAGCAAATACTGTAGAAAATATAATTTTATCTTGTCCCTTTTTCTCCTAATTAGGGACAACGAGGTACACATGGTATGCCTGGAAAACCTGGGCCAATGGTGAGTTGTATGACTTTCATATTTGTTCATTTATTTATTGTTCCATTTGTACATTCATTAAAATTTACAGAGCACCCACTGTATCTCAGACACTTGGAATAAAAAGATGATAAACACACAGAATTTATCTTTGGGAACTGCCTTGTCTATCAAGGAAGAGAGATATATCGATTAATAATGTATCATAATGCTGTTGCTAACTGCTATGCTATAGAGTGCAACATGGTATAGAGTACCTGTACCTACGTTTATAGTGAGATAAATATATCAAGGAAGACTTTAAAAGGAGTAACTTTCAAGCTAAGATTTGAAAGATGAGTATATAAAATGAACAGGAATATAGCATGGTTTATAGGATGGGTAGATGAAAAAAACATGATGCGTTCAGGGGAATACTAGGAGGGTAAATCAGATTTGAATTATTTGCCCTTAGGATATTTTCTCCTTTGTTATTCATAAAAAGGAAACAAAAGAAGGGAGGAAAAGAATAATTATAGTTTAAAAGAGATTTTGTTACTGAAAAACTGATGGAATTAAAACAAATCCTCAAAGAAGAATCAGGATAACCTAGAATGGAATTCCTCTTATACTCATTTCCTTTAAATGTGACCTTTAAGTCAATGGCTTAAACTCTATGCATGTCTTCCCAAATGTAGGATGGTGACAAATATCCACATATTAGCCCTTCAAAAATCACTTTGAAATATCCTAATGATTCTTAAGCATCATTTTTTTAAAGAGACCTAGATTATGGTATAAAACATAACTTTCTCAAAACTGTATTACTTCGTTAATACAAAGAAAGCACATCTCTCAAGAAGCAGTTGTTTCAAACAATTTGTGTTTTGATGGACTTACTCTCTTATATAGTAGAACTAAGAAATTCTATTGTGTTTAATACCACTGGACAAGTTTTTTAGCACTATTTCATATCAATGTTGGAAGATACTATAATAAAATTACATTATCTTTGTGATGTTAAAGTACTAAGTGGATTATTCTCATGTGTCAAAATACAGAATGTTCTCAAAGAATAAACGATGACTTAATTAGATATTAATTTAAAAATCTGATCACTTTCTGGTTTCATTTAATAGGGTCCTCTTGGGATCCCTGGATCTTCCGGTTTTCCAGGAAATCCTGGAATGAAGGTAAAATGTTAATATATTTAGCTCTTGATTACAAGAATTACTTGATGATATGAGAATGTCATTAATTGTATGGAAGTCACTCTTAACTAAGGAATAAACCTAGAGCATTCTCAGTGTGTATAATGGTAGGAAAAGAAAGAAATTTAAAAATGAGATTACTATGCAATATGTAGTTAAAGGAGAATTACTGCTAATCATACAATTGTAATATCAAAGAATCCGCTGCATTAGAACTCTAAACTAGACAATTGTAACAGCTGCAAAGAGTAAGAGATTAATCTGAATTGGAACTCTGCTCTTGGATACAGTGCCTGGCAGTAATAAATAGCAGAATGTTCTAAACAATAGGAGGTTAAAATAAATCAAAGGTCGTCAAAAGGCTGTTCTTTCACACAATGCTGGCTTTCATTCCAACCCAGGCCCCCTACCATTTACACAACCATGAAAGGAATAGGCAGGGAGGCTATTTGGCTTTCCACAGGGGACTGGATTAAAGCATTCTGCTGGGATGATTTACATCTGTAGTGAGTCACAATGTGTTCTTTCAGTATTTTGGGTGATAAATTCAAGGATTACAGTAAGAGGTTATTAAGATTATATTAGCTAAATTAGTGAATACATTCAGAACACTGTTTTCACACTTTATTTATTTATTTTTTTTTAATTTTTTTTTTCAACGTTTATTTATTTTTGGGACAGAGAGAGACAGAGCATGAACGGGGGAGGGGCAGAGAGAGAGGGAGACACAGAATCGGAAACAGGCTCCAGGCTCTGAGCCATCAGCCCAGAGCCCGACGCGGGGCTCGAACTCACGGACCGTGAGATCGTGACCTGGTTGAAGTCGGACGCTTAACCGACTGCGCCACCCAGGCGCCCCTGTTTTCACACTTTAAACAACACAGTACATTGGATTACCCCTCACGCCCAGTTTCCCTTGGCCATAATTTTCTTCATCTCAAAGAAGGGATTTACTCACAAGATTCTGCTGTACAAAAATGATTGTGGCCATGGCAGTCACTTTCCTTCTGTAAGTCTTGTTTTCTCATGGGATTTTGTTGAAGATTACATGAGAGAGCAATGCAAACTCTAATACTGCCTGATGCAGAGGATGCCCTCAATATAGGTCCTTGCTTCTCGTTGGTAGTGCTACACAAATGGGCTTTGAACTGTGAAACAAAAACAACAAAAAGTCCATAGCTAACATTTCAAATACTCTCAAATGTGAGAGTCATCGGGTTAAATTATTCTTCGGGCTCTCTCTAACACTGTCTTTAAACTCTGTGCCACAGGAATGCTGCTACTTTAAAATGATGCTGTCCCTAAGTCGTTTCATCAACCAGTCCCTTGTTTCACTGAGAGCTCACTGTGCACTCAAGCAGATAAGACTTTCTTGAGATCCCTCTGTTTCTGATCTCCCTGAAGTGCTAATCCTACCACCACTGACTCTGGCCATGGAGGGCCCAACCTCCCATGTTCCCATCAAAATATACAAAACTCCTTCTCTCCTTCCTGTGAGACCCTCTACCCTCAAACTGAGCTTTGGCCAGAGAATTAAGGAAAGAATACTCACAATGCCTAGGACTAAGACTTGGCAGAAAGTAGTTTCTGCTCCTACTATGGCATCTAGTGAAGACCTCATTAGCAATGGCAATTTATATAACAGCTCACTCTGCATAATTCCTTCTCCTCCTGGGTTTTTCTAGTACTGGCTTTTGGCTACTAAAGACTGTTTAATAAAGTGAAACGCTTAGCAAAGCTGGTTTTCTCAGAAATTGTTTGCCTATCCTACCATCCTCCCCTGCCAAGCATAAAGTTTCCAGATCTTCATTTTTGGCCATGATTCTGCTATACCTATAAAGTACTTCCATGGTCTCTGTTTCTCTGGATGAAAAATAAACTTCCATGTCCAGTTCTTCGAATTTCAGAGAGTCAGTAGGGATTTTATATATTTATTAGCACTAATGAACCTCCTCAGGCTTAGAATTTTAGTTCTGAAATTCTAGGTCCAGGTTTCTCTAGGATTAGATCTACATTGGGACCTAATATGTTGGATAAAATACAGAAACCCACTTAGGTTTAAACTTCAGTTGAGAACTGAGAGCAAACTGAGGGTTGATGGGGGGTGGGAGGGAGGAGAGGGTGGGTGATGGGTATTGAGGAGGGCACCTTTTGGGATGAGCACTGGGTGTTGTATGGAAACCAATTTGACAATAAATTTCATATATAAAAAAAATAAATAAACTTCAGATAAGTAAAGAATAAATTTTTCGTATAGATATGTTCCAAATATTGCCTGGGACAGACTTACACTTAAATTATTTGTTATTTATCTGAATTAAAACTTAACGAGGCATCTGTATTTTGATTTACTATCTGGACTTCTTTCATGGGTTGAAATAAGGGTAGATATCAGGTTACCTTGACCACTTTACTCTGCTGTTAATACTGAAGATATTATCATACTTAATGGGTTGGAAAATGAGTCTACTCCTTAAGCTAGGTTAGACACACAACCCTTATAAACTGATTAGTGCTCATCACCCTTTAAAAATACTTGAGTATAGCATGTAGGGCTCCAAATAAGCAATAAACTTTGAATGACACCACATTTATATTTTTCTTATAACATTTCTTTTTGTACCCATTTAGGGAGAAGCGGGTCCCACTGGGGCAAGAGGCCCTGAAGGTCCCCAGGGACAAAGAGGTGAAACTGGGCCACCAGGTCCAGTGGGCTCTCAAGGTCTTCCCGTAAGTTCCCAGTACATTTAAGAATTGTGTTCTTGGGGCGCCTGGGTGGCGCAGTCGGTTGAGCGTCCGACTTCAGCCAGGTCACGATCTCGCGGTCTGGGAGTTCGAGCCCCGCGTCGGGCTCTGGGCTGATGGCTCAGAGCCTGGAGCCTGTTTCCGATTCTGTGTCTCCCTCTCTCTCTGCCCCTCCCCCGTTCATGCTCTGTCTCTCTCTGTCCCAAAAATAAATAAACGTTGAAAAAAAAATTAAAAAAAAAAAATTGTGTTCTTGACAGAAAGTTTGACATCTTTTGTAACGTCAGAACAGTTTTAATATATCCTCTTTGAATTCTGAATGAGTGTTTCCAACTGATTAAAGAAACCTATTTCTCTTGTCAACTCTGCAAAATTTTATCTATTTTATGGAAGAGGGAATTAGTCATAAAGCGAGTTTTATGATATAATGGTGGTTGATTTTTTTAATGTTTATTTTTGAAAGAGAGAGAGAGAGAGAGTGTGTGTGTGTGTGAGTTAGAGAGGGGCAGAGAGAGACAGAGACTTAGAGCTGTCTGTCAGCACAGAGCCTGGCATGGTGCTCGAACTCAGGTTCCCCATGGTGGTTGTTTTTACAATAATTTTTCTGCCTCCTTTTGGAATGTGGGTGGACATCTGGATAGCATCCTAGATATGGCTTAATATTTTGTAAACTTTTCATGGATCTTTTAGGGTGCAGTAGGAACTGATGGTACACCTGGTGCCAAAGGCCCAACGGTGAGTAACTAACTGCATCAATGCCACGTGAAGTTCAAATGGATGCAATCCTTTGGACATTGACAGTAGACTTGTACTGGGTTCTCTGCTCATCATGTCACTCTTCTACTCTGACAGGGCTCTCCAGGTACCTCTGGTCCTCCTGGCTTAGCAGGGCCCCCTGGATCTCCAGGACCTCAGGGTAGCACAGGACCTCCAGGAATTCGAGGCCAACCGGTAATGTCCTTTCAAATAACTATCATCCATTAGTATAATCCAACTAAGATCACCACGCAAAATAATATTCAGTGAGAGCCAATGAAACATGGATAATGGGACATATCTGAGTGAAGCAAGTGAAGATAGGAATCTTTGTAAAGTGGAAGCCACATGTTAATGTACAATTTAGGTGTTTAAATTCAAAAGGGAACATTATTACATTGTGTTAAATTTTAGTGGTTTTTTAAAATTTAAAATAATAAGGTCATAACTTTATAGTCTATCTCATAGATATTTATGAGTGGTTGAATAGTACACATTATAGAAATATTTTCCAAGCCAGTGTGAAGAAATGTGGAGGTTATAATGACAATTTGGTTAAAAATGGGTTCACCAGCTATTTCTTGAGAGTTATCTTGAAGAGTGGTTCCACCATATTATTCACATTGAATGAAATTTCCGTATTTTGTGAAATTATTTATTAGAAAAAATGTTATGCTAAACCCATAAGAAATAAACACATTGAGAAGTTGTGCTTATATATTTTTAGCTTCTGTATAAAAATTAAAACTTTCTTTCTTAGCACTACCTAAAACAAATATTTTAGATTCTGTTCCAAGTAACTTAGTTATGCTAATAAATCCCTTTAAATCCTGGTGGCAGATTTATTAAAACATGAGTGTTGCTGATATTTCACATTTGATTTTATCATGTTCTCTTAGCCACCTGGTTCCCAGAGGTTTAACTGGTATTTAAAGACACATACACACCAAAACCCTAGAACACTCCGAAGATGAAATGCTGAATTTGAACTTGTCAAACTCTCAATAAATATAACATAAATATAAAGTTATTTTGATTCTGGGGTAAATAACTCTATTTCCTAAAATATACCCTAAATCGATTTATCTGTAAAAGTTGTCACTGTTAGTTCTAATTTTAATTATCAAATTGGAATAACTGAATAATTCTAATTTTCCTAGTATGCATGATAAAACACACAAGGTTTTAAAAATAAGTCCTTTGAAGACCGCTGTAAAATAGACAGACTTCTATAAACTACTTATACTGGGTTTTATAAAATTTCACATACATTCTACAAGATTTGCAAAATTAGAAAAAATGTTAATACAGACTCAGCTGCAGAAAGTTTTTAGGGCCTGTTAACTGTAATTAATTAAAGCAAGTTGGACTGGCTAAGAGTCCTGGGTTTTATAACTATTGATAGTTTTATTTTAGGGTGATCCAGGAGTTCCAGGTTTCAAAGGAGAAGCTGGCCCCAAAGGGGAACCAGTAAGTCTTCGTTTTTTTTGTTTGTTTGTTTGTTTGTTTGTTTCAATGATAAGAAGACCATGAATATTGTCCAGCAGTGCACAGGTCAAAATGCTCAAGTGTTTAAAATAATATCAATGAGAAATATAACTTTGAGTGGCAATACTTTAGTTTAAAACTTGTAACTGACTTCATTACTTTGGATGGAAATAGTTTAATATAGTTTAAAATTTGTAATTGACTTATTTAAATGAAGCTTTTGACTATAATTCAGTTGTCAAATGGCTGTTGCTGGTAACTGTCCTTCTGTTTTTAATAGGGGCCACATGGTGTTCAGGGTCCAATAGGTCCACCTGGTGAAGAAGGCAAAAGAGGTCCCCGAGGTGATCCAGGAACAGTTGGTCCTCCAGGCCCAATGGGAGAAAGGGTAAAATTTGAATAATAAGATAAATTCTTAGAGTTGTGTGTGTGTGGGGGGGGGGGGGGAGATTATGTGGGGAGCTTTGGGGATAATAAGGAAAGCTAGAGTCATTGAAAGAATTGCTTGCAAATGCATTGCACAGTTAAGTATGGTTAACTGTGTATTAAAGGAACCAACTGTCTAATAATTATTGCCCATTCATTCATTCATTCATTCAGCCAACACTGACACTGTGCCAATTCGATATATTGGTACTTAGGATACATCAGTGAACAAGAAGTCTATGGTCCCAGCCTTCATGTGGGGGCTAGTAAGCAACAGTTTATTCTAGTGGGGAGGTAAGCAATAAACAAGTCAACAGGCAAACAAACATATAATTATACATTTTAATGAGCTCCATATACACTTAAGAAATTACAGGGTGATGTGGTAGAGAGTAGCTTTGAGTATGTGATAGTAGTGTGACATTAAATTAGGTGGTTAAGAAGTGGATTCTTTGGGAAGATGGCATTTTAGCTGATACCTGAAGATGAGGACAAACCAGCAAGAGACCTTAGGAGTAAGAACACTGTCAGCAGAGGAAACAGCTAGTGCAAAGCCAGCGAGGGCTTGGTGATTTTAGAGATTAGAACAGGTTGCTGTGACTGGAGTATAATGAAACAGGTCTGTAGGGGACAATGATAATATCACCTTACATTTGTAGAGACGTTCAAAGAATGCACAGTACTTCACATACAAGACAATACTAATGTATGTCATCACTGACGTTTTGATCATGGTAGATGGTGCCATTCCTTTGCTGCTTATCTAGATACCATTTTGCTCTATGTTTATTTTACAATTAATTGTTAGGATAGTTCTTAATTTGAATAATTTTTGGCTTGATACTTACATATTCTCAAAAATTTAAAATTTTTAAATATTTCTATGTAGTTAGGGTTTTGTCCCTTACACTTTATCTTTTGCCATGTTGGCTTGATCACAACTCCTAAAACCTTGTAATGCCAAAAATAAAAATTACCCACTCATTATACATTACAAAAACATCAACAACAATTAAGAATCTCATTTTGGTCATTTGTAGGGTGCTCCTGGCAATCGTGGTTTTCCAGGCTCTGATGGTTTACCTGGACCAAAGGTGAGGTTATCCCATCCATGTTGACATTAATGTGGGTGGTGCCCCAAAAGATGCCGTTGTCCAGAATGGTGATCTAGCTTTGGTCCACATGGCTTCAGATCCAGAAAAGAGTCAGACACAGATGTCAAGCCTAATGCCAAATCCCTCTTGTGCAATTTATGTATTATAGACGGCTAGAGGAGAAGGATAATGGTTGCAAGTATGTAGGAGTTTGTTTTCAGACTTCCTGGAGACCCAGCTGAGAAGAAAAGGTCACAGACCTTTCCTTTATCTAGAAATTTAGACTCTAGAATTTTGGTGTTCCCCCTCACCCAAATCTAGATTATTGCACTGATAATCTAAATACAATTTTTATTAATAATGAAAAACCATTATTCTACAAGAACTAGGAGTTAGAACAAAATATGTAGTGATAGTTTTTGTAACTTTGTAATCACTTTGACAAAGTATTTGTATGTTATTGTAGTGCTTTGACTTGTAACAGGCAATTTTGATATTCACTTGCTTTTATCTTCCTGCACTGTTTCTTTTTTCTGACACATTCTGTTTTGCATTGGAACAGGGGGCTCAAGGAGAGAGGGGTCCTGTAGGTTCTTCAGGACCTAAAGGAGGGCAGGGGGACCCAGGACGTCCAGGTGAACCTGGCCTTCCAGGTGCTCGGGTAAGAACACAGCAGTTTGCTACATCGACCCAGAACAGCTTGTCGGTACTCAGTGAAGTGTTTTTTAATTAAGCTAGTTTTGACAAGTTGGATCATTTCTTTTGTTTTTACGATTTTGACCTGATTTACTATTTTTAAAAAAACTGCTTTGTTATTTTCATGACATATAGAAAAACATGGTAATTTCTAGTCTCCCTTTCTCAAAGGAGTATGCATTAATAGTTTTGCCACTTGACATGGAAAAAAAATCCTGTTTGCCAATTTTTATTTTTCTTTACTTGCTAACAAAAACCTGTTTGGCTTTTGGCAGAGAGAATTCCTGATAAATTTCATCCTGAACAAATGTTACTTGAAAATTCATTTGAAGTGTGTAATTGCTGTTACATTCAGTTGTCCACAATGCTCCTTAAAAACAAAGGAATTATACAAAAAGTTGTTGGATGGAAATATACATTTGGCTCCACATAATCTTGAACCCAACACTTTTATTTATTTATGTATGTATTTATTAACATTTATTCACTTTTTGAGAGACAGAGAGAGACAGTGTGAGCAGGGGAGGGGCAAAGAGAGAGGGAGACACAGAATCCGAAGCAGGTTCCAGGCTCTGAGCTGTCAGCACAGAGCCTGATGCAAGGCTCAAACTCACAAACTGAGATTATGATCTGAGCCAAAGTCAGACCCTTAACTGTCTGAGCCACCCAGGTGCCCCGTACCCAGTGTTTTAAAATAGATGAATAAAAGTCTACTACAGCCCTTTCTCCTTCTATGTAGGAAACTGGAACTTTCTTAGAACTTCTTCCCTAGATACCTAATAAAGTTGGAATGCCAGGTGAATGAGCAGTCAGCATTGCTTATAGTAAAAATGATGCCCAACTGTAGACCACATCTGCACCTGGGAGGACTATAAATTATAAAAACCTTATAGGGGAGCAT
This sequence comes from Herpailurus yagouaroundi, assembly GCF_014898765.1. Taxonomy (NCBI): domain Eukaryota; kingdom Metazoa; phylum Chordata; class Mammalia; order Carnivora; family Felidae; genus Herpailurus; species Herpailurus yagouaroundi. Next base: position 68,716,566 of record NW_024412395.1, on the reverse strand, counting down.
GGCTTTGGGCATCCTGAGTTTGGAGAAACTGGTACCTGCACATTCACCTTGCCAGGATCAGTATACTGTGTTCGAGGTGCTGTTACAAATACTGGTTACCTGAGATTTCTAAGCCAAAGTGGCTCCTGTCCCCGCCATGTAGACTCATTTCCTGACATCTGGCCTGTCCATTGTAGAAGGCTTAGATGATGCCCTTGGAGGCCATGCTGTGAGGGCTGCCCCCCAGTGGAGAGTCCCACGTGATGCTGCCTGTTGGCATGCTGTGTTTTCTGCCCTGTATCCTTCCAAAACCAGGCTGGGGGAGGCCCATGATTAGCCTGTGAAGTTTGTCTAGAGGAGCCTAAGGCTGCTGAGAATGGGCATTGCGTAGTGGAACTGGATCCTTTTAATGAAGTGCTATTTTTACTCTCTAGAATCTTTTTTTTAAAAAGCTTATTTATTTATTTTGAGAGAGAGAGAGATAGAGTGAGCAGGGGAGGGGCAGAGAGAAAGAGGGAGAGAGCAAATCCCAAGCAGGCTCCACACTGTCAGCGCAGAGCTTGACATGGGGCTCAAACTCACAAACTCTGAGATCATGACCTGAGCCGAAATCGAGAGTTGGATGTTTAATGGACTGAGCCACCCAGGTGCCCCTACTCTCTAGAATCTTTACCTCAGTTGCAGGTCAGCAACAAAATGACAATCACTTTTAATTTTCAGGGTCTGACAGGAAATCCTGGCGTTCAAGGTCCTGAAGGAAAGCTTGGGCCTTTGGTAAGTGACGTAAACAGAAATCCATAGCCATGATAGACATATAACATAAGATGTTTATTTGAGGTTAATGTTTTTAATCATGTGAGTGCTGATCATATTTACATGTTTAAAATGCCGAAGCAAATTCATAGGATCTTCATATTTTAAAATTCACTAAAAATTGATCAAGTTTAATTGATATAAATGTTTGAGATTGAAGTTGCTTCTCTAACATCTGGGGAAAAAGTCGAAATTATGTATTCTTCCAGTATTGGTGAAATTTGTCTACTGGAAACATTCTCATTTCATAAATGTCCTCCCAACTTTATAGGTTTAAGAGATAAGTAGGTATGACTTTTGGTAACTTATGTATTCTAGGCCCTTCCTTTATACCAAAAAATGTGAAATGAAGTCCCAAATTTTCATTACCGCAAGCTAGAGTAAATTAAAGAGTAAAAGGACAATTTCCCCTATGAATAGAAGAGTGTAAGGAGCTGTGAAGATGAGGGTCATGTGTAGAACCAGAGTAAAATCTCTGTTCTAAATACTCAGCATCCTTCAGCACTTTTTTTTTTAAAACACTCAACTGTTCTGATTCACTGAGAAAAAGATGAAGGATAATTTAAAACTTATATAACTTTCATAAGTAAGCAAAGAAAGGCAAGTGACAATTTGGGTGACCTGATATTCAGAGAGAATTTACGTAAAACTTACATTGCGCCTGTCAATTTTGTAGGGTGCTCCGGGGGAGGATGGCCGGCCAGGTCCTCCAGGCTCCATAGGAATCAGAGGGCAGCCCGGGAGTATGGGTCTTCCAGGCCCCAAAGGTAGCAGTGTGAGTACAGTGCATATGTTTGCTATCTCATCATCATCCTCACCTGAAGTAGGCATGTTATGAGCAAACTGATTGAATTTTAATGTAGTTTTCTATTCTTTCTTTTAGGGTGACCCTGGAAAACCTGGAGAAGCAGGAAATGCTGGTGTTCCTGGGCAGAGGGTAACTATACAAACATTTTCTGCCAAAAGGGAGGAAATATATATAAATACATATGAAATGACCCAAATGTCTCACGGCCTTACTTCACATATTATCTCTGTGTGATATTAGGGAGCTCCTGGAAAAGATGGTGAAGTTGGTCCTTCTGGTCCTGTGGGCCCCCCGGTATGTGATCTTTTAGCGAGAATTACATTCACATTGCACTTTTCGTTGATGTTTGTTTAAGACTTTACTTATGAGTAAGCTTCAGGGGAAGTAATGAGAAAGTGCAAGATTGAAGAATTCTAATCTTTTCTTCTGACCCCTGTGCCAGCACCTTCTGCCTTTTTAAATGGAGCGATTGGACTTTTCATTTTAAACTTCTTTAAAATGCTGATGGCAGAAGCAACCTCATTGTCCTTATGTGTCACAGTTAAGGAACATATCAACTGAACAGAATCATGTTTGACAAATACTTTGTTCTGTCTCTTATTGAAAAATATAAGTACTGAACTATACTTAATTCTTCTGATAATGTCTCATATAAATTTGTCTAAGCTAGCTGATTTTTCTTTAGAGGGGCTAAAAAAGAAAGTATTTTGTCCTTTGAGGTGCATCTGCATCCTAGGATTCTAAAATTAAATATTTATCAGAAATATTTTGGCATATTTATTTGTTTATGATGGGGCAATTTAAATATCTTTCTAAAATGTTAGCTTTGCTTTCTTCAGCTGCTCTAGTGTTGAAGGCTTGATTAATAGTTCTTCTAACACTGTGAACTAAATTGGAACAGAAATTAGAGCGTCCCTGTGAAAATTTTTGTAAGCCAAAATGGTGTAAAGCAAAGAAGCAATTATTAATTTATGTGAAAAATTTCTTAAGATTCCCAGAATCCCAAAATAACGTCTTTTAGGCTTTTCTGGCATATCTTAAGACATATCTTAGGCTATATCTTGCTCTAACAGATGCGCAAAATAAATCCAGATAAAGCACAGATGCTCACAGACACAGATGACGCTGAGATGCTAAGTCTAGTTCCCCAGAAAGAGTTGGGTGTGCACTGCCTCTATTACAGCTCACTGCAAAACAAACTCTGAATGCCTTTTGCCTTTTTCTCATAAAAGCAAAAATTCTCTTCAGAGTCCTTTGAGTTAGCACAAAGAGGTACTAATACAGGTCTTTCATGAAAGCAAAGTGACATAATGCCAACTTTGGAAAAGCAGGGGACACTTGTATTACCTAATTCTATTCGATGTATGAAAGTAATGAATTTTTCCATGTTCAATTTCTCCAATTTCCTCAGAAGTTTGTGTTTGGTTCCAGACAATTTTATGTTTGGATCAAAAAATAAACATATGTCCTCAGTCTCTTTTCTGGCTTTAGAAGACATTTTCTTACCAGCAGGGACCTCAAAGAATCTCATTAAACTATTTGTAATGCTAGTTTATAATCTGGCTAAAGTGAAAAGCATGTGATTGGAAAAAAAGCAAATATCAATACTTCCAGTGGGTCACATAAACAGGAAGCAGGTGTTAAGATCTGGCTCTCTTCATGATTTTCTTTCCTTTATGACTTAGGGTCTAGCTGGGGAGAGAGGAGAACAGGGACCCCCAGGACCCACTGGCTTTCAGGTATGTAATAATTCAGTTTTCCGTGTCTTCTACCATTAATTAAACTGATTTTTTTAAATATAAAAAGATATGATCAAATGATGTGAAATTCCACGATTTTTTTAAAAAGTCATCCCTCTTTTAGTAAATAAAGATTTGGATAAAACCCAACATTTTTGTTCAAAGGGAAGGAACAGATTTCCCCTGAAAAATGGATCAAAATCCAAAATTATTAACAAATTAAAATTTTTAGGTGTTTTTGATACCTCAAGAAGTTTTTTTGAACTATTTTAAGGTTTATCTAGTTTTATGGACAAAATGTCTTAAAATTTTTCTTGAACAAATTTTCATGATTTATTTAAATATATATGGTGTGGGAAATTGTTTATTATTTAATAGCATGGATAATCATAATTTGGCAAAAAAAAACCTTTTAGGAATGACTTTTAATATTATTATTATTATTATCATTATTATTCTAGCAGCCTAAAATATTGCTTTCTGACCCATAAAAACTGGACCAATGTTAAGAATCTCCTGTTAGAGTATTAGCTCTTTTTTTTCTTTCTTTTTTTTTTTTTTTTTTTTTTTTTTTGCTAAGTGGTGTGCAAATGAAAATCTAAACCTAGAAGCTGACTGGCTGCTGCATTATCATAGAAGATAATGGTTTTCTCATTCTGTTTTGCTTGTGTTTAAACAATATATTTTGCTTGAAAGTATAGTCATGGAGACGCCATGATATATAAAAGGTAACCTGTTAATGCTAGTGGCCTATTAAACTTTTACAAATCTACAATTTTTTTTTCTTTTTTTAGGGGCTTCCTGGTCCTCCAGGGCCTCCTGGGGAAGGTGGAAAGCCAGGTGATCAGGTAAGTTTTAAGGTAATAGTAACAATAACAATACTAAAAATTGTAGGTTCATAATATCACTTATTATATTTGAGGTTCTGTTCTGGTTTGCCTTATCTCTCTTAATCCTCAAAGCAACCCTATATATCTAGGTATCCATATAATTATTATAACCATTTTTCAGATGAGGCAAATGAGGCACACAGATGTTATGTAACTTTCCCAAAGTGACACATCTGATATGATTTGAATCCTGGTAGTGTGCTTCCCAAGACTGTTCTTAATCCCTAAGTCTATGTCTTGTCATATCTACAGAGTTTTACTGGAGGCTTTATAAATGGTTATGAACAGATACTAACCATTTTATTTCTATTATTTTATTAAGACATCAGTTTAATTTATTTTTCTGTGAGTGATTCACTCATTCACTTAACCTTTCAACAAATATTTATCATCCCTGGCCCCCACCAGTTGAACAAGATGGACATGAGATAGAGTTTCTGGGGAGGCACTGTGTGTACGGGTGCACCTAATTCAGACTTGGGGATTTAGGGAAAGTCTCCCAGACCAGGTAATATATTTTATGAGATCTGAAGGATGAGTGATGGTAAGGGAGGAGAAGGGAAGGTAATAAAATACTCCGGGAAATGGGAACAGCAGGTGCAAAGGTTTTGCTGATCAAATTAAGGCACTGAATAAATTTGGTAAGTCAGGAATGCAGAGTATAACTTGAGGTAGAGATGAGGCTGGTGGGTGAATCAGGAGCCAGATTATAGAAAGTCTGAATTTGAATATTATTTGCTCTTATTCTTCTAATGGAAGATGATGAAAGGCTTTTAAGTAGGGAGTAGTACGACTAGATTTGGGTTTTATGAAGACCACACCACATGAACAACAATACATTTCAGATTGGCGGCCCACTTGATACAGTTTTTGTTTTGTTTCATGTTTTTAGAAAAGGCAAAGTTTGAGGAATTGACATAAGAGGCAGGTCCCTAAGTCAGTAGTAGCAGTGACGTTCTAGTGTGGCTGCTACCAGCCTATGTGCTGGTGCTAAATGCACAGGAAATGCCAGCCCTCCATTTCAGAGGATGCGAAGTTACCATCCAAGGACAGCTTACGCTACTTCATGTTTCACTTTGCCTGGCAAGGTCCTGGGTTGGGGACAGAAGGTGGACACTGATGCCTTATCTAAAGTTAAGACATATCCATATGCCCAAGAGAATTCTTCTAGCAGACAAATGAAAATTTCTCATGATGGAGGATTATGATGGAAGCAAACATAACTGAATATATTGAGATTAACATTTGTGATTTTATAAACATAGACGGTAGAGGTTGTAGTGACCATAGTTATCTGTCACCATCCAAACTGCCAGAAATATGCTACTTTGACAAAAAGTACTCTATTCAAAATATTGCAGGGTGTAATGGTATGAATCAAGACACTATGAACAGTGCACTATCTACCACAAAATTGTAAGCAATATTATATTTAGTAATTGCAAGATGTACCATTAACTACATATCACTAAAAAATACCACATAAAGCTGATTAAACTATGAGATAAAATATTTTTCTTATGAGATAAAATATTATTGAAAGAACCCTCAGATTTGTTTATATTTAGATTTCTTTTAAACCATATATCACTCATTAGCATACCTAAAAAAGAAAATGAAAGAAAAATAATTTGATTAAATTATCCTTAAAACTTCATTCAGAACCAACCCAACTTCTAAATTACTTTTCATCTCACTCTTTGACAACCATGATTTTCTACACAACATCTTTCCTTGTCGTTAGTTATTATTTTCAATCAAAGAGAAAAGTTTTGAACTTCATGACAAAATTTCCTTTAGTTAAGAACAAACTGAAACTTGTAATATATCATGACTGCACTAATTTGAACCCACAGTTCCCAGTACATTGTCCATAGTGTATGGTCAAAAAATATTTATTAAATTGAATTGGTTCTGTTTAAAAGATCAGTCTCTTTATTGCTTTTTATTTCAGTTTCATCTGTTAAAATTTGTTCATGTTAGGAAATAAAATTACTGTATATTTTGTTGTCTCTAAAAAAACCAATGCATTATATTTCTGAGATAATATTTTGCATGTTTAATTGCCCAAAATCAAATGTTCAAGTGTAATAAACATTTTTTTAGAAAAATATTTCCATCTAATGTATGGGCTTAGTCAAAACTTCTAATATTAAATTAAAAGAAATTAGGCATGTGATATGGAAAGATTTGTAATAAATACCTAAAATTTAGCTCAAAGCAATTCTTCCGGTTTTTAAAATTATATCTTATAGGGTGTTCCTGGAGATCCTGGAGCAGTTGGCCCATTAGGACCTAGAGTAAGTATTTTCTCCTTCGTCGTTAACTTTGTTTCCATTGGCTTTAGTTTTAAAAAGCATCTTTCATCATAAACTGGGCTTTATTTTAAGCATGCAGTTTCTTTAACCTGATGAAAATCAATCTTATGAGAAAATCTTGTGCTGTGAAACTAGCACATCCTTATTCCAGGTTCATTTCTTAACACTAAATTAGAAGATTGAGCCCCGGGACTCCTGTGTGGCTCAGTCAGTTAAGCATCTGACTTCGGCGAAAGTCATGATCTTATGGTTCGTGAATTCGAGCCCCACCATCAGGCTCTGTGCTAACAGCTCGGTGCCTGGATCCTGCTTTGAATTCTGTCTTCATCTCTCTCTGCCCCTCCTCTGATTGTGTTCAGCCTCTCTCTCTCAAAAATAAATATACATTTGGGGCGCCTGGGTGGCTCAGTCGGTTAAGTGTCCGACTTCAGCTCAGGTCACGATCTTGCGGTCCGTGAGTTCGAGCCCCGCGTCGGGCTCTGGGCTGATGGCTCAGAGCCTGGAGCCTGCTTCCGATTCTGTGTCTCCCTCTCTCTCTGTCCCTCCCCCATTCATGCTCTGTCTCTCTCTGTCTCAAAAATAAATAAACGTTAAAAAATTTTTAAAAATAAATATACATTAAAAAAATTTTTAAAGGAAAATTGAGCCTCAATAGTTGCTCATTTCTCAATTTTTCTCCAGTAGAAGCAGTTTTGCAGATTTCCAGAAACCTTTTTAACCTACTTTCAGATCAGTTGCTAAGACTGTCTGACATCCCAATGTTGCACTAGGGAGAACGCGGAAATCCAGGGGAAAGAGGAGAACCAGGAATAACCGGACTCCCTGGTGAGAAGGGAATGGCTGGAGGACATGGCCCTGATGGCCCAAAAGTAAGTATGGCCCTGACCAAATGTCCCAAGATTACTGCTCTGTAAACACATGACAGAACTAGAATGTGTTTCCCTTATGGTTCCAACATAATTTGATGATATGATTTTCCTCTTCAACAAATATTGAGTGAACATCTACTAGGCTTTTTCCTTGGTGCTAAAGAATCAGTTGAAAAGAAGCCTCTTTTCTGTGATGCAAATTATGGTCTAGTGTACATGGTAATACATTCTCATCTAGAAATCCATTCCTAATATTTGTTTGTGTAACTTTAACTAGTGACTTCCATTAATAAGCAGAAGCAATAAATAGAAAATTGCATAATTTATTAAGAGGTATTCCTAATTATGTGTTCCATTGTTTTTCTGTCTCAGGTTCCATAGTTCTGCTTACTAATCATATGCAAGGATGTTGTATTTTAATTATGAAAGTAGAATACATCATAAGGCAAAAATCAGTACTATTTGGTTTGGGTGCCATATTAAGATTGGTAGAAGACAAGAAGACAACTTCAGTGTAAACAATTAAATTAGAATTTTTCATGTTCATATAACATTAGATCCTTTATCATCTTCAAGGTCCAGAGTGATTACATAGGATCTGCTTCAATTTAATCACTGAATTAGCTTGTAAGCAAGCTTAATATCATGGGTTCATTAGAGAGAGAGTGAAATACTCTCTAAATGTAATGTCTTCATTCTTTATTAGGATCCCCATGATGTTGTCAAAAAAAGAAAAAGAAAGGCAACCATTATTTTTATTGAATCGATGCTCAATTTCCCCAAAGAAAAAACTTGAATATATAAACCAAAAATCAAAACAGCAAAATCTTTTTTTTATTTCAAAATATCACTTCAGAGACAATTTTCACAAATGAAAAATGTAAGGCCTAAGTTGAACCATATGAAATTGCTGACATGCAACTATTTTTGGCCTACCAGAAGAGAAATTTAATGTGCCTGAATTTTAATATTATATTGATGAGGTCACTTATTGTTGGTTTATTTAGGGCAGTCCAGGACCATCTGGGACCCCTGGAGATACAGGCCCACCAGGTCTTCAAGGTATGCCAGGAGAAAGAGGAATCGCAGGAACTCCTGGCCCCAAGGGTGACAGGGTAAGTCTGTTTTTTTTAGTTCATTCATTTAGACTTTCTACATTTCTACTAAAAATGATTTCCTGGGCAGGCTTTTACTTCTACCATCCTGAGTCACAAGTCAATCAGTCTTCCTTCCTTCTTTTCTTTCTTTCTTTCTTTCTTTCTTTCTTTCTT